>NC_134541.1:138039374-138339374 GCF_050624435.1 Tenrec ecaudatus | reverse complement strand
CAGGCGGCTTCTTGCTGCCCCGCCCAGAATGACTTGGGCAACTTCCACCCCTCCTCCACCAGCAGGCAAGGCATGAAGCCAGCCTTCAGAGGGGAGGGCGGTGTCTGCCCAGTGGGTACTCATCTCGGAGGTGCCACCAGGCTAGAACACCATGTCCCAGCACCGCCTCCTCCCCGTGGAAGCGCCCCGGCAGGGCAGGCGCAGGCGGCTCCCGGCCAGTATCGAGCTGGGCTCCCCCACTCCCACTCAAACAAAAGGCCCACCTGTTCCTTACACCCGGTCCAGGCTGGCTGGCAGCAGACGTGGGAACCCAGAGGCACGAGGCCAGCTGGCTATGTCTCAGTGTGTGGGTTTTGTACAGGCTGTCCTGCCCCTAGCAGGCATGCCGCCAGCGGACTGCTGGGTACCCAGGCTGGGGGAGCTCCGGGGCTGGCCTGCAGAACCCCAGGGGCTTCCTGAGCCAGCACTGCACAAATTCTGAGAATTTGAACTTCAAGTGCCCAGAGGGTCCCCATGCGGCTCGGAGACCCCAGGACTACTGCCCTGAGCCTGGCCTCAAAGTCTCGTGCCACAACCATCCCTTAATGTCATCTCTGAGTGACCTCAAAGGCTTCACTCCGGAAGTGAAAACTACTACTGTCAAGTGCAGTGGCATAGTGGTTCCGCGTAGGGCTGCTAACCACAAGGTCAGCAGTTCAAAACCACCAGCCACCCCTCCGGAGAAAGATGAGCTTTCTACCCCTGCGAAGAGTGACAGCCTCAGAAACCCACAGGAGCAGCTCTCCGCTGTCCTCTGTGTCGATGTGAGTTGTTGACAGTGGGTTAGTTAGAGTTACTTACTTAGTTACACGTGAGGAGGAACCTTGGTGGCACAGTGGTTAAAGCACTCTGCTGCAAACCAAAAGGTGAGTGAGAACCCACCTGGCCCACCAGCTGCTCCGCAGGAGAAAGACGTGGCTGTCTGCTTCCTGGAAACCCCATGGGGCAGTGACCAGTAAGGTCAGGATCTCCACCTGTCTGCTTCCTTTTGCCCCTCAAGACCCCCAGGCCCTCGCTTCATGGGGCCGCAGCTCTAAGTGCCCACCACCTGCCACTGCTGGGACCGACACTCCACCAGTGGTGCCGCATGGTAATGAACGGGGTTCGGGGAGCCCCCAGACCAAGGGCTGGGAAGAAAGGGCTGGCGACCTGCTTCTCAAGGGCAGCCTGTCAGAACACTGTGGACCGCAGTGGCCCAGCGCAGCCCAGACTAACGGGGCAAACTGAAGCCCCTAGCTGACTTCAGCAGTGTTAACAAAGACGACAATGTGACCACAATGTGTCAAGGCCCCCAGACCCCAATGCCACTCTCCCTGCCCCACCCCTGGTTCATACAAAGGGGTACCCAAAAAAACCCTGGGATTCCCCGCCCAAAGCTATAGATTTAATTTTTTTTACAGAACAATGGTAGCACCTTAAAGTACTCTCCATTGCATTTAATATATTTGCAAATCTGAGACTCCATTCTTATAAACATTTTGCAAACTCATCTGTTTGGATGACTGACAGCATCTCCCTTGTTTGGGTTATTTTTTTGGCCACCTCTTTTAAGCTGTCAAATAATTGCCCTTTCATGTCCCTCTTGATGTGTGGAAACAAAAAGAAGTCACACCAAGAGAGATCAGGTGAGTAGGGTACGTGGGGCGAGAGAGGCGTGCCGTTTTTGTCAGAGTGGCGCACTGAGGTGGCTGCGTGAGCGAGTGCTGTTGTGGGGAAAAACCAGTGCCCCGTCGGCTATGAATCAGGCTTCTACTCAGACCTCTACACAGAAAGCATGATTAACAGTCGGACCTGGTGGAATAACTCCAAACACACCACGAGTCAACATTTTACCCCTTTCGGAAGCTGATGGGCATCCAGAACAAGGTTTGTCATCAATCGACATTTCACCTTCTTGGAAATGAGAAAAACACCGGCACACTTGAGTGTTTCCCGTCGTGCTGTCCCTGTAAGATGTGTTCAACATCCCAACAGTTTCTGCGGCGTTCTTCCCCAAACAGGAAACCCAATTTCATAGCCGCACACGGTTCTCTTAAACCGGCCATCACAAAAAGCAAGATTTGAGCAAAACTGCTTTAAAAAAAAAATTCACTGTGACCAGAGAGAACCTTCCCAGGCGATGCCACTGGGTGCACTGACTCAGAATGAGTTGCTGGATGCTTGCCTAGTGGGAAAAATGCATACGACAAAAGCTCTGCTCCGTCCAGCACAACTCCAGGATTTTTGGGGGTACTCCCTTGTATGTCGACCATACATGCCCTCCTCAGGCTCCCCTATTGACCCAAGACTATGAGGCCAAAAGCACTGGGAGAGCAGCCGAGAGAAAGAAAGAGTAAGAGAGAGAGAGAGAGAGAATGAGAGAGACAGTCCCCGGTCTGGCCGTCCCCTCACCTGAGGTCCCTGAGCTGCCTGCAGTGCCGCAGCATGTCCAAGAGCGCAGGCATGTACACCACCTTCCCCATCATGCCCAGGTTGGCCAGCGACAGCGACTGCAGCTGCTGGCACTGCAGGCCAATGGTGAGCAGCCCGGAGCCCGTCAGGATGCTGGGCAGCTGGGCCAACGTCAGGTGCCGCAGGAAGGCCAGCTGGCCGATGGCGGCCACCTCAGCATCCCCGACACTCTGTGCGCGGCTGCAGGGGGGCAGGGAGTTACGGATGGCCGGCTCATTGCGAGGCATGGCAGAGGAGAAGTTGGAGCCAATGAGCTCCAGGCGCTCCAGGAAGGGCACACTCCGCAGCAGCGTCCAAAAGACGGAGGTGGGTGGGGGCACCAACTGGCCCGTGAAGGGGCCTGAGGACACACCCAGGCGCACCTTCTTGCCGAAGCCACGAGGAACGGCGTGCATGGCGGGCGGCGCAGGTGCACGGTCAGCCCGCGGCACAGAGTCAGCGACAGCACAGACCGGCAGGGCCAGCGAGCGGAGGTGGCGCAAGCGGGCCAGCAGCTGGCAGAGGTGGCGGCCCAGGCCCTCGGCGCTGTGGTGGTGCGCAGCCGACAGGTTCAGGTGGCGCAGGTTGCAGCAGGCGCCCACCAGGGTCTCCAAGATGCTGCTGTCGATGTCGTCCTCGGCCTTGCGGAAGAGGGCGTCGGGCGAGAGGCAGTGGACGCAGCCGCTGAGATTCAGGCTGGCCAGGCTGCGCAGGTCCCGGCCACCGTTGATGACCCGCTGGACTAGGTGGCTACCGGACAGGGCGCAGCGGCTGAAGCTGAAGTAGAGCGGATTGCTGAAGCGCAGGTGCTGCAGCAGCGCAGAGCCATTCAGCCAGGACTTGGGCAGCTGCAGTGCGTCCAGGCAGGCACTGCGGGCCATGGAGTCCAGCAGGTTCTTGGTGGCCCCGCTCTCGGCAAAGCTGCCGGGCACAGAGATGAGGAAGGCGTGCAAGTTCTCAGGCGTGCGGTCGCTGAGCACGGCTAGGTAGAGGCGCACCACCTCCTGGTTGATGTAGCCGGGCGCCAGGCGGGCGTAGAAGACGCGCAGGTGCTGGTAGTGCGGCACGTTGCTCTGTCCCACCATCAGCTGGCCCGAGAGGATGGCGCCCTCGCGCGTGCGGTCCAGGATCTCAAAGTAGAGCAGCAGCTTCTCCAGGCTGGTGCAGCAGGGCACCACGCCGTACGAGGGCGTGAAGAGTGTCTGCCGTAGCTCGCGCACACGGCTCAGGGTGGCCTTGCACTCACTGCTCAGCTGGGTGGCATCGAAGCCCGGGCTCACATCGATGGCCAGTGAGCGCAGGTGCTGCAGCGCTGAGAGCACCTTGGAGAGGCGCAGCGAGGTCAGGTGGCAGCCCGACAGGTTCACCTTCACCAGGCTGCGGCAGCGGGCCACCTGCTCCACCGTGGCGCCTGACAGCCAGTAGCAGCCAGCCATGTTCAGCTGCTGGATCTCACGGCCAATCACCTTCACCAGCTGCTTCACCTTGTCCTCGCTGGCCTGCAGGGGCAGGGGAGGAGGGAAGGAAAGGGCTGAAGGCACCCCCCTGCTTTAACTGGGCCACGTGGGAAGACTGGTGGCCTCCCCTTATTGGTAGCTTTTACAGACCTCGACCTCATTTAGAAATGGTCATTAGAGAAGTAACCAGTTCACCTGAGGTCCTGCCGGAGAGGTGCCCGTATAAAAAAGGTACATGCTGAGATGACCACGCCAAGAGGTGTCCACAAGCCAAGGGATGCTGGGGCCTCCAGGACCTGGACCCTATTCACCCTCTGAGCCTCAGGAGAACTGGACTCACCGACACCCCGGCCTCTGACTGCAGCCTCTGGGGCTGAGACAATGGGTCTCTGTGCAGATGAGCCATCCGGTGGAGGTGTCCTGTTACAACAGTCCAGGACATCGAGGTACCTTCCCTCCTATGGGCCTTGAGCCGAGTCACGAGGGCCCAGCCCAGGGTGCCCAGCTACAAACTCCAGCCCCGCCCAGAGAGCACAGAGGCGGCCAGTAGGCCACCATGCCCTCCTGTCCCAGACTCCTCAATCCTCTGCCCTGTGCACCCCTCCAGCCAGGCCCAGGCATGGAGGCGGGGGCTCCTACTTTCCTTCACACCCTTTCACAACCATTTCCCATGGTGGAACCAAGCTCCTCCCCCTGGGATCCCCTGACACAGACCCGCCTGGGCTCTGAGCTCCTTCCAGACCAGCTAGCGTTGGGCCAACTGGACAAGGGCAACTCAAAAGGTGCAATGAGCAGCTGAAGGGGGAGGAGCAACTCAGAAACGGGATGACGTGGGCGCACACAACTCGAAGTCACTGGAGGGCACTTACAGCGATGAAGGGGATGGCATGAAGAGGGAGCAAGGCAGCTATGTGTCCATTCAAACAAAACCAGCAGGTTGAGGGGAGGATTGAAGAGGCCCACACTGGGACCAGCCAGACTGGCAGGTGGTTATCGCACCTTGTTCCAGCAGGGCTGCAAAGCCCGGAACCTTAGCTGGGACACTGCTCACAATTGACCCAAGTGTCTGGGATTGAACCTGCATCATCCAGAGACAGGGCAAGCCCACTGCTGTTGAGTTGATTCTGACTCATGGGGCCCCTAGAGACAAATCTGACCCCTGGGGCTTCCAAGACTGCACATCTTTGCGGAATCCGCTTCTTTCTCCCAGGGAGTGTGATGGGCTCAAACCACCAACGTTTGGGTTATCAGCCAGCTACTTAACCAAAGACACGTCATCTTACTTGCTCTAGATGCAGGTGAGGCGGGTGGTGCTGGTGCTAGCAGCAGAACCTCCTATATGAGAAAGAGCTTCCCAGACAGCAAGCCTGGTCCCTCATTACTCTGGGGCACGAAGCACAGCGGCCTCCAGCAGAAGGAGCCACTCCACAGCGGGGACGGACACACACACATGCTCTGAGGGTCCCAACACGGCTCAGACAGTCTGTCAGTGGAGGGCGGGGGCGGGGGGGTGGTGCTGCTGTGACGCTGACAAAGTTTTAGTGGAGCTGCCAGACTGACCCAGACTGGCAGGGAGAAAGCCTGGAGATCTACTTGCAAAAATCAGCCAATGGGAACTCACGGATCACAACAGCCCAATCCCCAACCAATCACGGATGGGATGGGTGCAAGCCCGGGCAGCCTGTTTGCCCATCGGGCCTAGACGGGTTGGGGCTTGTCTGAGGGGCAGCTAATGGTTCTAAGGTAATTCAATGAGGGAGTGGTGCTAGATCAACCAGATGGCCACATGCAAAGCAGGGGAGCTTGATCCTTACCTCACACCGTGCGGGAAATGAACACACAACATGGAGCAGGCTTAAACTTAAGAGAGCTCTTAAAAAAAAGAGATCTCAAAAAAAAAAAAAAAAGAGATCTCTTTGTAAGACTTCTGAAATACAATGTAACGGAAATTCAAGACCTTGGGTTGGGGGTGGGGGAAGACCTTGGTTTGGACACATCCTTTTTCTTAAACTCGACACAAAGTATGAATGCTCAAGGGAAAATTCAATACACAGCTTCTCAGCAAATGAAACAGCAAGACCGGAGAAAACTCTTCACAATACATTGACTGGACTTGTATCCAGACCAGCTCAAGAACTGCTGCTTTGCCCGCTCAGAAGAGGACAACTGGACATCAAAGAGCTCCTCTAGGAAAGGCCGTCAAGGGCCCCAGGCACCGTGGAAAGGTGAGCAGCAGCCCCTTCGTCAGGAAAATGCATGCTCGCTCTCACCACAAGGCAACCCCATGTCCCGCTCGCTCACTGGGAAGACTCAGAGGAGCCCTGGGAGCACAGTGTTAACCAAGAGGCTGTAACCAAAAGGCCGGCAGTTCAAATCCAGCAGTCACTCTGCAGGAGAAAGGTGACTGAGAGTTCTCTGTCGTGTGGGGTCACTATGAGTCAGAATCAACTTGATGTTTAGGGAAACGGCTAAGATTCAGCAGACTGACAGCACCAAGGGTTGACAGGGATGTAGGGCAACTGGAACTCTCCTGTGCGAGGGGACGCTCCTACTGGATTCTCTGAGAGCCGTGTGTCTAACTTCCTAAGAACGCCAACACCCACAAGAGGGCCCAGCTGTTCCACTCCTAGGTACTGACTAGCAAGTCAGGCTTCTTCCTGTCCCCATGCCTGAAGTCTCTCCCTCCCAGAATAGCCTCCACCTCTGTCTGGCCCCTCTCTCCAGGAACCTACTACACACACTGCTGTCCCTTGCTCTATCACCTTGCTCAGGAGCCTGTCTCCTGGCTGTGGAGCTGTGCTGGCCCCAGGCTGCCATTTAGCATGTTTCCAGTCTCCTGCGTCTCCCCCTCACCCCTGCCCCGCCTCACCTGGTAGTCCTTCTGCAGCAACACGGTGTGGATGAGGCTCTTGTCCAGGCAGAGAGTAGACAGCTTGCGGCAGGTGTGCCGGACGCTCAGCACCAGGTCAGTGCTGGGCACGTGGCTCAGGATGTGCAGCAGGATCTCATCGGAGAAGTCCAGGAGGTAGATGCCAGCCGCCACCGAGGTGCCCGTGTCCTCTTCACTGGGCATATCCTGGAAATCAGGGGGCATCAGGTTGCTAGGGGCCATGAGGGTGGCTCTCAGCACTAGGGTGGGGTAGGGAGGGGAGTCCTCAAGAGAAGCCCCCAGGGAAGCCAATGGGAAGAGATAAGTCCTGACCTCAGTGCAAAGAGCCTGTCAAATTCTGCATGGAAAGGCCCCTCCTGGCTGGGAGCTGAGCCAGGAGCACACATCAAAGACTAGAGATTGAGGGATAAGATTGTCACATGTTTAAAAGAAGTTGTCCCTGATAAACATCTGCCTTCTGGTTTGGGTGTCCTGGACGCAACAACACTAATGCAGGCCAAGCTCCACAGCATCTCCTGTGCAAGCTACTCCTCCAGTCTCTGGGTCTACACTCAATGCCGACAGGTGGGTGCTTCAAACCCACCCACAGTGCCCTCCAAGAAAGTGCTGGCCTTCTGCGTCCATAAAGACGCAATCGAGAACACCTAGGGAGCGCAGCCACAGGCTGGTTGGCTTGACTGTTTATCCCCAGCTAAAGGCCAAACCACTGGAGTAGGAGAATTCCATCGGGAAACGTGCTGGCAGGACTAATAGCATAGGACCCAGTGAAACAAACCACCTAGAACAGATCAGGAGACCGTACCAGCTGTTCCAAGTTCCGCTGGGAGCGGGGCGCAGGGAAGGCAGGGTCCAAAGGATTCTGGCTTTCTGTTAAGACCCCCAGCAGGCACAAGGGGTTACTTGTTGGGCTGCCAACTGCAAGGTCGGCAGTTCTAAACCACCCTCCGTGCTGAGGGAGAAAGAGGAGGCTCTCTGTTCCCACGGGGATTGACCGTCTTGGGGCACTCGAGTCGGGATCGACTGCAAGGTGCAGCATCGGGTTGGGCAGTCGGTCCTTCTGAGGGACGGAGGCGTTTGGGGATGAGCCACCGTGTTGACGGCTGCACAACACAGAACATCAATGAACGGAACACTTGATGACGAGCACTCGGTACCCAGGCCGACCTCGGGTCCAGCCCACCGCAGGGGAGCAAATCTTGCCAGGGGAGAGCTGCGTGGTGGCTTGGGTTTCCCAGCAGGGACGTGACGCTGACGGAGACTGTAGGTGTGGAGCGTGAGATAGCATGGTTTAGGAAAGAACACAAGGGAACCAGGAAGTGAGCAGAGGCCGCTGGGGAAAGGGCAGCAACAGGCTTCGAACCTCTGATTTGTACAGAACGCAGTGTCTATGGCTTGGGAGACACAGAAGCACAGTCTGATGCACATCCGCATTTATCACAAGGGAAGAGGGAGGGCGGGAGGTAGCGGAAGGGAACAGGAGGAAGAAAAAGGGTAGCAACTTCCTAATGATAACAGCATGTGTTGGTTTCCCCCCCACCCCCTCTACACACACAGGGCTGCTATGGGTAGTCAGGGCCTCCGCTCTTGCAGGATCCTCCAGACTAGCAACCAGAAAAGCCTCCGCCGAGCGAGAGCTCGACAGGGCAGCCAAGCGTGGGTGGCGAGCCCAACTAGGAACTCATGGGATGTCCTTGTGGGCTTTCTGAAGCCCCCACAGAAATATAGGCGGACACCAGCCCTACCCTGCTTGTGGTGTCACTGAGTCTGGGTTGGGTTTTTGTGTTTGGCTTAGTGGTTCTGGCTCATGATCTCCCCATCGCATTTTCTATGGCTGTTCTTTCAGGCCCAGATCACCAGGCCTTTCCTCTGATGTACCAACCTCTTGGATAACAGCTCCAATTCCACCTACAACCCATGGACACCATTCCAAGAAGGAGATGTGAGATTGGGGTAAGCCTCATGGGCCCAGGAGATGGGGACTCTGGCACACAAGAGGACCTGGGGTGAAGCAGGAACAAAGGGTTGTGGGGTCACAGGGCTTGGTCATACCCTGCTAAGCAGCCCAAGCTGAAGCACCTGTCCTGAGCCCCAATGTGGAAGGATTGGAGCCAGAAAGCCATCAGGCACACGTGGTCAGAGGAGAACAAAGGCTGCCCCACCACGTTAAGTTCCTGAGTTCAACTCTCACTGCCGCCAAGTCAATTCGGACTCACAGGGACCCTGACCCTGCAGGACAGAGCAGAACTGCCCCCGCGAGTTTTGGAGGGTTTAAACCTTTATGGGAACAGATAGATCATCTTTTTCCTGTGGAATAGCTGGTGGGTTCGAACCACTGATCTTTATGCCAACAGCTCACGATGCCACCAGGACTCCCATGGTTCTACCACCACTGGTGTGGAATTGTAATTAAAACCACCAAGAAGGCACACAGACCTACTGTTGAGGAGTTGATTCCTACTCAGACACAGAGTAGACATGGTGGCTTAGGGGTTAACCTGCCAAGTGCTTGCCCCCCACCTCAGTTACCAGGGCTCCTTCCGAAAACAGAATTAAAAAACACACATGGAGGGAGGGGGCAGCAGGGAGGGAGGGAGGAAAATGAGGAGCTGATATCAAGGGCTCAAGTAGAAAGCAAATGTTTGAGAATGATGAGGGCAACAAATGTACAAATGTGCTCGACACAATGGATGGATGGATGGTGATAATTGTATGAGCCCCCAATAAAATGATTTTTTAAAAAGACAGGGAGAGAAAAGATTCTCTAGAAGAACCTTGACCCAAAGGAGAGAAAGATGAGAGAGGCTTTCAAATCACCACGGAATTCAGACTTCCTGGAGCCTGGGGGGTGGTGCGTGGATAAAAGCCCTCAAATGGCTGCCCTGAGATCGATCATCTTTGAAAACTTCAACCCAAAAAATATCCCCTGACGATGACTTTCTTAAGACCAGAACCAAACAGTTCTGACTTAACTCATCAAGAATGTCTGCCTGCCGCTGTTCTGCTCTTTTGAGAACTATCTATATGGGATCAGAGTGACAGCAGAGACTGGGATGATTAGATAGAAGGCTGGGGGGGGGGGGCAGGGGGAAGAGACAGTGAGCTATGTTCAGCAGGAGGGTGACTCAGAGAGCGGGGAGCACAGTTACATGACTTCAAGCCCATCATCCCCATCATGGGACCGAGCTGGGAGGCAGTGCTGACTCGGTGGGTGTGCATCCTGATGCGCATGTCTCCAGCAGCAGCAACACAATCCATTTTAAAAAACCATCGAGCAGCCCGGAGGCGAGCTACAGCTCCTCCGCCCGCGCTTGGCACCCCCCTCGGTGCCTTATCCCATGGGACTGCAGCATTTCCAGGGCGCTGTCATTTCATTATGCGATCTCCTTCAGGGGGTTTCTATCACTCACCATGGCCAGGTAGTTGGTGGTTTCAAACAGCTGACCTTGCAGTTAGCAACCCAACATGTAACCACAACACCACCAAGACTCCCAAAGCGTGGGCAAGACCAGCAATTCCATTCTAGGTGAATATGCGGAATGACTGGAAGCCTATTCCTTCAGCCTGCATGGCAGCTACAGTGCTCCCACCCCCGCCCCCACCCCAGTGCAGAGAAAACTGAAGAAACACATGTGACCCAAGCCATACCAAACCAGCCTGAACCTAAACCCACTCCTGTCCGGCCCGTTCCGACTCACAGCGACCTGCAAGGAGAGTACAACTGCCCCATTGGGTTTCCAAGGCTGCAATCTTTACAGAAGCAGACGGCCGCATCTTTCTCCCGGGGGGCTCAAACCACTGACCTTGCAGTTGGCAGCCAGCCCAGTACTTAGCCACTGTGCCACCTGGGCTCCTGCTCTGGCTCATTACAATGGGATACGACTGAGCCAAAACAAGGAATGAAGCGCTGACAGACAGGAGGGTGGGACAGATGCACATCCAAACCATGCTGAGGTTAAGATAGGAGACACAGGGTCACCCAAGCCTGGAAGTACAGACCGGGACTGTCTGTCTGTTATGACAGAGAGCAAACAGTGGCTGCTGGGCACTGGGTGGGAGAGGGACAGGCTCAACTGCTTAGGGGCCACCTGGGGGGTATTTTTTTGGGGGGGATGACAGAACCAGTGAGGTTGGTACTTGCCTCCCGCTGTGAACACACTCAAAGCTTAAAAATGCTTCCTTGTATGCTGTCAATTCGACTTCCCTTTTTAAAAAGTGACCCAAGCATGCCTCCCTCCAACCCCACCCCCTCAGGAGAACCTACCACCATCTTCAAGAAAGCCAACACGTGGGCCACTAGCCCACCGTCAGAGGGTCAGCAGTGAGGAAGGCAGGCCTTTGCCGACTGTCCCTCTGCTCCAGGGGGTTTTCTGATAGGTCTGGCCTCTCCTGAAATTCCAGTCCCAGGTGGAGGGGAGTGGAGGCAGAGTCACCTGAGGCCACTGGTTCCCGGGTCCAAGTGATTCTCATAAGGCACATTCAGAAAGGATCTGGTTTGAACTGGACAATGAGACTTTGAAATGGTTCTGCGTGGTGGTTTAAAGGGCCGGTTGTCACCAGATGCCCGTGCATCCATTCTGACTCATGGAGACCTTATAGAACCTTGTGGAACTGTCCCTATAGAGTTTCTAAGGCTGGAGACCTTTCTTTATAGCAGGGGCTCCTTCCCATGGAGTCACTGGTGGGGTTAAGCTGCCGACCTCTTGGCCAAAGGCCAAGAGAAGATAACCACTGCACCACCCAAGATCCCTCTATGGTACAGCCAAGTCATCCATTCCAACTCCTAAGGACCCTATGGGGCACTTGTAGTTCAAAGCCAAATGCTTAACCCACTGCACAACTGCCCATGTATACTTCAAGGAAAAGAGAGTCAGGCCCTATGAGAGTACCAGCACCATCATCATTTGCAAGCACATACCACTAACCCCATTCGGTACTGACAACTGGACCTGAGCGCTACGGTTTCCTCCTACCACCAGCCTGTTAGCCTCCCCGCCCCCTCCACCAAGGAGCACAGTGGCCACTCTGAACCAAAGTTCCTCCAAACAATAGGAAGCTGGCCGTAAGGCTCTGTCCACTCTGGGAGACACGTAAACTTCTCACACTGGCTCACAAATGCCAAAGACTGAAGAGGTGTGTTCTGTGCACCATCTGAGCCCCGGCAGGGCTGGGAGATAAACACAGGTGTGCGGATAGGTAGGCAGAAGGCAATGGAAAGAAATGTCACCACTCGGAGCCCAGCGTGTCTCTCCTCTGTCGGCGGAGACACACGGCCTTTCTGATTCGCAGATTCCGGGGAGGAATCCGTGAAATGGCTTTTCCTCCGTCAACGCTCCCTCCCCACCCCCACACAAATGCACACAGGTCAGACGGCAAGGAGGCTCCTGAGGGCGGTGAGACGGAGCTGACCACGGGGATGAGTGGTGGGTGGGACGGATGGATGAAGTCAGTCTTAAGGCTGCGGGACCCTGGGCGAGGGGCGGGAGGCCTGCAGAGGCGGCGGGACCGCAGAGGGGCAGAAGCCCGAAGAGGCAACCAAGGGTCCGGAAAGCGGGCAGGGCGGATGGGGCTCGATGAGATGAGGCCAGAGGCCAGGCCAGGGGGGAAGGGGTGGGTCAGGGCTGACGCTGTGGGTGGGACAGGGGCCGAATCTGGCCCGACGCCGGGCTCAGGGTGGAAAGGACCCAGCGGGCCGGGGCCGGGGAGGGAGGGGGGGCCGGGGCCGGGGAGGGAGGGGCAGCGCGGGGACAGGGAGGGGTGGGAAGGACGCGCAGGCCGGGGCCGGGCTGTGAAGGGCTGAGTGGGGCCGGGCCGCAGGAAGGCCGGGCGTGCACAGAGGTGCGGACTGTACCTCTGCGGAGCTGGCCATGTCGCCGGCCGGCGGAGCAGCCGCCGCCAGAGCTGCAACCCCGGGGCCACCCGCCTGCCCGGCCAGGGATGCTCAAAGCCGGCGCGTCCCTGGCTCCACAGAGACCCTAGGAGGGGGCGGGGCCCCGTCACTTCCGGCGCCTTCCTGCACGCACTTCCGGGAGTCCTCCGGCGCGCTCCCAGCGTGCTAGCCAGATAGGCTTTGGCGACGCCGCGACGTACGCGGGGGGCTGGGGCTTCGGCCTCGCGGAGACTGGGAATGCCTAGCGGCCCGCCCAGGCCCCGCCCCCAGGCCCAGGCCCCGCCCAGGACTTCTGCAGGCTCCGCCCCAGGGCTTTCCTGTGATCTGTTCCAAAGCCACTGCCCTGGACCAAGTGCCACCACAGCAGAGCTCCTCCCCACCTGCATGTACGCACGTCGGAATGGTTTCCCATCCCGCTGACCTGCCCTTTTGACGTTTGCCCTATCGAGTTGCTAAACATAAAAGTCAGGGGTTGGAATCCGCCCGCTGCCTCAAGGGAGAACGATGGGGCTGTCTAACGCTTACAAAGATGGAAAGTCTCAAAACCCCAGCTAGCTCTGCTCTGTTCTATAGGGTCGCTCTGAGTCGGGATCAACTGGATGGCAGTGAGTTTGGGTTTGGTTCCCGCGCCCGCCTCCCCCTCCACCATAAAAATGTATGCTGTGCAGGATCCCCTGATATGTAATAAGCGCTGAACACATAATTGCTGGTCCGTGAATTGGTTTAAACATTTGCTATTCATGAAAACTCAGAGCAACTCTATAGTAGATCTGCCTCTGTGGCTTTCCTAGACCCCAAAGTCTCATTTTTCCCCCGAGGACTGCCTGGTGGTCTCGAACTGGTGGCCTTATGATTAGTAGTCCACCATGAGTCAGAATGGACTCGATGACAGCGAGTTGAGTGGAACAATGAAAACGTGTGGGGAGATCTTGCCTTCCTCTGGAGGCAGGAAGAACCGGGCTGAACCCCTGTGTGACTTCAGGGTAGCCCTAAGCAAGTCTCCTACCATCACCACCCACTGAGCCTCGTTCTCTTCCCATGCCATAGGGTTGAGCGCAGGAATCGACCTGGTGTGTGTAATGATGGCCACGTGTGATGATAGGGATAATCATCACCGCCTTGTTGAGACCACCCCCAGTGTATGATATGTAAATACTCTATTAAGAAAACTACTTAAAAAGAAAAAGAGAAGGAAAAAGACCAGTGGTTATCATGGGTGAAGGAGAACATATTGTTGCTTAGGGGGCATTGAGTCTATGTTAATGGTGGTGGAATGACTTGGAAAAGTTTATCAATCATGGTTGTACAACACAAAGAGTATAATCAATGGCACTGAATTCTAAGTGTAGATGTGGAATCAGAGAGCGTTTTGTTATGTATTTTTTGCCACAGTTCGAAAAAAATCACATGAATAACAATGAGTCCAAGGGGGAATAAAATGTTCTAGAATTGAATGTGCTGATAATTGTACAACTCTTCTTGAGAGGATTGAATTGTCGAATTGTATGACATGTGGATGAAGTGCTAATAAGACTGTTTAAACCAAAAAGTTGGTTCAGGGGCTCAGGGGGAAGATTGGAGAGCAGGAATTCAGAATGCAGGTTTAGAATCTGTTGCAGGCGGGGAAGCCATTCTGTACGGTGACAGTAACGATGGACATGTGACATTAATTATTTGCCAACACCTGTGGGACCTATTCCTCCCGAGAGAGATGAGGCTGTCTGCGTCTGTCCAGAGTCTCAGCCTCAGAAACCCACGGGCAGGTCTAACCTGTTCTATAGGGACCTGACCAGCCGGCCTCACCTCGAGAGGGGTTGTGCGTCTGGTTTGGAGTTTTAACTGATCCTGTTTGGAATTGACTGGACAGCAGTGAGATTTTTTCGTTGTTTCCTTCTGCTTCGTCTAGAATCTCCAGCAGGGGAGAATCTGTTGGCATTTAAACTGCTGGTGGCATGGCTTCAAGCAGCACAGCGACACGCAAGCCCTCACAGCATGACAAGCCAACAGACAGATGTACATGAATGACGGCGCTGGCGGGCGAAGAACACTGAAAGCATTGTGGACTGCCAGAAGAACAGACACGTCTGTCCCGGAGGAGCAAAGATGGCGAGACTTGGTCCCAGGTGCTTTGGCCATGTGATCTGGAGGCACTGTCCTTGGGGAAGGGAAGGACTTTACCTGCTTGGTCAATGGAGAGTCAGCCCCAAAGAGGAAGACAGACCCTCAAGGAGATGGACAGATAGCTTGACTCCAACAATGGGTTCAAACAGTGGGTTCAAATATTATGCTGGCGCAGGGCAGACCGGGTCCTGGTAACTTCTATTGGGCATGGGGTCACTTGAGGGTCACTTGAGGGAGCGCCGATCTGAAAGCACCGAACAACATCATAGGACCACGCACCCCAACCAGACCTGCCGCTGACCGGGCGATGCCATTCTGGCAACCCTCTAGGAGAGTGTCGAACTGTTCCGAGGTGTTTCCAAGGCTATAGATCTTTCCGGAAGCAGATGACCTCATCTTTTTCCCACTGAGCGGCGGATGGGTTTGAACTGCCAACCTCTCAGCGGCCGTGTGCATATCCACTGTGCCCCCAGGACGCCTGTCAAAGGCACCACAAGAATAACTGGAGCACACATTTGACCGTGAGCCTAGTGTTTTAACCACTGTGCCACTAAGAGGCCACTCTGTAAAGATGACGGCCAAGAAAACCCTCTAGGAGCAGCTCCTTATGGTCCAATCTGTCCCTCCTCAGGCCAGCAGCTGGGCTGAGCGGGGACCCTCAACCTGAGCCATTCCTCCTGTCTGCTTCCTGGTACCCATTGTACAGATCAAGAAAGTGAGGCTCAGAGAGGACAAGGGGTTGGTCCTGGCAAACTGACATGGTAAGTAATAAACCTGGTGCTTGACTGGATCTGTTTGTGACCCTAACACCTACATTGCCATGACCGCCGCTCTGCCCTGCTCCCCTGGACAGACAATGCCAAGGCTCTCTTCCCCAGACCTTTCTCTTGCTTGACAGAAATGTGCAAGTACAGACTCTACAAGGGCCCAGGTGGCCCTGCCTGCTGTCCCGGTTCCCCTCTGCTGCAGGCCACTGGAGGTTCCTGATACTGAAGACCCAGGACGCTTTGGGGTGGCTAGCTCCCCAAGAGGCAGCTCTCATCGCCTGGGGTTACCCTTTCCAATAAACTGAAAACCTAAATGGCTGGGATGCCCCTGCTGGATGGGCCAGGCGACCACCCCTTCAGCCTAGAGCAGCTCCACTCTAAGGGAATCCCTAGAGCAGGGACAAAGGAAGGGCCCTCCTGCTATCCTGAGCCCAGAGGTGACGGCTGAGCGAGGACACTGATGGCCACACGGGCCATCACGGGCCACATGGGCTGGAGAGCTGCCATGGCCCTGGCTCTACCTTCCAATGGGGAAACTGAGGCTCTGGGGTAGCAGTGAGGGGATTTGAAGCCACATCCAAGGCCAGGAGGGCTGAGCTCTGTCTGCTTCCCAGGCCAGGGCAGCCAGGGAGTCCACCAGAGAGGGCAGGGGCCCATCGGGAGGACATGCCTTTGGCACCAGGAAGGGGTCATGTGATAGGCTGGTGTCTGGGCACCCCAGATGCTCCTGGGCACCCTTCCTGTACCCCTGTCTCTCAGTGGTCTCTCCTCCTCTCAGATTAGGACTTTAGTCATAGAGGACACACCCAAGTGCAGCAAGGCCAAAAGGACACGCTCTTCCCCAGACCCACTGTCACAGGCAGTTCAGATCACAGCGGCCCCATGGGACAGTAGGACTATACCCTGGGGCTCCCAAGGGGCAGTGCTCTTTCTGGAGGTGCCTGGTGGTGCGGGGGACTAAGTGGCAGGCAGCATGCTAACTGAAAGGTCCGCACTTCAAACTCACCGACTTCCCTGTGGGACAAAGATGAAGCTGTTGGCTTCCGAAAAGAGTTACGACAAACAACCCAAAATTCACGGCCCTGTCGCACCGGTGGAACGAACTGCCCCGTGGGTTTTCCAGACTGTAAGGAGCGCTCGCTCTTCGGGAGAAGAGCGCCTGGGAAACCCACAGACCAGAGCGGGGCTGCTAAGAGCCAGTCAGCTCGCTGGCAGTTGCTTCCTTGTTTGTTTTGTTTTGAATCTAGTCTTGCAGTAAGCAGTCAATGGCTAACGAGAGAGAGAGAGAGAGAGAGAGAGAGAGAGAGAGAGAGAGAGAGAGAGAGAGAGAGAGAGAGAGAGTTAGTTTCCGTCTTCACGAAAGCAGATGGTTGCATCTGTCTCCACGGAGCAGCTGGGGGTTCCAACTGTCCACCTTTCAGCGACCAGCCCAGCGTTTTACCCACGGTGCCACCAAGATGTCACGTGGTAAAACAACCTCCGGGGAAACTCTAAGAGCTGTTCTCCTCAGACCCTCTCAGGACGGTCAGGGCTCAAGCACACGTCTGCCCTCCGCCCCACACAGGACCAGTGGCAGTGTTTGTGGACAGGCGTGACTTCCCATCCCCGATTCTTCCTGGGACAATATCTGCCAAGAGCCGTTCTAGTGGAGGACTGAGGCCACGCGAGGGCAGAGCACTGTCCTTCGTTATTGATTACAGGGGAAAGAAGGACCGGGCCCGATGGGGGAGGTTGAGAACAAGACTTCCAGGCCAGGCCTCCTAGGAAAAGTGACATGTGTGTGGCGACCTGACCCAGCCGTGATCAGGGGACCAAGTATGGCCCCCTGTGAAGAGGAGAGTGGCTGATGGCAGGGGAGAAGATGCTGTTCTGTCACAGGCCTGGAGGGGACAGGGAAGAGGGACAGGACGCAGGAAGGGATAGAAGGGCTGGAGGGCAGGGGCTTCCTCCACAAGGCTCCCTGGGTGCTGGAGTGGGTCAGAGCTTGGTAGATTGCCAGGCCTTTCTACCTGGCTTGCCTTCATTTGGGATCCAGCGGCAAACATGCAGTCAACAATCAGAACACCCCTGCTCCCGACGTACTTTCTCATCGCTGGCAAAACCACGCCAAGGTGGGCTGAGCCCATGAGAACCTCCTTGATGACCCACCGTGAAGTTTCTCTGAGGGGGCTTCATTTAAAATGGTTCTTTTTCTTTTTAGACTCAGCCTAAAAATAGTTCTTAAAAACAAAGCAACTGGCTATCAGAAGATACAGCGTCTGGGGTCTTAAAGGCTTGAAGATAAACAAGCGGCCATCTAGCTCAGAAGCAACAAAGCCCACATGGAAGAAGCACACCAACCTGTGTGATCATGAGGTGTCGAAGGGATCAGGTATCAGGCATCATCAGAACAAAAGATCTTACCATAGTGAATGAAGGGGGAAGTGCAGAGGGGAGACCCAAAGCCCATTTGTCGGCCACTGGAGATCCCCTCACAGAGGGGTCTAGGGGAGGAGATGAGTCAGTCAGGGTGCGATGTAGCACCGATGAAGAATACAGCTTTCCTCCAGTTCCTAAATGCTTTCACTCCCCCTCCCCCCCCCCGCCCACTACCATGATCCGAATTCTACCTTGCAAGTCTGGATAGAGCAGAGGTTGTACACTGGTGCAGATGGGAGCTGGAGGCACAGGGAATCCAGGGTGGATGATACCTTCAGGACCAGGGGTGTGACTGGTGATATTGGGAGGGTAGAGAGAGAGTGGGTTGGAAAGAGGGAACCTATTACAAGGATCTACATGTGACCTCTTCCCTGGGGGACAGACAATAAAAAAGGGGGAGAAGGGAGACGTCGGACATGGAAAGATATGACAAAATAATAATTTATAAATTATCAAGGGCTCATGAGGGAGGGGGAACCGGGGAGGGAAGAGAAAAAAAAAGAGGACCTGATGCCAAGGGCTTAAGTGGAGAGCAAATGCTTTGAGACTGGTGAGAGCAATGAATGCACAGATGTGCTTTACACAATTGATGGATGTATGGATTGTGGTAAGAGTTGTATGAGCACCTAATAAAACGTTTAAAAAAACAAAAAACAAAAAAAACCCAAAGCAAAACAACTGGTTCTTGGGAAGAAATGCAGCAGGACACACAGCGGTCCAACAGCCTCGACTCAGGGGCATTGGTTAAGTCCTTGAAGTTGTGGTCCATCTCCATCCTTCTCCTCCTAATTAGGAGCACGGGTGGCAGAGTGGGCACGCATTGGGCTGCTAGCCACGAGGCACCCTGCAGGTGAAAGAGGGACCCCTTTCTATTCTCAGGAAGAGTTACCGGCTCAGAAACCCACGGGGCCAGTTCTACTCTCCCCTGTGCTTGGACTCAGCATCCACTCAAGGGTGTGAGGGTGGCTATAGTGGGGACTGAGCCTTTCTTAGGTGTCCCACCCCCCTGAACACAAGCTCACTGTCCCCTAAGCTTCCCATCTGTTCTCTTTGTTGCTGTTATCAATTTGATCCCATAGTGAGAATCCTCTAGGGTCCAGATGAGTGGGAATTGATTTGATAGCAACCGGTGGGCTGGCTTCTCTTTTCACCTAGTCCTGGAAGAGCACGGTGCTCTGACCAGGCAGTCTAGGTTCATGAAGCTAAACTACTGACCGGTTAGTAAGAGGCTTCAGGGCATATCTTAAAGCCTAGGTGTGCAAAATGATCTCAGGACGAGAGTCCCAGGATTCACCCAGCCTCCAGAAAGTCTGGATTCAATGAGGATTTGGAATTCTCACCAGAGGCTTCTTGTGATTGTCAGCTGCCACCAAGCCAGCACTGACTCATGGGGACGACCCGTGCAGCAGGATGGAATGTGGCTTGGCCGGCACAGTCTTCACAAGGTGGGGGGGGGGGGGAGTTGCTGAAGCCCGCTGTTGCCACCACCACCACGGGGCATTTCTAATGTCTTCCAGCCCAGGGGGTAGGGGGACAGGAGTGCTCATTGTCCACCACAGCTGCTGTGGACCCCAATCCCAGGATCGTGTCAACACAATATTCTGTGGTGGTCCACACGCTTTTCGAGGGCTGACTTTTGGAAGCAGATGGTCAGGATGTCTTCTTAGTCCATCTTAGTCTGGAAGCTCCACGGATGGAGACCATGCTGGTATTTGATATCTGGGTGGCCCAGCTCCCAGTTGTCACAGTAACATTGGAGCCGCCTCAGGATGACAGACAGACTGGTGGGAGTTCCCTGTGTCTTTTCAGCAGGGAAGATGAAGCAAAGGGAATCGATCTGTCTCTGGCCTCTAAGAGCTCTTTCTCTCCATGGAGCCTCCAAATGAGGTCATCAAGCTGCAATATGATTGACAGGCTAGACTCCACCCCTTCACAAGTTGACACTGGGCGATGTACCTACCACAGTGTCCGCAGTATGTGAGATGGAGTCAGAAGAGCATTCTGGCTGTACTCCCTCCCAGACAGGGTTGCTCCTTGTCTGGCCATCCCCCACACTTTGAAAACTCTTCAGAAACACCACGGTGCAAAAGCTTACGTCTTCTCTGGTCTTCCTTGTCCATTTTCCAACTCTGGCATGTGTGGGAGGTGGTTGGGAACACCAGGGCTTCGAGTCAGGCACACTGGAGTCCTCTAAGGGACATCCTGGCTGCTCGCCTCGCTCAGCAAAATAGTTACTCCTCTCAGAAAACCTGCAATTCGTTGTAAAGCTGTTTGTTTGTTTGTTTGAAATACAGATGGTTCTGTTCACAACCACCCTTCATGCGGTTATGGATGTCCTGTTTTGTTTTGTTTTGTTTCAGCCAAAGCAAGAACTGCCAAATGATGCCCCACGGCCTCACACCACCTGACCTGGCCCAACCAGCCCTTCATGACGCCCTGGGGGCTCAGTCTCCAGTCTCAGTCATACTCATGTCTCAGGCCCACAGGGCACACTTCCACCTGGCCAGGTGACTACGTGTTGGCCACTCCTTGCCCCAAGCCAATTCAAGCACCTTTCTCCCAGGAGGCTCCCTGGAAGGTGTCCTTCACCACCATGCCCACCCCACCCCCACCCCAGGATCCCTCTTTAGAATGTTTTGCTCCTCTGTGCTTTTAAAGTATTTTTTGTTTAAAAAAAAAAAAAAGACAAAATGTAACTGCTTTCTCTTCCCTTTTTTTTAAAAAAAACATTTGTATTTCTTCTTTTTGTGGTTGTTAGGATTTGTTTTGTTGTGGTTTTGCTTTATTTTGTTCGTTTATTGACTTAGTAAAGAGAACACTTATTAAGTCTTAAACGAGACAAGGTCCAGACAACCACAGAAACGTCACAGGATGAGGGAGACCATGCGCGGGGGCTCCAAAGGTTTGCTGAGATACGTAGCTTTAAAAAGGACATGGGAGGTCAAAGAAGACTGTCACAGAAACATGGTTGGTGGCAGATCAAGATACATGCTGACTGGTGGAGGTTGTTACATGATCTGTTATCAGTTTGAGATTTAGGAGTGAAGGGGTGGAGTCTAGCCTGCCAATCAGGTCACGGCTTGATGACCTCATTTGGAGGTGCTAAGGAGATAAATAGCTCGCTGGAGGCAGGACACATGCTCATATCGTGGAAGACATTGCAACCAACAAGATACGTGGAGCTACGCTAGAGCCCTGGAGCTGAAGGAGCCAGGTGGAGACCCCTACCAGCGTTGAAATGCCTCTATGACCACTGGATCCACAAGACTTCCCACCCACTGGCCTGTGACCATGCTGCATTTGGCATTATTACATGTGTTTCATGAGTCTGAAAAGCAATTTATAGATTGCTATTGGGCATATGGGCTAATACTAGAATTATGGACTTGATCTGAACCAGGCTGGGATGTTTTCTCAATATTCAATTGCTCTTGTATATAAAGCTCTTTCTTATACACATGAGTGACTATGAATTTGTTTTTCTAGTCTGCCCAGACTAACACATGGTGGAACTCCAGAAGCAGGATCTGTACACTGGGGAGTTACGTGTGGACTTTTTACATTAACTCGGATTTCAGGGGAACCACGGGGTGGGGGTGAGGGTGAGGGGGGAACGACTGTTGACCGTGACCAAACAAACAACACCATAAGGTTCCTTAGGTCCTGGGCCAGTCTCAGGATGGCTCTGTGAGTGACCAGATGGCAGGGCCAAGCTTTTCGTCACCAACAGTCAGGTAACTAAGAGGAGACTCTCAGCAGGTGACATCCGCAGCCAACCTGTCTGCTTTTGAGCAATGTAGCCGGTCACAACCTCCCTGGAGACCACATTCGGTGAAGAACCTGAGGCTAAACGTGTTTTGTAAGGAGGGTGTTTCTTACTCCATTAAGTAAAATACCTCAGGTTACAGGAGGGAGAATGTTTCATAAGTGAAGACATCAGCTCCGTCAGTTGTACAAATGTCTCATTTATATTTATTTATTTATCACTTTATTGGGGCTCTTACACCTCTTATCATGATCCATATATACTTCCATTTTGTCAAGCACATTTGTACATCTGTTGCCACCGTTTTCAAAACATTTTCCTTCTACTTGAGCCCTTGGTATCAGCTCATTCCCCCTCCCCTCCCTCATGCTCCCTGGATAATTGACTTTTTTTTTTTTCATGTCTTACACTGACCACTGTCTCCCTTCACCCACTTTTCTGTTGTCCCCCTGGGATGGGGTTATATGTAGTCATTGTGATCGGTTTTCCCGTTCTCTCCCAACCTTACCCTCTTGGTATTGCCACTCTCATTATTGGTCCTGAGGGGTTTATCTGTCCTGGATTCCCTATGTTTTGAGTTCTTATCTGTACCAGTGTACATCCTCTGGTCTAGCCTGATTTGTAAGATAGAATTCGGATCATGATAGTGGGGGAGGAGGGGGAGAGGGAGGGAAGCATTAAAGAACTAGAGGAAAATTGTGTGCTTCATCGGTGCTAGACTGCACCCTGACTGGCTGTCTCTTCCTTGTGACCCTTCTGTGAGGGGATGTCCAATTGTCTACAGATGGGCTTTGGGTCTCCACTCCTCCCTCCCACTCATTCCTATCAATATAATTTTTTGTTTTGAGTCTTACTTTTTTCTCTTTTTTCTCAAGAAGGTGTCTCTGTTGAGTGAAAGGATTCGAAGGACTTGTGTGGTTACAAGTGTCATTTAAAGTTAAACAATAGAAACACCGCAGGCTGAAATGCATCACCTGCTAATATAGTCTGGTCTCTGTCCCAGGATCCAGAATGAAAGAACAATAGGTCTGGCAAGAGGACTCTTCACCTAGCATTTGGCCAGACTAGCTGAAACACCCCAGGCAAGCCAGGCAACACCCCAAGTCTCTGGCTCCCCATCAATCAAATGAGGGCATGGAGCCACATCCCCTCCACATCTCCTCCAACCCAAATAAGTACATAGAACTGTGCCTTTTGCATAAGGCTTTTAAAAATCATTTTATTGGGGCTCATACAGCTCATCACAATCCATACATACATCCATTGTATGTCAAGGACATTTGTACATTTGTTGCCCCTCATCATTCTCAAAACATTTGCTTTCTACTTAAGCCCTTGGTATCAGCTCCTCCTTTCCGCCCTCCCTCCCCACTCCCCTCACCATCATGAACCCTTGATCATTTATAAATTATTATTATTTGTCAGATCTTACACTGTCTGATGTCTCCCTTCACCCACGTCCCTGTTGTCTGTTCCCCAGGGAGGAGGTTGTATGTAGATCCTTGTAATCGGTTCCCCCTTTCTATCCCACCTTCCCACCTCCGGTATCACCACTCTCATCACTGGTCCTGAAGCGATCATCTGTCCTGGATTCCCTGTGTTTCTGGTTCCTATTTGTACCAGTGTACATCCTCTGGTCTGCCCAGATTTGTAAGGTAGAATTGGGATCATGATAGTGGGGAGGGAGAGGAAGCATTTAAGAACAAGAGAAAGTTGTATGTTTCATCGTTGCTACACTGCACCGACTGGCTCGTCTCCTCCCCACGACCCTCCTGTAAGGGGTTGTCCAGTTGCCTACAGATGGGCTTTGGGTTCCCAATCTGCACTCCCCTTCATTTATAATGATATGATTTTTTGTTCTTTGATACCTGATACCTGATCCCTTCGACACCTCGTGATCACACAGGCTGGTGTGCGTGTTCCATGTGGGCTTTGTTGCTTCTGAGCAAGATGGCCGCTTGTTTAACTTCAAGCCTTTAAGAACGCAGACACTATATCTTTTGATAGCCGGGCACCATCAGCTTTCTTCACCACATTTGCTTATTCACCTGCTTTGTCTTCAGCGATTGTGTTGGGAAGGTGAGCATCATGGAATGAAAATTCAATAGAACAAAGTATTCTTGCACTGAGGGAGTACTTGAGTGGAGGCCCAATGTCCATCTGCTACCTTAATGCTAAACCTATAAATATATGCACCTAGATCTATTTCCCCATCCTCATATATATATTTACATATGTATGCCTGTGTTTAGACCTCTATAAATGCCTTTTGCCTCCTATTTCTTTCCTGTATTTCCTTTCACTTTCCTCTTGTCACACTATCATGCTCAGCCTTCATTTGGGTTTCAGTAATTTTCTAGGTTACATTGGCCTTGATCAAGCCCTACCAGGCCTCTCACACCCTCCTTGCCACTGATTTTGTATCACTTGTTGCTCCCTTGTCCCTGAGTTGGTCAACACCAGCTCCTTTCCCCCACCTTCCCCTCTCCCATGTCTCCCCAGGACCATTGGTCCCATTGCATACGGCTTTTTAAAATATGAACCTAATGCTCACTTTATGAATTTCACCAACTGGACAGGTCCTTGAGTGTCTATTTGCTATGTAGACCTTGCAAGCTATATGAGTGTATGTATTATTTATGTTAGCACATTCCAAAAGCCCAACCCAGCCACTGCCACCCAATTGATTCTTATTCCTAGGGATCAATTCTTTAGGACATGGCAGAGCTGCTCCCTAGGGTTCCCCAGGCTGTCAGTCTTTACAGAAGCAGCCTGTCTCATCTCTCTCTTAGGGAGCAGCTGGTGAGTTCAAACTGCTGACCTTGCAGTTAGCAGCCTAACCACTCGCTCACAAAGGCACACTGGCATAGAGTACATCTTTTCAAAGATGGCCCAGCTCAGTGGAATTCCTAAACCTTGGGTTTCTTGTAACATTGAATTGTATTTCCTATTTGAAATCCAGGATTCCATTACTCAGTGGACACACATCACACACTGCACATTTGTACAGCATCTAAAGGGATGTTTGGAGCGGTTTCCACACCGACACTGTCGCCAGCCTCCGCGATCATGACCACAACTCACTCCCCCACGGCCCTGTGTTCTTTTTGTCTCTCACACACCCACACACACAACCTTGGCCCTTTTTCTTCTCCTGTGAGACCTTTTCATGACCAATTCACTTTCCTGCATTTTTATTCTCTTCCCCATTTGCCTGGGTCCCTTGTGAGGTGGGGATTGAAGGGTGATTTGTTCTCTGTTCTCCAGCAGCTAGCTCAAAGCCCACCCCACAGGCAGCAGCAAACTGAGAGCAGGAGCCGAGACCCTCGCTCACAGCCTGAGAGCTCCCCTCAGCTCAGTAGCCTTAGGCCCTCCACACAGCCTACTCACTGCCTTGGGGACCATTAACGATGCAGGACAGGGTGGAACTGCCCCTGCGGGTTTCCCAGACTGTAACTTCACTGGAGTAGAAAGGTCGTAGGCACTCAATAAAGAGCTGTCGTGTGAATGAGACCCAGGATGGAAAGTTTACTAGCAGCTTTGAAAACCCCCAATTGGACCACAAAAGCCAAAACTTATGGCCAAGAGTGATTTCCTGACACAAATTCTTCTTTTGGGTATCTGTAAGTATAGAGCCCCAAGAGCCCCCCCCCCCCAGCTGTTCCATCTCTGCAGTCCCTGGGGAGTTCAGGTAGAGGGTCCACCTGGCAACCCAAAGGTTCGTGGTTCAACTCCAACTGAGCTTCTGAAGGAAAGAAGCTTGGGGTGACCCACTTTGCAAGTGCCCGCCAGTAAAAAGCCCTGTGGGACAGTCCCACTCTGACATGCAGGGCCTCCTCAGCTTGTGTGACTGATGAGAACTGCCGTGCACAGCTGAGGGGGACCCCTGGCACCCCAGGAAAACAGCCACTTTGGGAAGGCAGCCCATAGCTGGCTGTTGTCCTCTGTAATCACCTGGAGAGGTGGCCCCTGAGCTCAGAGGCCTGCAGGACCCCATTGAAAGGCCCCTATTGGATGTTGGAAGGCGCCCTTGCAGTCTCAGCAGTGACCACAGGCAGATGGTCAGCTTCCACTGTTCTCAGCCACTTTGAACCTCCAGCCCCATCGCTAGGGCTCTGGACAGTGTTCCCCACGGGGCTTGTCCTCCCTGTTTCGTGGACCAGGACAACTGAGCTGCCAGACTCAGGGGGCACTGGTTTCTGGTGACTCTGATCTCCCTGAGGCTTTTGACCCTTCCCCTCCCTCTGAGCCTAACAGGGAAGGTGAAGCCTGGCTTTTTGACACCAGAACCCCTAGGCTTCCAGGAGCCTGGCTCAACCTCGCACAGGGGGCAAGGTAGGCAGGCCTGGAAGCAAGGCAGGAAAGAATCTGGGAGAAACCAGTCTGAATGCACCCCCCCCCCCGCCCCAGAGTCATCTTTTCCAACCACCTAGCTCCCTCCGGCTGTTCACCCCATTAGGTGACATGGAGGGGAGCACAGCCACCCTGTGAATGTAGCCAGAGGATCGCTGTAGAGGCCCCACCACAAGGAGCCCTCCTCCCAAGGGGAAGTTTCCCTCAACAGTGGGTACCTGCCAACCACACACACCTGGATAGAAATGTCTCATTCCACCCCACCCTCCATAAGTCAACCTTCATCTTAGGGGCCCTCTGGGCAGGACCCCCAGTGACCAGCCAGGTCCCGGCCTTTCTAGTTACAGATCAGCAGGGAAAGGATCCCCCTCCTGTCCCCCATCAACCTTGGTGAGACTCCAACCTTCCTTCCCCAAGGTGCATTGCCCAACCTTCCCCTGGCCATCCACAGGACACCCCAGCATCACCACAGTCACCACATGCTTCTTTTAAGGTGTGCACTTTTATTGATCTGGTCAAGTCAGTGTACAGGTAAAGCCCTGGCTCCTCCACATCTCACCAACCCAGGGGACCCAAAGCCTTCATATCCTTCTAAATTTGGGGGGACAAAAAAGGAGGGGGCGCCTAATGGCTGACCATTCAAAAGGAAACTTTAAAAACAGAAAAAAAAAGTATTAAGGCGGTGGAATTTTTTTAAAAAAACCTTGGGTTACATAATTTACACAAAAGCAATGCTCTTGTCCCTTGCACCCTCACACGGGTCTGGAGGGGAGAGGACGAGGGCTGGACCCCCTTCTCGGGAAATGTGGAGTGGGGCCGGCTTTGGAGAAGGACAAGAGTCTCCTGTCACATGGCATCGCACGGCTTTTGGAATGACTATTTTAAAAAAGAAAAACGTAATCATGTACAATCAGAGTCCTGGCCACATTGTAGAACTTGGGGATGCTCGCTCCCTCTGCTGTCACCCTCACCGTTCCAGTTTTTAAATCCTGAGTCAAGCGCCAAAACAAAACAAAAAAAGAAAACAAAACCAAACAGATAAAGCCATGCCAATCTCATCTTTTTTTTTCTGCGCAAGTTAGGTTTTTCTCAAGAAAGGGTGTAACGCAGCTAAGGAACAGTCCGCCTAGAAGCATTTGCGGTGGACGATGGAGGGGCCAGACTCGTCGTACTCCTGCTTGCTGATCCACATCTGCTGGAAGGTGGACAGCGAGGCCAGGATGGAGCCGCCGATCCACACGGAGTACTTGCGCTCGGGGGGAGCAATGATCTGGAGAGAAGGGGACGGATGGTCAGTGTCCACCAAGAGCCACTTGCATGTCTCCTGACCTCCCACCCCCAAGCTAGATCAATGGGTCCCCTCTGTGTAGGAGGGCCAGGCTGCTGGCCTTCTCCCATGCTTGTTTGAATGGGTGGTGGACCCTCACCTTGATCTTCATTGTGCTGGGTGCCAGCGCTGTGATCTCCTTCTGCATTCTGTCGGCAATGCCAGGGTACATGGTGGTGCCACCGGACAGGACTGTGTTGGCGTAGAGGTCCTTACGGATGTCAACGTCACACTTCATGATGGAGTTAAAGGTAGTTTCGTGGATGCCGCAGGATTCCATTCCTGGTGAGGGAAGACAGACTCAGTCTCCCTGCAAGGACCCCTGGGGATGGCCCCTGTGCAGAGTAGGGCCAGGGAGAACCCGCTGACTTACCCAGGAAGGAGGGCTGGAAGAGGGCCTCGGGGCAGCGGAAACGCTCGTTGCCAATGGTGATGACCTGGCCGTCGGGCAGCTCGTAGCTCTTCTCCAGGGACGAGGAGGAGGCGGCAGTGGCCATCTCCTGCTCGAAGTCCAGGGCGACGTAGCAGAGCTTCTCCTTGATGTCACGCACAATTTCACGCTCAGCCGTGGTGGTGAAGCTGTAGCCCCGCTCCGTCAGGATCTTCATGAGGTAGTCGGTCAGGTCCCGGCCAGCCAGGTCCAGACGCAGGATGGCGTGGGGGAGGGCATACCCCTCATAGATGGGCACAGTGTGGGTGACCCCATCGCCGGAATCCATCACAATGCCAGTGGTACGCCCAGAGGCATAGAGAGACAGCACAGCCTGGATGGCGACGTACATGGCGGGGGTGTTGAAGGTCTCGAACATGATCTGTGGGTGGAGACAGGGCGGAGTTAGACACAGGAAGCCAGCCCTGCCCACCTAGCACAAGAGGTGGCAGCCAGGCCAGACCAAGAAGACATGCAGAAAAGTGCAAAAGAACACAGCTGGAGGTGCTGGGGTGGGATGGGGATGGGAATTCAGTTCAGACCTACAGTGCCACCTACTGAGGAACACACAAAGAGAGCCACCTTAGTCCCGGGCCCTGGGCCCTGTGTTAGTACCTAAACCACAGCACTGAAAGTTTTAAACGCCTAGTCAGAGGCAAATACCAAAGCGAGACTGTATCTAGTGAAAGCAAACAGAACCTGCAGAGTTCCACAGGCGTCTGAGACCAGAGCAGAGAGTCCTAGGAGAACGGCAGAGAAGGAGGAGTGAGCGAGGGCCTGGCCCGCCAAGTGGCCCGAGAGGAGGGCACAGGCCACCCAAGAGCCGCCCATCTGGCTACTGACCTGGGTCATCTTCTCTCGGTTGGCCTTGGGGTTCAGGGGGGCCTCGGTCAGCAGCACGGGGTGCTCCTCGGGGGCCACGCGGAGCTCGTTGTAGAAGGTGTGGTGCCAGATCTTCTCCATGTCGTCCCAGTTGGTGACAATGCCGTGCTCGATGGGGTACTTGAGGGTCAGGATGCCTCTCTTGCTCTGGGCCTCGTCGCCCACGTAGGAGTCCTTCTGGCCCATGCCCACCATCACGCCCTGCGGAGGAAGAGGCCCGAGGCCAGGTCAGCACCAAGTCCCGCCCTGCTGGCCATCCCCAGGCCCTTAGGGCCCCGCCCACGGGAGCCCCACCCATCCGCTTCTAATGGAGGCTGTGCGCCTACCTGATGCCGGGGACGTCCCACGATGGAGGGGAAGACAGCCCGGGGGGCGTCGTCTCCCGCGAAGCCGGCTTTGCACATGCCGGAGCCGTTGTCGACCACGAGCGCAGCGATATCATCATCCATGGTGAGCTGCAAGCAGCGGGCCGTGAGCAGGCCGCCCCCGCCCCCCGTGCCCCGCCCCGCTTCCGGCGCGCCGCGCCCTCGAGCCGCCAGGGGGCGCCGGCGCGCGGCCGCGGGACAAAGGAAGCCGGGCCGGCCACGTTATTACCATAAAAGGCAAAGGCTGCTCGGCAGCGGCCACAGGCCAGGCCCCGCCCCCGGGCGCCAGCCCCGCCCCAGCGGCGTTCAAACTCGGCTGGGCGCGCGGCCACACCCTCGGCGGGCCAGGGGGAAGCTGACTGCGCAGTCGCCCAAGCGGTGGCCGCGACACCACCCCTTCCGGGACAGCGGCCCCGCCCTCGCCAAGCCGGTCCGCGCGGCCGCCAGTGGCCCGCCGGACGCACGCGCAGTAGCGCCCCAGCCCCCACCCGGCTCTGGCCCGCGCCCCAGCCCTGAACGCGGCCCCGGCCGGCCGCGTGTTCCCACCCAGCCACCCACCCGCCCACCCACCCACTCTCGGCCACCGGCCGGCGTTGACACCCTGCTTGCTCGTCGGGACAAAAGCCCGGTTGCTGAAGCCCCCAGCCACTGAACTACACCGCGGGGGTCGCGCCCCGAGTCCCTGCTCCCCTCCCAGGCCCCCACGAGCAGCCGGCCACGAACGACGTGGGCCGCGGGCGCAGGCCAAGGTGGCCGCGCCAAGGGGCGCTGCCCGGTTGCGGAGAGTGCGCAGGAAAGGTGCCCGCCACCAGCCCGCGATGACCGGGCTCCGGCTCAGCCCTAGAGCGCGGTGACCGCGGCGCGGGGCGGCCTGCAGCGCGCGCTGACCGAGCCTGGGTGTCCACCACCCGCCGGGCGGCTTACCTTGGGGGTGGCGAGTGTGAACCGGCGGCGGTGACTGTGCGGCGGCGAGAAGCTTGTGCTCGCGAGAGGGACGCGGTCTCGGCTGTGGCTGCGCGCCGCGCCGCCGGGTTTTATTGGGCGCAGCTCGGGCGGCTCGAGCCATAAAAGGCAACTTTCGGAACGGCGCCCGCTGATTGGCCGCGCGCCGCTCACTCACCGGCCTCGCCGCACTGTGCAGCATTTTTTTACCCCCTCTCCCCTCCTTTTGCAAAAAAAAAAAAAGAGGGGGGGGGGAGAGTGAGAGCGAGATTGAGGAAGGGAGGGAGGAGGAGGAGGGAGAGTTTTGGCGTTAGCCACCCTTGGGTGCTGGGCCAGGGTTCTCGCCCTGAGCCGCCGGCTCTCCGCGCCCCTGACCTGGGACCTTCCTTCGGGGTGTGCTTGTCACTAGAGTAGACAGAGTGTGCCTTGTCAGCTCCGGTTCTCAGGCCTGGTTGCTGCGGGCACCTGCTGGGGGAGCCGCGGAGGAGGGGGCAGGCAGAGGGGAGTGATGCCCCTGGCCATCAGCCCATCTGGCTGGGGGCTCAGCAGGCTAAAGATCAGCATCCCCACCCTGGCCACCCCACTCAGAGACCTGGGCCTAAGGATCGGGAATGGAAAGAATCCGGGGGGCTCATAGCCTCTCAAAGGGACCTGTGGGCTGAAGTTTCTCTGTGTACAGACTTGCCGGCAGGCCAGCCTCAAAAGGTGGGCTCCGTGGACCAAGGAAACACTTTTCACAGCACCAAGCTGCCTCCGACGGCAACCTGGGGACACCCAGACCAGGTCAGGGCAGTTAGCTGGTGACCGGGCAGCTGCCAGGCCCTGCTGGGCTCTGAATGGCCCAGAGGCTGGGCCACCATCCATCATCTGTCCCTCATGTGAAGCTGCAGCTGGACTGCCCACCTGGGCCATCTGGAGGCCGCAAAGAACCGTGGGCAGGGACCCTGTGTGTGCCAGAGAGGAGCTGGGAGTGGGGCAGGGGAGCTGGCCTAGAAGCCCCCGTCCCTTCTCTTGCTCTCTCTATCAAACACTGAGCAAGCCCTGAGGGCTAGGCGTGTTCCTGGCACTCAGTGGTGAGCACTGCCTAGTTCCTCCACCTGGAAGCTGCTAAGTCTGATTTGGGTTGGCCATGGGGTCCCAGAATGATGTGTCTCCGAGGAGGGGGGACCCTGCAGAGCCTCCAGAAGCCGCTGTGCCAAGAAAGTGAATTTGCACATGAAGCAAACTGGAGGGTGATCTGGGGAGTTGGGGCAAACACTGGCTGCCATCTCTGGGCCCCTCAGATACAGGGCTTTTAGGGGGGAGTGCCGAAAGAAAGAACTCCGTTAACCCCTATCTGGGTGCGGAGCCCAGAGGCTTAAAGAGGTAGCAGGTCCTTGGAAGGTAGACAGAGTGACCCCCTCTCCCCTCTAGCTTGCTTGCATGGGTGGCTGTAGGCTCCCCGCCACATGCATGTGTTCCCAGAGGCCTGCCTGTGACGACTTTCACAACTCCCGCTCACTGCCTGGCCTGGGAGCACTTTCCCAGCCTCCCCTGTCCATCCCCTGCCTCCCCTCCCCAGCAGCTGCCTGTCCCTGGCCTTGTGTCTCAATGTCCGGCGACTTGCCAGCTGCCTTGGGATCTGCCAGTTCTGTGATTCTCCAGGCAGGCACGTGGTGGGTGATGAGTGGGTGGATCAGGGCTATGAGGCAAGGAATCAGAGCGCCCCCCTGGTCTCTTCCCAGATACCTCTGCCCAGGTGCCCGGCCACAGCCACAGGCTGACCAAGGGGCAGGCCTTCCAGCCCGTCTGATCGCTGGTTGTACCACTCTGGGTCTTCTGGTTCCCTGTGCTCTCCTGTGCAGCCTCAAAGCCCATCAGTCCCAGAAAACCCCTCCATGGGGAGCCCTTTAGCATTGCCAGGATACTCCCTTCTCCCCACACAAGCCTGGCTGTGCTGGTATTTATAACTGCTGGGGGCCTGTGTCTTCGGCCTCCTGCTACCCCCACCCAGGGCCCTATTCAGCTAAATGAAAAAATTACCTCACTCCCTGGGTGATGCAAAGGGTTACTGTACTCAGCTGTAAAGAGGTGGCAGGGCCCTTTGAAGATGCACAGAATGACCCCCTCTCTGCCCCCGCTGGCTTGCATAGAGGACTGTGAGCTCCCCACCCCATGCCCATGTTCCTAGAGGCCTGAGGCACTCAGAGGAAAGGTCTGGCCACCTCCCTTAGACAACCCAGGTGTGGACGGTCCTTCGGGATGTTGCCATGTGTTGGAAAGGACTTGAGAGGAGCCAGTTGGTTGACCAGCTGCTGGGCGTCCTCCCTCTTCAGAGAGTGAGGACCCTGGGGAGCTGGGGCAGGGCAAGAGGGAGCCAAGGCCAGCAGCCAGACTGGGTGGGGGAGGTGCTGGGTGCTGGTAAACAGGCCCCAGAGAGAAAGCGCTCTTACAGAGGAAGGGGAAAAGAGGAAGTGGAGAGCAGGGGGAGGGGCGGGGGGGCAGGAGAGAGGAAGTGAGCAGGTTCTTAGCTTGGGAATTTTCTGCTTGCAGGGGGCCCAGCAGCTGGGACTGGGGGCCCAGCAGCTGAACCTCATGGAGCCTCCTCCGTGGGGCCAGCTGCTGTGCTGCAGAGCCCCCTGCTCTCCCCCGACCTCCTTCTTTTCTGTCACCTCTGTTCCCCAACCCTGCCAGCCCCACAGCAAGGGAGCATGGGTGCCACAGCACAGGGAGCCAGGGCAGGGGCAGAGTGGAAGAGAGAAACCCTTTCCTTCTGCCTGCAGTTGATGAGTGATTGACCAGTGGAAGGGGAGGTTGGATACCTTCTTAAAGATGAGGAAACTGAGGCTGAGCTAGTAAACCATCTGCCCAGGGGCTCTGGCGGCCTGACATTGCCCTTCCCAGGCTAAATTGTCCCCTGGAATGTTCCCCAGGGATCCTGTCCAAAGACTGAATTCTTGGGCCCCGCCTTCCTCCTCAGCGCTTATCTCCAGAAGACCAGAGAGAACAGTCTCTGGCCCTCAGTCACACTCCAGGCCAGCCTGGACCCCTTTGAGCACCTGGACCTCACAGGCCCACAGGGCCTGCTCATGGGCCGCCTCTTGCAGGAAGCCTGCCCTGACCTCCTCCTTCCTCCTGCTCTGAGAGGGGAAACAGCCTAGCCAAGACCACCCAGGGAGGGAACAGCCAGGAGCTGAATCAGGAAGGCTTCTCAGGAGAAGTTCCTGGGTCACACTGCTCCTATTTTCCCCCCTTGCCTTCTACACCACCCCCCCCACACACACACACACACTGATGGCCAGCCAGGTTCCCAGAGCTCAGCAGGCAGGCTTGGATTCTGAGCACAACTCTGGAGGCAGGCCTGCCCGCAGGGCAAAAGCAAGCGTGGGTCCCGGCAGAAGCAGAGGTGAAAAGGAGGGGTGAAGAGGAAGGGGGAGAGAGGGCTTAGAAGCGTGAAGGCAGGCCGGGCTGTCTCTCCTGGGCCTTGGCCAGGGTCTCAGCCCCGCCTCCAGGCACTGCCTTTTCTTAGGCAGGAAGCTTGGGCCTCCCTGCTCTGGACCAGTCATCTGATGAGGAAGGAGACCTTTCCTTGGTGAGACTGGGAGCTGGTGATGCTTCTTGGGAGAGCTTGAAAAAATTCCTTCAGCTCTTCCGTCTTGATCTCTGCCCCCAGGGTGCCAGCAAAACCCCCTGCCCTCAGGGGGTTCCCGCTGTGATTGAATTATTCAGAAAAGGATAAAAAGGGCTCCCTGGACTTCCCCTGGTAGACAGGCACATATATGTAAACTCAGAGATAAGGGCACACCAACACATTCAAAGCACACACATTCCAACTCAAAGCACCAAGCTCTCTGCTCTCCATGTGAATCCCAACCCCCCCCAACAGCAGCACTGCCCCTGCGGGCTGCGCCCCCCCCCCCCCCCCGTTACTCTTCAGGGGAGCAGATGGCCTCCTTTTCTCCTATGGAGTGACTGGTAGCTTTGAACTGCTGACCTTATGGTCTGCAGTACCACCACACACGCACAGCCACATGTATACGTGTATACGCGCGCATGGACACACATGAGCACCCATAGGGTGTCCTTAGGTGCTGTTCTGACCCACAGCGACCCTGTGCACAACAGAACAAACTACTGCCCGGTCCTGCGCCCCGTCCTCACATTGGTTCCGAAACTCAAGCCCACTGTTGCAGCCAGTGGGTCCAGCCACCTTCCTCTTTTGACTGCTCCTCTGTTTGACCAAGCGTGATGTCCTACTCCCAGGGACTGGTCTCTCCTGACAACGTGTCCAAAGTGTGTAAGATGAAGTCTCGCCACCCTTGCCTCTAAGGAGCACTCTGGCCGACCTTCTTCCAAGACAGATCTGTTTGCATACATAAACACACATACAGATGTACACACACGCATGGACACCCACAGACACCCATGTACACATGCAGATCCGTATACAGGTGCACGCGCACACACACTCAGGCAGGACCATTCTTCTCAACCCTGAGCTCCTTGCCCTTCAACCTGCTTGTCCCATGCTCCAGAGGGGAGAAACACCAACCTAGGCAGACAGGGCGGGCGGGGGACACCCAGGGCTCCCGGTGTCCTAGACCCCCTCACAGAGCAGTAATGGGAGCCTCTTCCAGCTCCTCCCTGCCCCTCACCCCTTGTTTGGACTGAGTGTGTTGACAAGTGCCCGGGACACTGGTGGCCACAGGGGGTGGGGGTGATACCACTTCCAAGTTTAGTCAAGCAGGGTCTGAGGGGCTCTGGGCCTTGATGTTGGGGGTGCTGACCTAGGCTCCCAGCTCAGACTTGCAGGAGCAGAGAGGTGGCTGGGAGATGGGATAGAGCTGGCTCACAGGGGTGGGGGCAACAGTCAGAGTGAGCAGCTGGGTCCTCAGGGAGGTGGGCATTATTGGGGTTCACCCCTTCCTGCAAGATACAGAGCTCCACAGTGGGAGTTTGAAGTGCCCAGAGTGGTGGGTGAGTGGAGTGGAGGTATGGGAGCACCCCCCAACAAAGGCCTGAGGAAGTGAAAGGGGAAGGGGAAGGGAGAAGGGAGGTGTTAGGAAAGTAGGGGTGGGTGGGGCACAGCTGACTCATCACCTTGGGCCCCGCCTATTTCCCCCCTTCTCCCCCCCCAGGACATCCACCAGAGAAGGGACAGCAGTCCCCGGGTGTCAGATGTCGCTAGCCCATGGAGCCCAGGGCTGAGGGCTCAGCACACACTCCCACCAGCCAAGGAGGACCCTCCCCATTGCTCAGATGGGCCAAAGAAGTGCCCAGAGGGTGAGCATTTTCAGCTGCATGGATAACATAGACCAAGCTATTCCTGGGATTTCTAAAACTGTCTGAGGGGAATCCAGAGGAGGGACCACTCCCTGAATCCTTGAACTGTTATGTGGTCCCCAATCTCTATCCCATGCCCCAGATGGACACCCCGAAACTCGGAGCAGCATATTGTTCAGCCAGGTCCCCTGTCTCCCCTGGACACCCTCGGCTAGCCTCGGGGAGCACGCCGGGCCCCACGTGGGCCCTCCTTAGCCAGAGAGGAAGACTCCTCAGGCCCTGGGTCTGGGGCCCGTCCAAGTGGAAATCTGATCAGCCAAGGCCACATAGCCTTGTAACCAGGCCTGCTCAGCCAGAAATCTCTGCCTCCCACTGGGCTGGCCAGAAACCTGAGCCTGCCTGCCTGGGGGGCTGAGAGCCAGGCACAGCTGCCCGGGCCTCCCCACCCCTGTCACCCCCACACCCAGCCCCGTCCTAACCGCCAGGGACAGGAGGGGCCAAGCTGGCAGCGTCCACTGTGAGGGCAGCTGCACAGGCATGCCCCTGTGCCATTGTCCCTCCAGAGGCCAGAGAGGACCCCAACTGGGCGAGGACAGGGGACAAAGAGGTATTATCAGCCCAGGTTGCATGTCTGCCCATTGGAGGGGTATGGGCGTCAGAAGTAATTCACAGGGGCCCGAGGAGGTGAGGGGTGCTCCCGAGGGCATTGATTGTGGGGATCTGAGTAAGCAAATCGAACTATTGGGCTGGGCAAGTCTAAGGCCAGTGACCTCTCTATGATGTTTAAAAGTAGAGAGGTCACTTTGAGGTGCACCTGCCCCAAGCCTGCTATGCAAGCTAGAAAATGAAGAAGCAGGACCCCCAAAAGAATTGCTACTTGGGTGTGTGAGTCCAGGTGGACCAGAGAAATCCATAGGCACTCATATGTTATAGGAAAGAGCTTTAGATACAAGAGCAGTTGGATATTAAGAAAACAGTCCAGTCCAGATCAAGCCCATAAGTACGATATTAGCCCATATGTCCGATACCAATCTATGAAGTCCTCTTCAGTCTCATGCTACAGATGCAATGATGCTGAATACAGGATGATCACAGGCCAGTGGGTGGAAAGTCTTATGGATCCAGGGGCCATAGAAGCATCTCAGCGCTGGCTTCTTCAGCTCCCAGGGCTGCATCAGGAAAGGCCCATGGGGCTTCTCCTCAGGAATGTCTCCCAGGGAGTGAGTCAACCTGTTCTTGGAAAGTGCCGCATCCAGCTTGGTAAAGTCGCAGAGGGGCAGCAGGAGAAGAGCAAGGCCCTTGATGAGCTGGGCGGACACCTGGCTGCAACAGTGGGTTCAGGCACAGGAATGATTGGGAGGGGGGCACAGGGCCAGGCGGTGCTTTGTTCTGTTGTCAGGGGGCGTGGCGAGGGGGAGGGTGCTGGGCTGCCCTGCCCGCCCCGTTAGAGGCCAAAAGGGCCCCTAGACTTGTCCCCCAGGTTCTTGGCTGCTAAGACCTGCCCCAGGAGCTCGTCACCTGGGGTGACAGAGGGCCCAGGGATATGTTTGAAGTCAGGGGTGTGGGTGGGGGCGTAGGCAATCCTGGCCCAAGTGGAACTTCGTCATCAGCTGGCCCAGCACAGGGACAGGGCACTAGACCTGCCACCTCTGCTCACCCAGAATGACAGGGGAACAAGGGTGGTGTGCCACCACCACCCCCATCGCTGGAGGAATGTCCTTCCCATCTGGGAAACAAGGTCACCGCTGAGATGGGCACATCCAAGTAAGCAGGCCACCCGCCGGGCTTCCCTGGACTCCAACCCTGCCTGGTCAGTGAAGCCAGCTGGGCTGAGTTCCTCAGAGATCCTCCCCAGAAGCAGACACCCCTTACCTGTTAACCCAATGGGAAGCAAGGCCAGAGACAGAGAGAGACCTGCCCAGTGTCACCCAGCACTGAGACCTTTGCATTTCTGGCCTTGCCGCCTGGAAGTTGGGGACCATGCTACCTCTTCTGCTGGGAGCACCGGACCCATCTGTCCAGGGTGGGGCAGGACCCCACTCCGAGAGGCTAAGAGGGGCTGTAAGTGCAACATGGGGCAGGTCTCAGACTGAAGCCCTGCCTCCTCCGTGCTGCCTGCCTGTCAGGGTAGAGCTGTCCTCCCCAGCCAGTCCTGGCAGCCCTGCCAGGCCCACCCCTTCCCCCTCCCTGAGTTAGATGGATGTGTGGGTCCCATGGAAGGAATCCCGGTGGAGCAGTGGTGATGAGTTGGGCTGTTAACCCTAAGGTCAGCGGTTTGAAACCACCAGCCGCCCCTCAGGAGAAAGACAGGACTTTCTACCCTGTAGAGAGCTAACAGTCTCTGAATTTCTTGATTCCGCTTCAATTCAAGGACAGTGAGTTTGGGTTTGGTTTTGGTGGGTCCCACAGGGGACTGACTCCACCAACCTGCACCCGCTATCCCTCCCCGACCCAGAGCAGCAGGCCCACAGCATTGTCCTCCCTGTAGTGTCCAGGTTCAAACCAGAAAGCGTTCCTCACCCCTCCTGGTTCTAGGCCCTGTGCTGGGCTCGGGCACTCAGCAGAAAGTGTGTCCCCCTCAGTCTCCTCCTCACATGCCCCCTGCCCCCTCCCTGAAGAATAGAGTTCCCAAGGTCTGTTCTCCCATCCTGTCCCCCCTACCCCACCCCCCAAAAAGCAAATAAACCAGCTGTTGTCCAGTCAGTTCTGAGACCTGGCAGTCCCATTGTGTCCCATGGGGTCTCAAGGCTGTGGCCTTCTGGAAGCCCACTGCCAGGCTGATCTGCCAAGGCACCTCTGGGTGCTTTCAACCACCACCAGCCTTTCAGGGAGTCGAGAGGCCCTCCGGTATCCAAGGTCTCCAGAGGCCTCCCAAGCTGCTTCAGGGCAGCTGCCAGCACACCTGAGGCTGCTGGCAAGGTGGGGTAGGAGTTAGGGACATGTCATCTGCTGGTTGTGCTGGAGGCCGAGGACACCCGGCTGGCCCCTGGACCCTCTAGTTTGTAGGACTGTACAGAGGGGACACGAGAGGACAGACAGAGAGGCTGGATGGGGCCTGTCTGGAGCAGGTGGGTCACCTGAACCTCTGTGACATGAAAGTGCTGCTGTCTCATTTTGTCCCTGGGCTGCTAGGGGCTTGGAGCAGAGGAGGGGCCTGAGAGAGATCCGAGAACTGTTTCCTTTCCTTCTTAACAGTTTTATTGGCACATAATTTATATATCATGCAATTCAACAGTTCAATCATATCAAGGGGAATTGTACCGTTTCACCAAAAATAAGAGTGTTTTACATTAATTTTTTCTCCCAAAGATGTGCTAGGCCTTAATTTTTAGGGGCTGTCTTATTTTTCAAAGAAGAATACGGTACACATTTATTGTTTATTGTTTTATTACAAGAGACCTCGCACTTCCTGTCTGTTCCAGCTGCGCTGTGGCCAACAGTGAGCTGTGGGCAGCGCCCGCCACTACAGTCCAGAGTCCAGAGTTACGGTAGCTTCGGGGGGCCTTATTTTCAAGGGGATGCCTTATATTTCAGCGAGAGGCAAAACTGTAAGTGGGTCTTATTTTCAGGGGATGTCTTACTTTCAGGGAAACAGGGTACGATCGTTGCCATATCCATTTTAGAATGCCCCTAAACCCCATGTTGAATCGCCTTTCAGATGAAAGGGTCTAGGGTGGTATTTGAAAGTATAAGCAGCATTGATTTAATGAAGACATCATCGAAAGAGACCTCTTTTTGCTTTCTTAATAGTATTTCATTGAATTGTCTATAAAAGTGCACACAGAGAAACCGGTTGCCATTCAGCAATTTCTAAAAGAATAAAAATTAAAAACAAAGTCGCCTTTCAAATGAGTGTGCCCTCACAGTGGTCCTAGATCCCCCTCCACTCCCGCCTTCCCTTTCGATCCCTGAAACGCCCTTTCCTCCCAGTCACCCACTCCCTGCCGCTGAGTCCTCTCCCAGCAGGCACTGTTCTCTAAGGAGACACAAGACGTGGCAGGGACAGGCCTCAGAGCTGGATCCACCACCTGGAGTCCTGGTGCCCAATGCATCGGTCAGCGTGCCCAGCGCAGTGGGGGACGACCCTAACTCCGGAGACCCAGGGCCAGAGTTTGTTGGCACCCAGCGCAGAAGGGAACCACCTCTCTCCAAAAAGGGGTTCAAGCCCTGACAGCGCCCAGGGGCACCCCAGAGTGTGAGCCCTTCAAGGGGACGTGAGCTGTGGGGGGAGGGGTGTGCCTTGAGATCTGCAATCAGTCTTGATGTCCTATCGGCGGAATCGGGTCTCCAAAGGGTATGTGGACTGCCCCAGCCTGGACCTGTAAGGGGGTGCTGTCTGGAGAGAAAGCTTTTCTTTTTCGGTCATATGTTGACCTCAGACAGTATGACTCACAGACCCACGGGGAAACCCGAGGGCAGGGTAGAACAGCCCCATGAAGTTTCCCAGGAAGCCGACGGCTGTATTTTTTAATTTTTCAACCAAGAAGTGGCTGGTGGATTGGAACCGCTGGTCCTTGGGTTAGCATCCCCTTTATCCGAGGGCTCCTCCTAGCTTGCAGGGTCAGGAGACAGACACAGAGGCGGCTTCACACAGGGAGAAGCGCCACTCCTCTGGGAAGCAGCTACAAGTGGCAGAGGGACGGCAGGGGATGCTGGAGCCTCCAGAAGTCAGGAGAGAGACAGAGATCAGACTCTCCTTAAGATTCTCACAGGAATCCACATGGCCGACCCCTGGGCTCCGACTGACTCCCAGCCTGCAGCGCTGAGAGAACAGGTTTCTGTCATTAAAGCTCTTCTTCTGTGCTATGCTGTGCTGGAGGCCCCGGGACACTGGCACCCAGCCCATGAAGGGGCTGTTGGCAGGCAGGGGAGCCACCTGACACAGGTTACCCCGTCCCCAGAGCTCTGCCATCTCAGCCAACACAGGCAGGGCAGCTGGGAAGGGCCACCCCAGCTCTAGGGCCCTGCCCCTCAACCTCCGTTGTTGGTCCCAGGGAATTCCTGGCTAAATGTCCTATTTATCAGAAGACCCTCTTGGCAGTCATTTGTCGGAGGGGTGGTCACATCTCAGCCTGCAACACTGTGTGACCACACAGGACAAATGGGGCCTCTCTACTCAGGGGTACGCAGGCCTGGAGGCACAGAGCACTCTGGGCCTGGGTGGGGAGGGTGGGCAGAGGGAGAGGTGGTGGATGGGGGGATAGCGGGAGGGGGGCTGGAAGGGGTGCAGGAGGACTGCCATCTGTTTCTTTCTGTCCCTGAGTTGTTTTCCAACAAGAGAACCGTGCCGCTGTGTTTTGGGCGAGAAGGGAGAGAGGTGGAAATTGAGTAAAATTTGAATAGGCATTTCATGGGCCAGGATATCCGAATTGCCAATGAACATAAAAGAGTATCAGTGGTATTAGTCATTGGAGACATGCAGAGCCAAACCACAGTGAGATGCCACTTCACACTGACTTCCTGGGATGCTAGAATTAAAAAGTCAGGTAATAACAAGTGTTGGCAAGGATGTGGAGGCAGGGCCCGCCTCCCACTGTGCTGGTGAGAACGCAAAGCAGTGGTGGGGGAGGGAACCAGGCTGGCTGTCGGCAGTGGTCACACACAACCTGTGGTTACGGGGGTGTTCTTGTTATTGTCGCCATTAGTGACCTCCAATTCTCCGCGAGCCAGCCGAGGTGGAGCAGAATGTCACGGCATGCATTACCTGGCCCTGTGACATCTTCACGATGTGGGGCATGTGTGAGCCACTGTCGCCGCTCTGCCAGTGCCTTCCCGCCCTGGGGTTCCTCCTCCAGCCCCGTCCTGGACAATATTCTGCTGCGGGCATTCCTACAACCGGCTACTCTTCCGCCACAAGAGAAGGCTAGAAGTATCGGTAGATGTGCTGTGACGTGGAGAAACCGTTGAAGACACTGCTGGTTGAAAGGCGTCAGGCACAAAAGACCACACACTCTCCACTGGTGACCAAAAGAGAGACACCTCTTTAGAGAGCACGTAGATTAGTTGCTGAGGGCTGCGGTAGGGTACAAAGGCAGGGAAGAAGGCTAAAAGACAGAGGGTTTTGAGAACAACTCACATACCAAAGGCAGACTCTGGAGATTGCCCAGTGGGCAGGGGACAGGGGGAGGGCAAGGTAAGGCTGATAGGTGCTAACCTGGGTGCAATGGAAGATGGCTGTTCCCAAGAAACCAAACCCAAACCAAACTCACTGCCATCGAGTCGATGCTGACTCACAGTGACCCTATGAGGTGGTCTACAGGCCAGGGTAGAACGGTTCCTATGCCTTTCCAAGACTGTAACTCTTTATGGGAGTAGAAAGCCCTCTCTTTTGCTCCCGCTCCCTCGGAGTGGCTGGTGGTTTCAAACTGCTGACCTTGAGGTTAGGCGCCCAGTTCCTGACCATCATACCACCAGGGCTGCGGGTCCACCAGTGTGTGAAGAGGCATTCAAACTGCTGAGTACAGAGCTGATGATCCCAAGATCAAACCTCCATCCAACTGACAAGAAGAACTTGTTTTTTTAAACCAGGGCTTCTCTGTAAGGTGATGACAACATTCCCAAATCGGCTAGGGTAGATAGCGGTCGCAAGCCTCTGGGAATCTACTGGTGACTGTCGAACTGCACGTGTTAATGGGCGAGTGGTGTGTGCGGTGCATTGTATCTCAACAACACAACAACACTGCCTTTGGATTAGGGGTGTCGGTGAAGGCCATTGAACATGCTTTCAGAAGGACAGACAGATCTGAATTGGAAGCTGCACAACCGAATTGTGCTTCTTGGAAGCAGGGGACGGCCAGACGTCGCTCTGACAGCAGTGTCTGTGGGGCTGGCGCAGTTCCCTGTGTGGAACACGGGCCGGCGATGGGCCGGAACCCACTTGAGAGCACTTAACAACCAAGTTTTGAAGAAAAAAAATGAAGACCGAACAAAGAACTAGTCTGTGCTGGTGAAGTCAAGACACTGTCTTCTTGAGTCTGGACAGGTTTCTTGGCCTAGGTGACACGGTGGTGGGTGCTGGTGGCCATGTTGGAGAGTGTGACACCCCCCGCCCCCCCCGCCTCCTCCTCCGAAGCAGGCTCACCTGCTGTCCCAGGTCCTTGGGTGGACCATCTCTTGTCTCTCTTCCCTGCTGCCTGCCTCAGGGCCTTTGCACTTGCTCTCCTGGCTCCCGCATGGGTTTCCCCCTCACACACACACTTACACAGTGGTTCTCAACCTTCCTCACGCTGCGAGACCCTTTTATACAGTTCCTCATGTGGTGCTGACACCCAACCATAACATTGTTGTTGCTACTGCATCACTGTCATTTTGCTACCGTGATGAATTGGGTGATCCCTGTGAAAGGGTTGTTCGACCCCCCAAAGGGGTTGTGACCCACAGGTGGAGAACCAACCACTGCAGTTACTCAACTTTTGCCCCTGTAAGTCCTGACTCTCGGGACTCAGTGCCAACATCACCGCCTCCATGAAGCCACCCTGATCTCCACCAGCTCAGGGCTGCTGCACCTCCCTGTACTTTGCTACACTTATCATAGCTGATAATTAGGTATCTCTGTGATTCCAGGTCTACTGCTTCCCTCCCTGCTCCAAAGTCCCTGGGCACATCTGCCTCACGCCCACAGTGGGAGCCCCAGCTGGCAGTTCTTAGCCCTGATCAAACACTCAGCTCCAATCTGAGGGAGGGAGGGAGGGAGGGAGGAGAGGAATGAAAAAGTGGGAAAGAGGAAGGAATGAGAGGAGATAGGAAGTAGATCAGAGCAGGAGGAGGAGGGGCGGGAAAGAGAGAGGATGGGCAGACAGAGGGAGGAAGCGGATAGGGGGAAATGAAGGGTGCAGGGAGGAGGGAGGGTAGGAGACAGGTAGAGGGGGGGGGGAAGAGGATGCAGGGAGGGAGGGGGAGAGGTAGGTGGTCAGAGCTGGAATGAGGGGAGGAGGGAGAGAGGATTCTGTGTCCTGAAGTCCAGAGATGGGAGAATGAACGCTGTCTCCAGGGAGGGCCTGTCTCTGGAGGGTGCAGGCCCAACCTTGGCAGGGAGGCTCCCACCTTACAAGGGATGTTGACTGATGGGGAGGGGAGGGTGTATCACCGGAAGTCCTCAGGTCTCAGGCTGTGGCTGACTCACCCAGTGGCTGATAAACCAGAGACAGGCCTCTGCTGCAGGCAGTACTGGTGGCAATTCCTTTTAAGTAGCTGAATGGTCTGGCAGCTGGGGATGACCAATAGAAACTGCTCTTTGCCACACGCTCCCCCCCACCACACACACAAGCAGTGCCCCAGGGCCTGTGTCATACCTGCCATACCCAGTAAGTCTCAGGATAGCACTACTGGTCAGACTGTGATGCAACCCGGCACTCCTGGTCGGGGGAACACAGTGACTGAGATGCTGGAGGGAGGTGGCCAGCCCGGCCAATGGGTGTGGCAAGTCTTTCCAGAAGAAGGGTCTTTGGGACAGGGCCTTGAAGTCTGAATAGGAGTTTAACCAGAGATGCCATTAGTTTGGTAACAGAGGGCTTGGCAGGAAGACCAGGAGCCCCGCTGTTTGGTGGGTGACACGTTAGACTGCCACCGTAGGCTCAGCCTTTCTCACCTGCCAGCCCTTCTTTGGGAGAAAGATCAGGCTTCCCGCTCCTGTAGAGCGCTTGGACAGTGGACAGGGGCTCTGTCCTACCTGTTCTACCTGTCCTATAGATAGCGTGGCTAGGAGTCAGATCAACTCGATGGCAGTGTTTTCTTGCCTTTTTTTTTTTTTTTAAAGAAGGGTGAGTTGAGAGAATCACATATACCTGACATGGCTGGGCCACCTTGGCAATGGAGTCTGAAGCCACTTCAGTGGGGTGATAGGAACTCAACACCATCTCCACCTGGCCCAAACCCAGCTACATCCCTGAGAGAGAGCTCCTTGGGATAAAGGCACACAGGGTGGGCCTGGGGGCTGGGGAACCCTATCCTAGTCTGGCCCCTCTTTGCCCTGCTCCCTCCCAGGACAGAGTTTGGGGTCAGAGATCAGAGGGGACAGTGGGCCCTTGCTCCTGGCAGAGCCGCAGTTTACGCCCCTAGGCCTGGCTTGGGTCCTGGAACACAGAAGGGTCGGGGTCGGCTCTCCTGGGGCAGGGGCTCCCACAGATCGCCTCTGTCCCCAAGAGCTGGCCCCTGTGGGACCTCTGGGCTTCCTCCCCTGGATGCTGCTTAGGTGCTCTTCCTCCCAGGCTTGGCAGCCTGAGGCTGGCCCGGAGAAAGCAAGCTAGCTGCCCAAATCACACAGCAAGAATGCGGCATTGGATGTCAGCCAGGAAGTGGGAAAGTGCTCCCCAGTCCTGATTAACTGGCACCCAAAATACCCTGGGCAGTGGTGGCCTCAGAGCTGGCTATGCAAGGGTTGGGAGCTGAGACTTTGTTCTGTAAGGAACAGTGGGAACCACAGAAGGTATGTGAGCAGGAGAGAGGGTCACGGCTGTGTCTGATGGCACAGGAGACCAACTCTACAGCCTGTCTTTCCAATTCCCCTTTGCCTCTGCACAAGATGTCTGAATGAGAAGTACGAGGGTTATAATAATAATTACCATCATAGCGATGAGAATAACCACCTGTGTTTCTTTCACTTTCAAGATGCTCTGTAATTTGAGTCTGTCCCCACGGCAACCCCAAGGGGAAGCAGGGCAGCTCCCATGACCCCCTTTTACAGCTATGGGCACAGAGGCCAGCAAGGGAGGCCGGTCACCTGCCTGAGAGGTGTCTGGGCAGGGACCTGCTTACTCCATGTGCCTGCCACAGGAATCTCACCTGGATAAGGTGATCTACCTCCTGCCTCCACAGCCAGGCCCAGTTCTGTTTGCCCCCCTCCACCCCCACCCCAGGGAACAGGTGTTTTCCACAATGTAGATTGGGGCTCAGTCAGGGGAGGCGACCTGCTGGGGGGCTCAGGAGGCCTGGGGAAGGAGGTGAAGCTGTGGGATACCTGGCCTTTGTGCCCACAGCTGTAAAGGAAGGTTCTTGGTTTTTCCATCTGTGAAATGGGCTGTGGGAAGGATAAAGGAGGGGGGGTATCCCAAGCGCAGAAGGCTCACAGAGCACCAGAGTAAGCTGTTGTTATGACTGGGCCGGTGCCCAGGGAAGAGCCTGGTGAGCTGGGGTGGGGTCAGGGGTGGGGAGAGGGAGGAGGAGGAAGGAAAGGGTGCTTAAGGCTCAGCTGAGACACCCAACTAGCCTGGAGCCACCTGAGTCCAGGGCAGAGGGCAGAGGGCAAGGCTGCAGTCAGGCCTCTCCCATCTTCCTTGAGTCACTGAGTCCAGGAGATTGCCCTGGGTGAGACAGGCCCCTACCCCTACTCCCTGGAACCCGAATTCTAAGAACCCCAGCCCTGCCATTGGCTGCAGAATTTTAGCCACAGGACATTCAGGACAGGGTTGAAAAGGGAGGGAACTATGGGGTGTCCCAGGGTAATGCTCAGATTCCCCCAGGCCCCACCTTACCCTCTGAGCACTACTCAGACTTGGAGGTTGGGGGGTTTCTGAGGGAATCCCCCTGGGGCTGCATCCAGAGTCTTCAAGTCTGGCTGTGGTTTCTGGAGGGATCAATGTGCCCATCTGCATAAAACCCAATGGCTTCCAAAAGCCTGGGATGGGGGGGGGGGCTGAAGGTGGGCATTGGGCAGCTTTGGGGAAGGGACCACAGTGGTGGGCTATCTGGCACCTGCCTTTGCCCTCCTTCCACCCAGTGGGCGGGGCTGTCCCTGCTGGGCCTCCGGGGTCACTGGGCTAGGGACTGAGGTCCTGACTCTCCCAGGTGTCAGAAGGGGTGGGGACAGTGGCTGGTGCACCTCTGCCCTTGGAGGTTTTGTGCTGGCACTGCCACTCCTTGCCAGTCCAGACGCCCGTTCGTCTGGTCAGGGCTCAGCCTTATCGACGTCCCCAGGCTGGCGGGCTCGGGGCGCAGGCTCGCGCCTCCCTGAGTCGGACCCCGCGCGGCCGGAGATAAGCGGCCAGGCCCCCAGCGCGAGTCCTGGGCCGCCCGGGCCCTCGGGCGAGTCCCGGCCCGGCCCCCAGCCCGCCCCTCCGCGGCCCGTCCCTCTTGGCCCCGCTTCCTCGCCATAAAAGGCTAGGTTTGGGAGCTAGGGGGAAGGGGGCGCTGTGCGGGGGGAGGGGCGCCGGGTCCCCAGCCCCCGCCCGCCCCTCCTCCCTGGCCCCAGGCCCCGGCTCGGGCCCGCAGCCCCCGCTTCGCGTCTACAGGTACCGCGCTCCGCCTTGGCGCGGGCAGTGCGCTGCCATCTCCTGCTCAGGGGCCCTGCCTGGGCCGCCAACGGGCCCGGCGCGTCCCCCGGCCGCGCAGCTGCGGCATCAATGTGCCTAGTTCTGTCCCACGTGCGACGGGAGTGAAGTGTCGTCTTTCCGGGGGGACCCCTCCCGCATGCCTTCCTTTCCCAGCCTCAGTTTCCCGCTTTAGTGACCTGGAGGAGGGATGATTCTAACCCCCGGCCTGTGCCATTGTGACATGGAACCCTCCTCGGCCGGGGGTGGGGTGGGGGGGCGCTCGGGCGGGGTTCCAGGGAGAGGGGGAGGGGCAGAGAGAGCTGCCTGTGCCCTCCTGGAGTTCGGGGTCCGGTGGGTCGGGCCGCGCCCCTCCGCAGGACTGGCGCGCAGAGCGCTCAGGCTGCCCAGAGGCACACGCGGGGCGCCCCTCGGGAGCCTGAGTCATCTGGTTCCGGCTGCCAGCAGGGCCACTGGGTGTCACCTGGCCCTACCAGGCCATGCTATGTGACCTTGGCAGCAGTCCGCCGGGCTCCGGGCCTCAGTTTCCCCTCTTGGGCCGGGCGGGGTGGGGAGCGCGGCCCCTGTGGGGCCCCAGTATGCAGTTCCTGCCGCCCGAGGCGGGCTGGGCCTCTGCCGGCCACGTCCCGGGCCCACAGGCCGCCATAAAAGGCAAACGGCGGCGGGTAGCGCAGCCAAACTTAGTCATCCGGCCCGCGGGCCGCCCGCCGCCGCTGCGCAGCCACTTCCTCCCCAGCTTCCCGTTCGCCGGGGGAAGGGGTTGAGGTGTGGCCCGGCTTTCGAAAGGACCCGGGGCTCCTTCGAGGGGAGAGGCCTCTCAGGGGAGAGCCACCCCAGATTGAAGACCCTCCTCAACGCCCCCTTCCCCCCACCCCCGCCCGCAGGAATGAGTCTGCAGCTCCTTAATCATCGCCTGGCGTTGGCTTGGGTGGAGGGCGTGGGGAGGGGCTGAGCTCCAGACCCTGGCCCAGGAGCCTGTGGTCTCTGAGGACCCCTGGGGACCTCGCCATGGCTCGGTCTGTGGATGAGAAAGACACCCAGATCCAACGTCGTGCACGGCCTTGGAGAGATGGCCACTGCCCCTCAGCAGCAAAGGAACCACTTCCCCAGCACCAGCACCACGGGCCCGGGCCCAGCCACCCAACCGACCAGATAACACCGGGCACACAAACCCCTGACCATGCAGTGCTGCCCAACTAATGGCCAGGCCCTGAGCGACCTTAGAGCTCTCCTGGCTGTAATTTCTTCCAAAACAAATCACCAGGCCTTTCTTCCTTGCATCCGCTGGATGCTTTCAAGCGCCAACCTTTAGGTTAAGGGCTGGTCACACACTACATAGAAACCAGCCCCGGAAAGAGGTCCTGGGATGTGGAACTATGCACGCTAAGTTGGAGAAGAAGCAAAACTAATTTTAGGGTTCATGGTATGTGGGTGGGTGATTCTGGCTCTGATGAACCAATTCTCCAGGCGCCCAGAAGGGAGATAGAGAGCATGTCCTAGTGTTTATGTGTTGGGCTGCTAACCACGAGGTCAGCAGTTCAAAACCACCAGCTGCTCCTCTGGAGAAACGCAAAGCTTTCTACTCCCATGAAGAGTTTCAATCCCGGGAAATCCAGAGGGGCATTTCTATACTGTCCTCCCTAACATCACTGTGAGTCCCTTAATCCACTGGGTGGCAGTTGAGTTGAACTTAGCACCCAAGGAAGACAAAGGAAACCTGGTTCATCAAAATGTGTTCGCTCAAACACCGCGGTGTGTCAGAGACGGCTTGGGGAAGGGGGCCTTCTGGATCACTCTGTTCTCTGGGGCATTCCAGCTACAGGTATTCTGTTTTGCCTTTAAAGGTTATGAGTCAGGCTGCTAACATCACGGCTGGCAGTTCGGACCCACCAGCTACTCCTCTGGAGAAAGGTAAGGTGAGACTTTCTACTCCTGGAAGAGCTAAGCCTCAGAAACCCACTGGGACAGTTCTACTCTGTCCTAATGGGTCCCACTGAGTCAGAACTGACTCCATGGCCATGAGTTTTGAAGAGAAACAGCTTGGAGGGAGGGTGGGGTAGAAAGGGGGAAAGGATTACAGGGATCTAAAAATAACCTCCTCCCTGGGGGACAGATAACAGAAAAGAGGTGAAGGTAGACATTGAACAGTGTAAGATATGACAAAATTATAATTTATAAATTATCGAGCGTTCATGAGGGAGGGGAAAAATAAGCTGAAGCCAGGGGCTTAAGTGGAGAGCAATGTTTTGAGAATGATGAGGGCAACGAATGTACAAGTGTGCTTTACACAATTGATGTATGTATGGTTTGTGATAAGAGTTGTATGAGCCCCCAATAAAATGATTAAAAACAACAACAAAAGAAAGGTCAGAAATCTGTCTCATCATGATTACAACCCAATTGCAAAATTAAAACAGGACAGTCAAGTACTGGGAATCCCAGCAAAACACTGCAGCAGCGAGGCCTCGGGGATAGCCTTTGGGGTGCTGGTTCTCTCTGGAGAGGAGGGGGCAGCTGTTGATGGGGAGGGAACATGGGGCCTTCCAGGGGCTGGACATGTTCTCTGTGGTGGCCACCTGACAGTCTGCTTGTGTAAAAAGTTAACTCAAGATGGGTGACCTCTATCGGCCCCGAGGTACCCCTCAATACAGATCAGTAGATGACACTCCACCCAGGGCCTCCTGGGTCCTGTAGGAAGGAGCCTTCCTCACAGGTTCAAAGACCATGGAAACCTTTACACTGGGATGGAACAGAATGCATGCTGGGTGGGGTGGGAAGAGAGGGGGTCACATCATTTTCTAAGCGCTTCCCATTACTCAAGTCACAGGAGAATCACAAGATGAAAATGTAAATGTCCACCCCACCGCAACCATCAGATAAAAGATCTGTGTTCATTTGTGATGAGCACACCATCTTCTTAGGCCCCGAAGGCAGAATGTGTCTGCCTTTGAGCAACACAGAAAGTTATCAAAATTCCACAGAGGCGGGGGCGAAGAACTGGAGGAATGTGGCCAGAGTTAGGCTGCCCAGGAACCGGGAAGGTAAAGGTTTGTGCTGGTGGACAGTACTACACGGTCCACTCATTCTCTGCTAGCCTTCCTTTATATTCGCTGCCCAGCGTTCTAAAAACACCTGGACTTGGGGCAGCTGTCCTTTAGACCTCCAAGTGACAACCCTGCCTTATAACAAGGGGTCTTTTGCAGCAAATTTGCCCCAGACAAAGGCAATATATGTTGTTTGAGTTCTCAAGTGCTGGTCCTTGGATATTGATTATTGATCAAAACTTCTGACCGCTTTAATCCCCCCTCCACTTTAGCATAATGTTGGGTTCAGCAGTGAGGAATTTTCTTTAATCGTTTTTTTGGGGGCTTGTACAATTCTTATCACAATCCATCCATCCATCCATCCATTGTGTCAAGCACATTTGTACATTTGTCGCCATCATCATTCTCAAAACCCTTGCCTTTCACTTGAGCCCTTAATATCGGCTCCTCATTTCCCCCCTCCCTCCCCACTCCCCCCTCCCTCAAGAAATTTTGTTTGTTATAGGAATTTCTTAATTGGATGTATCCATACCAAAGATTGTGGTCTTTGATTTTCATAAATGCGACAAGTCTCCTCTGCTTTCAGCAAGCAAGGTTGTGTCACCCTGGCATGACGAGGTGTTCCCGAGCCTTCCTCCAATCCGAGGTCACATTCTTCTTCCTTTGGTCCAGCTTCTCCAAGGATTGTTTGCTCAGCATACAGAGTGAGGAAGGTTGGCGGCAGGATATAACCCCACGCCTGCTTTTCCTGACTTGTAACCGGCAGGCTCCTCTTGTTCTCTTTTTGAGAAATTGAGCTAGAGAAACTATGACTGAACAGTATTTGCTCCATTTCTGCATATTTCTGTATATTTGCAACATTTCACACTTTTCAAAAAGGAGAAATGAGGAAACCCAAAGGCCTGGGGCTAGTTAACCCCTTTGACCCTCGTTTACTTCTGTATCAGAGAGCAACCAATCCCTTTGGGACAAGTTTATTACAAGAACTGAGAATCAATGTATGCAAAAGGTGCTCAGGCAGAGGGGTCTGGTGTGGGTGCCTCTCTTTCCAGAAGTGGGTACTTCCTGAGCTGAAAGTCCCCCACCCCCTGCCAGCTTTCTGCAGAGGGGCGGTTCTAGGCCTAGTCTAGCCTGGCCTGGCTGTTGTTTCGTGTTTCTGGCAAATGGGGCCAGCCAACTCTGTGCCCTGCCTGTCCTGCCCTGTTCTGTCCTGTCCCCAGGGCCCGGGTCACCCCAGGTAAGCTCCCAACAGGACACAGGCAGGGAGATCTCTAGGCCTTGAGTTCCAGGTGGCAGGAAGCTCAGGCAGTCCATCTGGGCACTGAGGACATGCGGGGAGGTTGGGCAGCCCTGGAGTCCACCCAGGAGCACTGTGGTCAGAGCATTACGGAGAGCTGTGGGCAGTGGCTGGAGGAGGGCTGGGGTGAAGGGCAGCTGAAAAGGGAAGAGAAAACGAAAGGAGATGACGAACTGGACTCTTACTCTCACCCGCCACTGCCCCCCCCGGGGGGGGGCGTTGGGCACTGCACCCCAGCTCCAGAAGATGGATGCACCTCCCACGATGCTAAGTGAAAGAATGAAGACCCCCCCAAGTACAATAAGATTAAGCAGCTCGGCCGCAGTCACCCAGCTGAGCAGGGAAGGGTCAAGAGGAAGTGTGAACTAGGGGGAAAGGGGCGATCCCAGACATTGGGAGGGAGGGGCGAGGGCTGCTGCGGGAGGAACGAAAGGGGCGGGCCCGTAGGGGCGGGGCGGAGGGGGGGGAAGAAGAGGGGCGGGGCCCGTAGGAGCTAGGCAGAATGAGGATGAGCCGGCTGGAAGGAGCTGCTCGCGCGCATCCTCTAGTGGAGAATTCTCTGCACTTCTCTGCCGGCACCCCTCCCCTACTACAATCTTACTACCTGCTAAGACCGGATTTAATGGAGATGAAGGGGTGGGGTCCCAAGGACAAAGATCAGGGGCAGGGACGTGGTGGATAGCAACCCTTGGGCCCAGTCCAAGTGCACCCCAGCTCTTTCCTGCCAAGGGTGGCTTCTGAAGCCTCACCTCATGCATAAGAACATTCAACGCACCACCATGGGGCCCCCAGAGCTCAATGGATGCTAGTCTCCTTCAGGGGAAATTAGTCCTCTAGCTGTGGGTGCCAGTGTAGTACTCAAGAAGCAAGGTAAGCACAGGCTTCCTGCTGCTTACTTACTAATCTGCAGGGAACAGTTCCACAGGAGGAGGCTGTGGCATCCACGTGAATTGGCCATTAGGGATCAGCAAGTAAGCACATGTAAGCCTGTACTTATCTTGCTTCCTGGCTCCACTGTCCCTTTGAAAAGAGACTTTGATTCTGTCTGTCTGTCTTTTAGGAGGTGCTGTGGGGTTGGGAGGAAGAGAGAGATGCCAACAGACCCAGAAGCAGGAGTGTCCTGTGCGGTGTGGTGGAGAAGTGTGGAATCCTTGCTCAGAGGGCCAGGCAAGGCGGCGCTTGGGCCAGAGCTATGGCTGTGGGCACGACTCCCAGTGGCAGTCTGACACGTGTTAGCTGGCAGGGCTGGAAGCCATTGCAAACGGTTTGTTTGTGTGGCTGATTGAAATTTCAGCTCATTCATGGCATCCATTCAGGGAAGGAGAGATGCCAGAAAGTTCCAATCAGAACTCAGGGGAAGAATCCAGAGCGAGTCCTTTATCAGTGGTTTATCGCATGTGACCCACACATGCTCCTGTCAATCAAAGTGGCCAGCAGGGCTTTGTTCTCCTTTCCCGGGCCTAAGCCAGGGAGTGCCTACATCTGGGGGACCCATAGCTTATGTGGGGGCCAGCCCCACTCAGGTAGGCTCCCTGGTCTCAGGAGGGCACCAACCCTTTGCCACAAGAGGGTGAAACACTAGTACAGGTACTGGGATGGGGTTGCTTCCAGAACATTCTGACCTGCAGGAATCTCTCCAAATCAAAACAAAAAGCAAAGCCTATGGCCATCGGGTTCATTCTGACTCATAGTGACCCTATTGGACAGGACAGAACTGCCCCTGTGGGTTTCTGAGGCTCTTACAGCTCTTATAACAATCCATACATCAATTGTACCAAGCACATTTGTACATATGTTGCCATCATCATTTTCAAAACATTTGCTCTCCACTTAAGCCCCTGGCATCAGCTCTTCATTTCCCCTTCTCCCTCCCCTGACTACAACTCTTTAAGAGAGTAGAAAGCCTCGTCTTTCTCTCTCAGAGATGCTGTTGGATTCAAACTGCTGACCTTTCCATTAGCAGCCCAATGTGTAACCACTATGCCACCAGAGCTCCATGCAGGTGTCTCTAAAACCAAATTCCAAACTCACTGCCATTGACTCTATTCTGACTCATGGCAACCCTGTAAGACTCTGTGTGTGTGTGTGTGTGTGTGTGTGTGTGTGTGTGTGTGTGTAGAACTGCCCCTGTGGGTTTCTGAGTCTACAACTCTTCAGGGAAGTAGAGCGCGTTGCTTTCCCAGTTGACCATGGGCACATACTAGAGCGTTACTTGAGCCGTGATGGAATAGGGAAGGATTCCTGGGGGTGGGAAGGTCAGCTCGGCTCACCCAAACATGGGTGGTTTAGACCCACCCAGAGGTGGCCTGGCACCTGACTCTTGGAAAATCAGCCCCTTTGACACACACAGGGGCACTTTGTGCTCCCATCGACTCTGTGGCAATGGTCGTGTTGTTAATAGGACAACAGAACTGAGTCTCAGAATTGGCCTCTCACTAAGAGCTCTCTGTGTGAGCTATTTTGTGGATCCAGGGTCACAACTGATGGGGCAGCAAGTTTCCTCAAAGAAAGGTGCCCAACACCTGATTAGGGCAAATGGCTGGTATGCCACTGCTAATGGCTGGCTGTTGGAACTCATCCAGTGGCAGGGTAGACCAGCCCCTAACACATCATCACGGGTCCAGTAGGTGTAATTGTACAGTGATAATAAGTAAAGATTATAGTAAAGTCATAGAGAGCATGAGAGATAGAAGAGAGATTGAAATAATGGAGTCAGACTTATTTCATAGTAGCATGCTCACCTCAGCCTCACTTGGTGGTGCACGTGGAGAGAGAAAGAGAGAGAGAGAGAGAGAGAGAGAGAGAGAGAAGAGATCTTTATTGCTAACCAAGGTTTTTATATTCTCTGGAGACATGCAAGCCCCCTAATTACAGGTGAGGACATATGTCACAGGAAAGGGTTGTGCTATAGGGTAGTACAGTAATGGGAGGGGGGTGATCTAGGGGTATACACGGAATAAGAAGGTGAGGTAATGGAGGTACACATGTGACAAGATGGTGGGACCTAGATTCAGGATGGCAGCCTAACTTTGGATGTCACTGAGAGGGTTTGACCTGTTCTCTGGCCCACCATAGAAACCATTATCAGTAAGGTGTAAACCCCACCTACAGGGACCAGGCTAATGGTCACAAACCTTTAGGGAGAAGTAACCCATTGTCCTTAACAGCAGGGAGTGGGCCCTACTTATGGTGGGCCCAGACAGTAGTCTGGCAACTGAATGCCTTCAGGGAGATAACTTGAAAATCATTTACCATTAGTTGCAAGCAGTGTCCTAAGTCAAATGTCTATTTAGGGGAGATGACTTGGGAGAAATTTTTCTGTTTCTCATAATCCAGCAGTACTGTGGAAAAAGGGCCTGGCAATCTGCTTCCCCGAAGATGACAGTCAAGGGAGCATTCGACTGTACCCCACATGGGCAAAAGGCAACTAACAACTATCAGGCAGCCTGGGAGACTGCGAGTCCCACCACAGACCACCGGGACAAAGAAGTCAAGGTGCATCTTGGGGGGTTCCCAGTGCATAGAAGAGGAGCCATGGTGGCCTTTCAGGTTACCTGTTGGGCTGCAAACCTCAAGGTTTGGTTCAAAACCAACAGCTGTTCCAAAGGTGAAAGAGGAGCCTTTCTGCTCGCTACTTCTATGAAGAGTTAGAGTCGTGGAAAGCCACAGGGACAGTTTTTCCCTGTTTTGGAGGGATCACTAGGCCAGATTCCACAGTTAAGAGTTCATGGAAAAGTCATGTTGCACTGTTAGGCAGATAAGCGCAGGGATGGGGTGTCCCTTGGGCCTTGCCCGGAGAGCCAAGTGTGAGAACAAAGGGTGGCGCACTGCACATGCTCAGAGGCCTAGGGTTTCCTGCTGGTGGGCATGGGTGGGCATGAAACTTGGATCAGCCCACCTGGGCCAGGTGAATTCAATTCAGCCAATGGGGTCGATCTAGGGTCGTCCACCACGCCTCCCCCTGGAATCCCTGAAAAGGCGGGAGCCAGGGGGAGAGAGGGAGGACTTGAGGGAGGACTTGGAGGAGGACTTGGGAGAGATCTAACAGAGAGTCCCAGGAAAAGAGATCTTTGCGTGACGCCCAGCAGTCTCTGCCAGGCTGCATGGTCGGGAAGAATCCTATGGGTGCCGCGTAAAACCTGGAACTTCTAACTCTCATTAAACTCACTTGGATCACGAGCCAAGGTTCGAAGTGAATTCTTTCTCAAGCGGAGCCAAGGACCGAGATGTAACTGTATCTCCAGAGAGATCTAACAGCACTAGTCTGCAGTCTGTGGAGTGTGCAGTAACAGTGTGACCAAGTTGGAGATCTGGTGAGAAAGACCAACACAAACCAAAGAGACATGTCGTGAGCAAAAGCACTGGGAAAACATCTCCCATAGACCAGCTGGACACAGGACAGCCACCGTCCCTTGGTAAAGCCTGAATCCCTGCAGAGCCCAATACAACCAGGGTGTAACAAATGAAGTAAAACCAGGGGGGAAAAAACGGGCTGGCCAGGGGTCTGGAATTCAAGGAGACTCATGAACTCAATGGGAGAATATCTTTCCGTCAACTTCCACCTGAAATGTAGCTTTCCTTCCTATTTCTAATGTAACAGTGGACGATCTGTGATGTTTACCAGCAAGAAAAACATGTTCTCATGGGCTCCTTCGATCTCGAGGGGTATCATGACACAGTTCATACTCAAGGCTAGCTGGAGGTAACAGCACTTAGGAAATTGGTTATTGTTGGTAATTTTTATTGGGTGCATTAATAAAGAAATACATATCGATTACACACTAGGCTGTTTTGTTTTACCAGCGGCCTGTTCAAAGAAAGAAAAGGGGAAATGGGGCATAGTAACTTCAGGAAAATGCTTCTTGCAGGGAGGGAATGTTTGGCAGGTGTAGAAACAGGGGTTATTTGAGTAAAATACGGAACTGTATCATGAATTTGCTCAACAAGCTATCGATTGCCTATCGATATCGTTACTTTCGCATTGTGTGCGTTTTGCTTTTGTTTAAAAGCTTAGTTCTCACATTCTAATAGGTTGAAACCATTGAATTGTGTGATATAATTACATGCCAATCAAACGCTGAACATTACACAAACCAGACAAAGAGAAACATCTGGTCGAATGACTGGCCCACATTAAAATTAAATAAGTAAAAAGCCTGGTTCTGAGCAGGCCTAAATGACTTCAGATACCAACGGAACCACATTGGCCCCCGGCACTCGAAAGGGTTAAGAGATCCAAAATTCCTATTGGCTGAGACCAGCTGGTGGCAAAGGATTCTGGGAAGTGTAGTTTATAGACGCCTCAACCCCCCGCCCTGGCCTGAGTGTCGATTGAGTTGGGACGGGGTGGGCTCGGAAATGGGAGACGACAGCTGGGTGATCAATCGGCGGGTCGTGTGGGGAGTCATTCGTCAGGTGCACGCGTGGCGCTCCCGCACACAACTGTCCACTTGGCCCAGGGCAGCCCGTGGGTGTGGCAGTTTGCTCTGGGCAGTGGCGGTGGGAACCCCGGCTGCATGCTCCCGGTGGGGAGCGCGCGCAGGTCGCCGGCCCCGTGGGACAAAGGCGCGGCGACCACTAGGCGCTGGGGCGGGGCTGGCCTCGCGGGCCGCAGCGTTGGGACCCGAGCAGCTCAAAGACACTCTGTTCTCACCCAGCGCGCAGCTGCGGCCTCGGAAGTGACTCGGCAGAATTCCGGAGCGCGGGGGGGAGGGGAGGAAGGGGGAGGGAGGGGATGCACGGGAGGGGCGTGCCTGCGCCGAGGCCCCACCGCCCGCTGGGCACACCCATCCAGGCACGCTGCTAGGTGCCAGCTGACTAGGAGGGTGGAGGATGTGGATGGGTGTGTCTGGGGTGCTGGCCGGGACTTAAGGGAGGTAACTCGAGGGGAACAAGGCCTTGCGGTGGGGGTCTTCTCCGCCTGTTTTGACCCCCAATCCCAAACTCTCAGGTTTTCCCCACGGGGTTGGGGAAGGAAGGGCTGGTCCTGTCCGTGGAGTGATTCTGGGGGTCCCCGCCGTCCTGATCCTATCCACGGAGTGATTAAGCAATCCCTAAGCAAGGCCTCTGCCTCAGTCTTCCCTGGCAGACAATGGGGTAACGTCCCCAGGCCCTGCCCGCGGCTCACTGGCGTCCGGTGCCTGGCCGTGCGCGCTGCCCACTCTGTTCTCGCGCAGGCCCTGCACCCTGGGGTGCTTATGTCGAGAAGGCCTAGCTAGCGGTGCCATCTCGCAGGGACCAGCTCCAACGGCCCTGAGGGAGGGGAAAAAGAAGGGGGTGCTGTGGAGACCAAGACCAAAGCCGCTCCCAGGGGCAGAAGGGGGCCAGGTGTCCACCGCCCAGGGCTGCGGGGCTCCTGGTGACCGCCAGGTGGCGGTGCCTCCGCGCTGGTGGGCGGGATCCACTGTCCCCAGGAAGGGACCTTCAGGGAGGCGCCCTCGGACCTTTTAGACCGAAAAGAAACAATACTGACTTCAAAAGATGCAAAATCAGAGCTCGGATTTAATCCGAGGACCGGCAGTCCTTATACATGGACAGGGTTGTTGATCTGGTCAGGCAACAACGCTGGGCGGGCTGAGTGGCTCTTGGTGTCAGTAGCCCTGAAGGCCACGGGCCCCAGGCAGAGGCTGGGGGTGGGGAGGGGGGGGACCTCGGATGTCACGTGGTGTGTGTGGCTGGGGGATTTTGGTAGGCCTCCAACCGAGCGTTGGAAAGCGGGGAGGAGCATGGCTGGGAAGGGGCGGAAACGCCTCCCCCCTCGCCTCCCTGCTGCAGGCAGGAAAACGGGGGTGGGGGGTGGGGGGTAAGAGGCCCTGCCTGCGGGAGCGAAGCCGCCACCTGGAGAGCTTACGTAGAGGGGCAGGACAAAGGGACCTCTCCCTGGGTCGGGGCTCCCCCATCGTCGCGCACAGGGTTTCAGCCCAATCTGATCCCACAGTTGGACCCCAGCCCCTTGCGTCGCAGCCACGACAGCAGGCGGGGGGGGGGGGAACTAGGATCCTGCACCCTCTGCAGAACCCCACCCCCTTCCGCCATGCCCCCAGCTCTTGATTGTTCGTCTCTGCGGGGCCCATGCCCTCTTTCTGTAGCACAAAGAGATTGGCCCCCCTTGTCCATGCTCTCCTCTCCTTTCTGTCCACCCTAGCTCCTCAACGTGGGGTTAGAACAGACCTCCTGGGCTCAGTTCTCCTAGTGATCCAGTCAATGTGACCTTTAAACTTCTGGGCTGGGAAAGGGCTCCACTGATGCCTTGTTAGATTGACTGTACAGAGGAGAGGGTTAAGCTCTGGAGACAAACCAAACCCCACTGCCCTCAGTGGGATTCACTCATTGCCTTTCAGTCAATCCTGACCCAAAGCAAGAAGGAGTAGAACCGCCTCTATCTGGTTTCTGAGGCTATAAAAAGCCTCTTCTTTTTCCTCACAGTGTCTGGTGGTTTCTAATGGCTGATCTTCGGTTAGCAGCACAATACAGAACCCACCCACCAGCAGGGCTTAAGTCAGATGCTCAGAGATTCTCTAAGACAGGATCGACCTGGCCAATGGAATCCCAAGGCTTTAATCGATGCATGCTTACTTTTAACAGCTATTTCCATATAAAACCAAAAACCACTCCCAAGGCAATCAAGTCAGTGTTGACTCTGATCCCTCCATATAGGGCATCCTAGAAGAAATCTGCTTGGCAAATAGGTTTCGTGTGGACATCAGGCTGGGTGAGGTGGAGGGCAGAGAAGAACAGACAGCCCCTCAAGGAGATGAACTGACACGGTGGCGGCAGCAACAACGGGCTCAAACATCATGCCAGTGTGAGGCTGGTGCAGGCCAGGCAGTGCTCTGCGCTGTTGTGTGTACACGGGGTGGGGGTGGGGGGTTCCTGTGAACTGGAACCTGCTTGAAGGCACCTGACACCAACCATAGCAAACAGTGTCTTTTGCATGGAGAGCAGTTGGTGTGTAGTTGGAGGGAGTGCCAGCCCCCCCACTAATCATGGGTTCGATAAGCACAATTGTATGGTTATTATACATAAATATTAAAGTCATAGACAGCATGAGAGATAGAAGAGATTGAAATGATGGAGTCAGACACATTTCATGGTAGCATGCTCACCTCCTGGATGGCCATGATCTTACCAGCCAGGTCCGCGCACAGCGTGGGCTGAGGTGAGGTGGGGCCGGGACCTGGCAGGATACTAGAGGATTCTCTTTATTGCTAACCAAGGGTTATCTCTCTACTTAGGGGTGTGTGATTACAGGTAACCACACATCACAGAAAGGGACAGTACAATAGGCATACGCATCATAGGATTTATAATGACAGGAAGGGGATGAACTAGGGGTGTACACATGACAGGAAGGGGAGGGACTAGGTATACATGAGACAAGAAAGGTGGACCCTAGATTCATGATGGCGGTGGCCTAACCTTGATCACCCTTGGGTGGGCTTGACCTCTCTGGGGTCTCCTACAAGGAAACAGACAACTACTATCCTTATCAGAAGGGATTGGGTTCTACTTGTTGTGGGATAAACAGTGGTGAGGGCTTGCGCTAGATGACTGATAACCTTTAGGGAGAATAACCCCTGTTCTACTCCTGATGACCTCCAAGTGTAAGGTCATTCGCAAGCAGCTAAGTTTGGCATATATTTGGGGGAGACAGCTTGGGAGAAATCCTGTTTCCCATAGTTGGTGGGTTTGAACGGCTGACCTTGTGATTAAGCAGCCCAATGGAAATATATCTGTGCGAATTGGTGAATTGAGTGAAGGTTTACAGAGCAGATCAGATTTTCACTGAACAATTAATACACGTTTGGTTTTTTAAAAATCATTTTATTGGGGGCTCATACAACTCATCACAAGCCATCCATCCATCCATTGTGTCAAGTACATTTGTTGCCATCATCATTCTCAAAACATTTGCTTTCTACTTGAGCCCTTGGTATCAGCTCCTCATTCTCGCCCCCTCTCTCCCTTGATAATTTACAAATTATTATTTTTTCATGTCTTACACTGTCTGATCTCCCTTCACCCACTTTTCTGTTGTCCGGCCCCAGGGAGGGGGTTATATGTAGATCACTGTGATCAGTTCTCCCTTTTCCCCCCACCTTCACCTTATCCTCCTACCAGAGTACATCGTCTGGTCTAGCCAGATTTGTTAGGTAGAATTGGGATCATGATAGTGGGGAGCATTGAAGAATTAGAAGAAAGAGCAGAACTTCCAGACTAAGAAGAAACTACTGAGAATGGATCAGTTGCCACTCTAGGACCTGAGCTCACTTCCAGGCCCCTCCCTCCAGGAGTCACTCATTACCTCCAGGCCCCGCCCCTTCAGAAAGACCCCACCCCTACCCAGGAATCACTGACATTCAACATGTGGCTGTAAAGTTCACCAGGAGGAATGGCAGCTCCTGAACCCTGCTCAGAAGACCCTATGTCAGGATGTGATGTTGGAGAACTATCACAACCTAGTTTCCATTCGCCTCAAGTCTTCTCCCTGCAGTACCTGGAAACAAAGCCGATGGACAATGCCCTTTGTCTCCTAGTTATTTCCTCCATTTCCTTTGACTTTCCTCTTGTCCCACTATCATGTTCAGCCTCCATTCAGGTTTCAGTAATTCCTCTCAGTTCCATTGCCCTTGCTTAAGCCCCACCAGGCATCCTATGCCCTCCTGGCCATCAATATTGGATCCCTTGTCCCTGGTCCCTAGGTTTGTTAACACCCACTTCCTTTCCTCTGCCTCCCCCTCTCCATGTCCTCTTGTTTTCTCCTCCAGATTGTTTATCCTGCCTATCTTATCTAGGTAGGCCCGCAGAAATAATAATGTGCACAGAAAAACAAGACAGAGAAAAACAAAGCAGCAAAAGATAACAACAACAACAACAAAGCCTGTAGTTAGTTCCAGGATTGTTGACCTTTAGCAGTGTTTTCCAGTCAAGTCTGATGGGGTGCCATGTCCTGGTCCCACAGTCTTTTTTTGGTATTCCCTGGGGACTTCGTTGTTGCTTTGCTCCCCTTGCTGTTCTGTTGCACACCCTTAGTGTTTCGCCTCAGTGTGGTGGGGTCAGATTGGGTGCAAGTCCCGCACTGTGTCTTCAGTGTTGTCCCCCATAGCACAATGGGTCAGTGAGGGACATCCTGTCTTCTAGGGGAGCCGGCCCAATTGTCTTCTTTGTGTTTTGGCTGCTCTGAGCAGGAATATCGTCCTCAAGGCTTGTTGGACCAGGATGTGCTCTACTCTCTCTTCCTCCCCCTTCATCTGCTCCTGTGTGCTCTGATCAGACATGTCCCTCTCCCAGAGCTGCGGATTCAATGCTGTCCTCTGAAGTGAATGCTTCCGTGGGGAGGGGGAGTTCATACATGTTTTGTTTCATGTCACTGATTACATTCCCACAGTGTGATCAATTATCCCACGTCTTCCCTGTTCCCATTCTTCCTTCTTTCCCCAAGCCTCTGAACCCTGTTCTTGGGCCCATTTTATCTCAAATGGTTGATGGTGCTAAGGGGTAATATGCCTCATTAGTGTTTTTCCCCCCTTGTAGAACTGTCTATTGTTTGGCTGAAGATGGAGCCTCAAGGTTGGGTTAATTCCCAGATGAGCTTGACTGAAGTCTTGAGGGCTCCACCATTGTCTCCCTAGCCAGTAAGCCCTGTCTCATTCATGATTTCAGGATTTGTTCCACATTTTTCTCCCACTCTATCTAGGGCCTTTCTAATGCAACCCCTTTGAAGCAGTTGCTCGGGGGTAGTAAGTGGCTGGGCACCATCTAGTTCTTCTGGTCTCAGGGCCATTTCAGCTGATGGGCACGTGGTCCATGAGGCCATTGAACTAATTGTTTCCATGTGTCTTCCATTTTCTTCACTCTTATTTCCTCTGGTTGGGAGAGACCAGTGGTTACATCTTAGATGGCGGCTCATGAGGGCCTTTTAATATTTTTATGGTTTTAACAAAACAGAAAGTTTGTCTTCACAGTTTTTTGTTGCTGTTTCATGAGCTTTTAAGACTCCAGTCACTACTCATCACAGCAGGATGTAGAACATTGTCTTTGTGGCTGTATTATGCACTTGGTGTCCCCTGAGTGTAAGGTCCTGAGCCCCCAGGCCACTGACTCATTCCCTCAAGGTTTTCGATTGTGGCTAAGAAGTTCTCAGACCTTTTCCCTGGTGTGCTCCACCACATGCCTGGAGATACTTACAACCGAGGTAATTGTGCACCTAGAAAGGTCCTCTGTCAAACCCATTCTTGCGATGGCTTCCCCTCTCTGTCTCACACTTGCTCACCCTGTGGGTCTATCCAAGCAGCTACTTGCAGATCCTCACTATTGCAGGAGTTTGCCAATATCAGTATTTGCCTCTGCTGCAAATCTCCCAGAGTCTCTCCCTGCCTCCATCCCTTTTTGCTGATTTCTCTCTTATAGGACGAGGGGTATCCCCTCCAAAAGGAACCCCCAGAATTTTGCTGGGCGGAGTGGTTTTCATAGTACACATTTTTTCCCTCTAGGTGAACATCCAGCAACTCACTCTTGAGTTAGGGCACCCAGTGGCATCACCTGGGAAGGTTCTCTCTGGTCATAGTGAAATTTTTGTGAATGCAGTTTTGCTCAAATCTGGGTTTTTTGTTTGTTTGTTTGTTTTTGTGATGGCCAGTTTAAGGGAATAGCGTGAGGCTGTGAAATTTTTTCTTGCTTGGGAAAAAATGCTGCAGAAACTGATGTGATGTTGAACACAGCTTAGAAGGACAGCACTACGGGGAAAACTCAAGTATGAGTGGTGTGCTCATTTCCAAAAAGGTGAAATGTCGATTGATGACAAACCTTCTCTGGACCTCTGTCAACTTCCCGAATGGATGAAAATGTCGACCCATAATGCATTTGGAGTTCATTCCACCAGGTCAGACTGTTAATCAAATTTTCTATTTAGAGGTTCTGAAAAGATTGCATAACAGTGTTGGACAAAAAAGGCCTCATTTGTGGCAGGGCCTGGTTTTGCCACCACGACGATGCACCTGCTCACACAGTCATCTCAGTGCACCAGTTTTTGGCAAGAAACAGCATGTCTCTCTTGCTCCATGCACCTTATTCACCCGACATCGCTCTGTGCGACTTCTTTTTGTTTCCACAAATGAAGAGGGACATGAAAGACAGAAATTTCATGACATAGGTCAGGTGAAGAAACAAAACAAGGGAGGTGCCGTCGGCCATCCAAACAGATGACTTTGAAAAATGTTTCTAAGCATGGAATCTCATATTTGACAAACATATTAAGTATAATGGAGAGTACTTTGAAGGTGATAAGATTGTTTTGTTAAAAAAAAAAAAGCTTTTGGGGAAAAAGATTCCGGTTTCTTTTGGGTACCCCCTTGTATACTGTCATCCCCTTAACCTAAGTTAACCCTTATCTACTCTCTGACCTGTGACTACCCTGACCCCAACTTACTCACTGCCATTGAGTGGATTCCAATTCATAATGACCCTACAGGACAGAGCAGAACTGCCCCCGTCTGTTTCCCAGACTGTAAATCCTTATGGGAGCAGACAGCCTCATCTGCCTCCCACTGAGCCGCTGCTGGGTTGGAACCACTGACTTTTTACTCAGTAGCTTGATGCCTCACTCACCAGAGCTCCTCTGCTATCTAGTTCTAGAACATTGTGTCCTGTCCTAACAATCAGCCTTTCTTATTCGGGATATTATCTATCCCTGTTGTTGTCTTCTCTTTTCCTTAGATTTTCTCTCTGCTACTGTCCATGTATCTCTGTGTGACTATGAATCTTAAAAACAAAGCAAAACTAAATGTCATGTATTTCTACTCCCTTAAAGGGTGACGTTCTGGGAAACCCACAGGGGCAGTGCTACCCCGTCCTACTGTAGGGCCACTAGGAGTTGGCACCCACTCGATGGCAGTGACTTTGGTTTGGTGTTTGGCAATTTCACTTATTTATTGCCTTCCCCTCTTTCTCTCCCTCTCTGCCCCACCCCCTCCCTTCCTGGCTTCTTTTGGAATGGAAACAATTTTTCTCCAAAACACTTTCTTCAACATCCCAAAAGACCTGCTAATACACATGAAGCAGTCCCTCTCTGTCCTCCCGTCCCTCATTCAGTTTTCTGTCTCCGAGGCACTGCCTGTGATTTCCTGCAGCCAGAGTTACACATGCTGGATATGAGCTTGTGTAAGGCTTCTTTCCAGGGACTTCCAGTCCAGGAGCCTCCTTCCTCTAAGTGTCTGAAGAACAGCCATGTGGGGCTCTGTGTGTGTGTGACCTTAATGTGTTCAACCTTCCATTCACTGATGGCTGTTTGGGCCACTGTCACCCTTTGGTTACTGTATTTGTTTGAACACCTGTACTCAGTTCTTTAGGGTGTATGACTAGTGGTGGAAAAGCTGGGTCATGAGGCAGTTCACCTTGACCTATTCAAGGTCAATGCCAGGCAGCTTTTCCACACCAGTGGCACCACTTTACCGCCCTGCTAGCGATGGATGAAGGTTCCAGTTTCCCCAGCTTCTCACCAACACTTGTTATTATTCCTCTTTTTAATGCTAGCTCTCCTCATCAGCATGACGCGGAATTTTGATTTGCAGTGAGGAACCCTGGTAGTGTGCTGCAGTACACTTTGGGTGACTAACTACAAGGTCAGCAGTTTGAACCTGCCAGTTTCTCCATGGGTAAGAGAAGAGACCTTTCTGTATCCCCTTGGAAACTCAGGGAGCACTGCCACATTGTCCTACAGGTCGCTGCGAATCAGAACGTACTGGATGGCAGTGAGTTGAGAGTTTTGAGTGACCAGTGAGGAGCCCTGGTGGCCTGGGGACTACAAGTTGGGCTGCTAATGACAAGGTGAGCAGTTTGAAACCACCAGCTGCTCTGCCGGAGAAAGGCGGGACTTTCTACTCCTACGAAGAGTTACAGTCTCTGATGCTCACGGGGACAGTGTGAGCTGGCATCTGCTTGATGGCAGCGAGTTGTTGTAAGTGAGAGGCCCTGCTGGCAGAGTGGGTTACCCTTTGGTTTGCTTGGGGTTGGCGGTGCAAGCCTACCAGCCACTGCTCGGGAGAAAACCGAGGCTGTCTGCTCCTGTAAAGACTGACAGGCTCAGAAGCCCACAGGGGCAGTTCCTCTCAGCCCTACTGGGTCACTGTGAGTCCGGATGGGCTTAATGACAGTGGGTTTGGCTTTTGGTTTGGAATGGCCAGTGGGGTCTCTGCGTGGACAAGAGAGAAGGGCTTGGACACAAACCTGAAGTTTAGAGCTGGGAGTCCGCCGCCCCTCACTCTCCGCAGGACTGCAGAATAAAGGCCTGTCAATCTGGATCCACAAAGATGAACTATTGTCACAACTCAAAGCAACTTAGAAATTCCAGGCTCACTGGTGTGATAGGAACTGGTGGAACTCGCAAGCCGGTGGCGCTAAGGCACACTTTAGCCCTAAGTCACCCCCACCCAGCTCAACTTTCAGCCAAACTCAAGACAGGCCCGTCAGGTGAACAGTGGCCCCAGCGAGGCCCCAGCTCTTAGAACAGGGGACCCCAGGAGATCAAAGGGCAGCAGCTGCCCATCCCGAAAGCTCAGCCAGCCAGAAGGGACCGGAAAGAAGGGAGAATGGAAACAGGAGACCCAGGGGAAGACGGAGAGAGGGTCGCTCCATTGTGGGGACGGCTGCCTGTATCAGGAGACAGAATGTGCACGACTTGTTGCATGGAAAACCAATTTGTTCCGTCAACTTTCACCCAAATCTCTCTCTCTCTCTCTCTTACACACACACACACACACACACACACACACACACACACAGAGTACTCATTGCCACGGAGTAGATCTTGACGTCCAGCAGCCCTAGAGAACAGACTAGAACTGCCCCTTAGGGTTTCCTAGAGGACTCACACAAGACTAGACGTTTCTCCCGGGGGAGCCCTGATGGCCTAGTGGCTATCCACAGGCTGTGAAAGGCAAGGCCAGCAGTTCCAAATCCCACCAGCTAACCCTCAGGAGAAAGACCGGGCTTTCTACTGCCATCAAGAGTTCCAGTCTCTGAACCTCGCAGGGGCTCATAGGGTCGGCCAAGTCGGACATTGATTTGGAGTCCGGAGTTTGTAGTTTGTTTTCCTTCGGTGGGTTCTACCTCTCAGCGAGGGAGCACCCATAAAGAGAATAGTCAGGAACCCCGCGGCTGGTGCAGTTCTGCTCTGTAACGCACAGGACGCCACAAGTTGGTATCCCCTGGGTGCCAGCATCCCTGGGATGGTGAGGAAGACACTGGACCAGGCAATGCTTCTTTCTGTCCTCTGTGGGGTCGCCCTGAGTCAGAGTCCGCCCAACAGCATCCGATTTGACCCGCCCATCTGGGTCTCTCAGCCCCAGCCCCAACCCAGTGCTTCTCACTTGCCTGCTCCTGACATCTGGAACTTCCTCTCCACTCTCCAGCGGCAGTGTGGAGCAGCGCCTGTTCCTGGCTTGCTGGTTTGTGAGTATCTTCTCCTGGATCCTCTGGCGTCGTGCCCATCATTCTCTGAGCACTTCCTTTGCCTCCAGCACCAGGAAATGCTTTGGTCCCAGGGCCAGTTATTCCTCCGGAACCCCTTGCCTACGCTCTTTGCTAAAGAAAGGAAAAGATGGAAGTGTTTCTCCAGGTGTGCCCTTGTGACTGCGGCCCACCCTCCATGGGAAGAGCAGGAGCATCTGTGATTGTCCTTCCAGTTCCTGACCTGCCATTGGCTCTGCCATCACCCTCGCAGAGCCTGGGGTATTGCTCAAGGTAACGGGTGAGTAAATGTCCTTCTTACACAGAAGCTGTCTTTCCTGACCTGCCCTCATTTTCAGGGCTAGGCAGCCCTTCCTCAATCTCGGTCATGGATATTGATGGCAAGCCTACCTGCCCCAGGTGTTCTGGCCCTTTACTCATTCCTCCGTATAATCCCTTCGTGCCTGGTCCCTCTGTAAGGAAGAAAACATTTAAAATAAGGTAAGGGCCTCCTTACCCCTTATTTCTGGTCTCGCAGCACCTCTGCTCCTTCCCCTTCTTTCACCAGACCTGGAGGAGCTGGCCCTACAGACCCCGTTGTGACCAGTGAAGAAACTAAATGGTGCTTCTCGCTTGGTCCAGGACCTGCACCTCGTTAACAAAGCTGTTTCCCCCATACACCCAGTAATTCCCAACTCCTTAACCTCTTTCCCTCCAAGACACCAATATCTCATTCTAGTAACTAACTATTCAGGCCTGCGCCTCACTCCCACCACTCAGGGTTTACTCTAGATAGACATGGACATGGGTCATTAAAGACCTCCAACCACCAGTTTCAGCTGAACAAGCACAGTTGCTCCCACCCAAAGGTGCAGAAGAGCAGAATTCCTAATCCATCCCGGCCTCTCTAGCCTCCCTGCAGCGATAGATAGCTCGAGAGTGCCATTATCACCGTAATAAATCAAGGCTAGTAAGGCAAAGCATACCTGTATCCCTACCTGTCCCAGTAAACCTTCCTTTTACCTCCTCCCTGGCAGCAACAAAAATTTCTAGGAGAGCATTAGAGCACAGCATGCTCCCAACACAACACTTTAACAAACAACTCCAGCTAGTCACAGACTCCACCTGGGAGCCTCTCACCTCCTTACAGCGACAGCTTACAGCCCTGGCTCAGGTAACCCTTCAGAACTGTCTCGTGCATTAGATCTGTTCACAGCTGACAAGGAAGGTATGTGCATGTTTATAAGGGAAAGGTGTTACTATATTAATGAGTCGGGAGTGGTTGAGCAAAAGGTTAAGGTGTTAAAAACCATGGCTGTAGAGATCAAAAGTCACCACTGGGGTACTGTAGCAACCACTTCCTGGTTCCCAGACCCCACTATGTCCTGGGTCATGCCCCTGGTCGGACAGACCACATATTGATGCCCCTTTATCACGAAAAAGGCTGGAATGTTTGGACTAAGCTGAAGCTGGTGAGGGCCCTGCAAGTCCGCACATCCCGGGAGATCAGCATCAGCTGCAGATGCCTGCATGTCCATCTGCACTTCCCCGATCTGCAGCAGTCAGCGTCAGATAAGATAGCCAGTGAATCCAGATGTTCTGGTTTGAAGAAAGCAGCAGGGAGTCAACAATTCTTGGAGTGTCTAGACCCCATATGCTAAATGTCATAATTACCACACATTCCTCGCCACCCCTTTAAAAACCCAAGCCCCTGAGTGCCGAGCAGACTTTCCTGACCTGTTGGCCGAGGTCACAAAACCTCGTCTGGGAGCTCCGCCCCCTAATAAAGCTATTTCTGTTTCTGCTCTCCTTTGTCCTGTCAGTTATGTCTGTCCGTCTCCCTGTACCTCACTCTCATCTTTGCAGGCAGTTCTACTCTTCCCGACAGGGTGGCTATGACTGGGAATTGACTCGATGGCGGTGAGTTTGGTTCTGACTCGTGGCTGTTAGGATGAGGACCGTCTCAGAAGAAATATGACCTGATTGCTCCGTAGAAGTGAGGATGGCAGGATGTCAACTTGCTTCTCTGGACTTGTGGTCAGGGAAGACCCATAGCTTGGACACCCTCAACTGGCCACCTCCCTTACCTACGCACACCCTGCCCTACTGAGGCCTCACGCCACGATGGCCACTGGCCAGATGGTGGCCCTCCCCACTCCACCTGCACTCACACCACTTCTGAATGCATTTTATCTCTCACCTCTGCTCCACCCCCACCCCCACCCCAGATGCCTTCCTTGACCAGCCCCTCCTCCTGGCTTTCAGCCTGGATTGTTCCAGAAGGTTAAAGGAAGGGAACAAGGAAGGAGAAGAGGTCCTGTGTGTGTGTCTTGCACAGTCTCAGCAACTCTGGGCCCATTTGCAGCCCACTTCCTTTGGCTCTTATTCTCTGCGGTGCTTTCCAGGGAAATCAGACCCTCAGGGACTATTGTGGCCTGGTTTGTCCAGGGGCTGATGGGGCATACAGACAGATCTCCCTGTCTCCCTCCAACAGCTGCAGGAGAGGGGCTTGGACAGGCAGGCAGGGCAGGCCACTGGAGAGAGGCTTCCTTCCTTCCCAGAGACAATGGGAGGCTGCTGGTGCCAGAGATAAGGGAGCCAGACTGGGCTGCAGTCACTGCAGGGGTCCGCCCAAGGGAGGGGCGGGCTTCCGTCCACCAACCATCTGAGGAGAACCCCAGGTTGCTGGGGCAGGCAGGGAGGCTGCCTGGGAGCCCCAGGATACTCAGTCATCTGCCAATGTCCCTGTTAGAGGGAGGGGTCTGCACCTCTGTCTCTCCGAACCCCAGAAGTATTTACCATCTTGGTTCTGGGGCCCTGGATGCCACTGTAAAGTTGTGTTGGGTACCGTCCAGTCGATTCCGACCCATAGCAACCCCACACATAACAGCAGGACACAAGGCCGAGTCCCGTGGCATCTTCCCCCCTGATGGCGTGTCAGCGTCCATGGTTGCTGCTGCTGTGTCGTCCGTCTCCTGGAGGGGCCCCTCTCTCCTTTTCTCTCCATCAGTGTTCTCGGCACTGCATCCGCACGGGGTACAGCCCAGTCTTTCAGCCCTAGCAGGAAGAGTGGCTCCATCATCGCCACATCCAGTCCTAGAGCACTTGCATCTCCCTGGCATGCCTGATGTTCCACGTCATGATTTTCATGTGCATTTTTTGGGGGTAACAAAAATGTATACAACAAAACCTTCTCCAAACCCACCACAACTACCTGTGTCGTGTATCATTCACTGTCATTGATTACACTCTTCGTGTTGTACAACCGTTATTGGTATCCATTATTGATAGCCCCAAGTTATTCCACCACCATTGACATCAACTCAATGCCCCCCTAAGCAACAGCTCTTTCTTCTTCACCAGGGTAACCATTGGCCTTGTTTAGAAAAAAGCCGTTTTCTTGGTAGAGTATTCACGTATCATCCCCTTGCATGGTTAAGTGGCTTTAAAAAGAGTTGTGTATACATCATCACATCATGTCTAGTGTTGCCTCCCCCTTTTGGGTCTCCTCCCTTTCACTGCCCCTCTGCTTCACTCGGCATGATGTCTGTCCTTCTCCAGGGACTGGTCCTTCCTGAAAAGCTGCCCAATGGATGGAAGATGGGGTCTCATCCTGGTGGCAGTCCGGGTTCTTCTGTATTCGCTTCGGTGTCGTTGACCCTTCAAAGGGCTTTGTGCTGTTTTTTGTTTGTTTGTTTGCATTTGGAAGCAGCAGGTGGAGGCAGCCCCCAAGGTCTGGTCTAGGTAATGGAGGGAAGGTGTGATGTCCGGTGCCCTGCCATTAATTTGGTGGCTCCAGGGCAAAGCTGGCCGGACAAGGATGGCGGAGTGAAGGGTCGGGTGGTTCCGGGGTCCTTCCGCGGAGTGGAATGGAGTGCAGAATTCACCCACCCTGGGAATGTCCCTCTTCTGAGCTCCTTATTTCTTGCTGTAATTAGCAGTCTTCTTTCACCAGCTGAGTCCCAGGCTCCAGCTACTTGCCTTAGGCCGTGTCTGAGCCAACAGACAGAAGCCGCACAGGGAAGTTAGGGCCCCCCAGGTGGGGTAGGGAAAGGTGATCTTCAGGTGGGCACATTTTCAGGAGGGCAAGGACAATTTCAGTCTGGATGAAAGCCCTTCCCTGCAGGCTGCAGAAGCCCCCAAGCAATAAGGCAGGGTTTGTGGCCTAGGCTCCTGAGCTGACTCACCCCCAGGCAGCTTTCTTGCGGGCCGTGCCTGTGCAAATGTCCATGGAGGCCCGAGGAGAGGCCAGCTGGTGGGGCGGATCCTTGATCCTCCAGAGGCTTGGTGGGGGCAGGGGGAGAGGGGTAAAGGAGATCTTCCAGGAGCCAGGCCCCACTCCTATTGCAGGGTAGGGTGCCACTCTTCCCCTCCCCCTGGCACATACTGTCCTGGCTGGGTGACTTTGCCCATGCTCTTGGCCTCATCAGAGAACCCTGGTCGGTGCCTGGCCCCTGGACACTGCCCCCCCAACACACGTTAGGTGGGCTGAGTAGTTATGCTGGTGAACCCTGATGTAAGCATTTAGACATCTCAGCCTCTGTCCCCAGACAGCTGGCACCTCCTTTTCAGGCAGACCCTACCCTCTAGGCCCAAGCATTGGGCTGGGGGTTCTATGCCCTTAGGGAGTCTCCAGAATCTAGAACCCACCCCAGGTTCACTCTGCAGGGTACCCCTGGGAGGGCCAGCAGGGGGCAGTTGAGCCCAGAAAGGCCTGACAGTTGGGAAGATGAGGGAGGGTCTCTACCAGGGGCCTATGACCTCCCGTCTGGCTCCGAGCCCTTCTCTGTTTTGCCTTGCTTCTGGGGTAAGGTGACCAGATGTCCCGCTTTTGGCTGGACAGTCCCAATTTTTAACAATTTTTCCCGTGTTCCGCAGCGTTTTAAAAAAGTCCCGATTTTTGGAAAGAATGCACGACAAGCTAGGGTATACAGTTTTTGGCTTCCATGTGCCTATTTTGCCAGGATATGAGTTTTATCAATGATGTCCGGCTGGTGTCTGCTTTACCAATGTTAAAATCTGGTCACCTTATTCTGGGGCCACAGGGGACACGCAGTGCTTGCTCTGTAAGGGGTGTGTGGTGGAGGGGTACCTGCCCTGGAGAGGACTGGCAGAGTACCAGCCCAGGGCCACAGTGTGGCCAGCTATGGCAGGAGGGCAATGGGTCAGAGCCACCAGGGTTGCCTAGGGAACCTAGAGCCCGTTGTCACATCTGCCAACTCATGGGACATCCCTTGAGTCCCCACACTCTGCATCTAGCCTCCGGGGGGCTGACCCCTGTTTGTGACAGGGACACCTGTGCCTACACCTGAATAATCCAGTAATTGGCCACGTGGGGCTTCTGACTTTTAGACCAATCCTGGGAAAACAACACAGCTCCTCAGCCACCCAAACTCTAAAGCCCCCCCAAATGAGACTCTAACTCACAGTGACCCTACAGGACAGGGTAGAAATGCCCCTGTGAGTTTCCAAGGCTCTAACTCTTGAGCAGGAGTAGAAAGCCTCTTGTTTCCCCCTCAGAGTGGCTGGTGGTTTCGAACTGCTAACTTGGAGGTTAGCAGCCCAATCAGAGCATAACCACTACACTACTGGGCTCTGATTCTTGTCACATAAGCTGTGTTTCAAGTGCTCAGTTAAAACCTATCATACGACACATGGAATCCAGGGACAGGAATGGGAGTAGTGATGCCAGAAGGGTAGAGGGAGAGGAGGGGAGGAAGGGGGAACTGATTGCAATGATCGACACACAACCACATACACCCCTCCAGTGGGGTGAACAACAGAAACGATGGGGGAAGGGAGACAGCAGTTGGGGTAAGGTATGAAAATAGTAATCACTTATCATTTATCAAGGGGCCACAAGGGAGGAGGGAGGGGAAAAAAGAGGAGCTGATACCAAGGGCTCAATAGAAAGTAAATGCCTAGTGGGTGAACAAGTAAATGTGGTGAAGAAAGCGGATGGTGCCCGGCTATCAAAAGAGATAGTAACTGGGGTCTTAAAGGCTTGAAGATAAACAAGCGGCCATCTAGCTCAGAAGCAACAAAGTCCACATGGAAGAACACACCAGCCTGTGTGATCGAGTGGTCCCAAAGGGATCAGTTACCAGGCATCAAAGAACAAAAAATCATAGCATTTACTGCACACCTCCATGATAGGATCGCTGAAGACAAATGGGTGCATAAGCAAATGTGGTGAAGAAAGCTGATGGTGCCCGGCTATCAAAAGAGATAGTGTCTGGGGTCTTAAAGGCTTGAAGGTGAACAAGCGGCCATCTAGCTCAGAAGCAAATAAGCCCACATGGAAGAAGCACACCGGCCAGTGCGATCACGAGGTGCCCAAGGGACCAGGTATAAGGCATCATGCAAAAAAAAAAAGATATAAGTGTGTGTATGTATGTGTATATGTATATATGTATGTGTATATATGTATATATATATCATATTAAATGAAGGGGGAAGTGCAGAGTGGAGACCCAAGGCCCAAGTGTCGGCCAATGGAGATCCCCTCATAGAGGGGTTTAGGAGAGGAGATGGGTTAATTAGGGTGTGAGGTAGTATCGATGAAGAACACAGCTTTCCCCCAGATCCTGGATGCTTCCTCCCCCCAACTACCATGATCCGAATTCTACCTTGCAGGGCTGGATAGGACAGAGGCTGTACACTGGTACATATGAGGGTTGGAGGTACAGGGAATCCAGGGTGGATGATACCTTCAGGACCAAGGGTGTGAGGGACGATGCTGGGAGAGTGGAGGGTGAGTGGGTTGGAAAGGGGGAACTGATTACAAGGATCCACATGTGACCTCTTCCCTGGGAGAGGGACAGCAGAGAAGGGGGAAGGGAGACTCCGGATAGGGCAAGATATGACAAAATAACGAGGTATAAATTACCAAGGGCATATGAGGGAGGGGGGAAGGGGGAGGGAGGGGGTGGAAAAAAGAGGACCTGATGCAAGGGGCTTAAGTGGAGAGCAAATGCCTTGAGAATGATTGGGGCAGGGAATGTATGGATGCTTTATACAATTGATGTATGTATATGTATGGATTGTGGTAAGAGATGTTTGAGTCCCTAATAAAATGTAAAAGAAGAAAAGAGAAAAAAATGATTAGGGCAAAGACTGTACAGATGTGCTTTATACAATTGATGTATGTATATGTATGAACTGTGAAAAGAATTGTATCAGCCCCAATAAATTGTTAAAAAAAGAAAGTAAATGCCTAAAAGTAAATAAATAATAAAGTAAATGTCTAGAAAAGAATGACGGCGACATGGGTACAAATGTGCTTGATACAATTGATGTATGGATTGTGATAAGAGCTGTTAGAGCCCCCAATAAAATAATCTCTTAATAACAATAAACCAAAAATACCTTTAAGAACATTTCAAAGAAATGTGCTCTGAGTCCCTTACGGATGCCCAAACATCTGTTTTGATGTTATGCAAATCGAAGAGCCCAGACTCGCCAAGGAAAGGGCTAGAGGGATGGAAATGTGCGTGGAGCTAGATGGAGGCGATATCGAAAAACAAAAGGCCCTCATTTGCATAATTATGTTTAATAAAGTTTGTTTGATTTGGTGGCAAAAACAAAAACCCATCACACCTAAATCAAGATGCACAAAGGACAAAAACCAACAACAAAAAGACCCTACTGCCATCAAGTCGATTGTGACATCTCCCAACCCCGTGTGACAGACGCAGAGCTGCCCCAACGGGTCTTCAGGCTGCGCAGGTGCAGAGGAGCCGGTGCCGGCCTGGAGCCCGAGCCTCTGGGGGCTCCGACCACCGACCCCCCTCCCCCTCTTCTTCTTCTGAGATGAACTTGTTTGTCTCTACAGATTCCAAGTTCATTTCCATTTCAAATTTCCTCCTCTTTAGACCACTGTTTAGGTTTGAGGGATCAGGAATCTGGAGGGGCTTAATTAAAAAAAAAACACAACACACTGTACGACATCAACAACAACACTATTCTGTGATCTTCTGGTGAACAACTGTGCACCCTGCCCGTGGGCCACCAGGGCTCCAAGTGCCCCGTGAAAGAACCCACCCACTGCCACCGGCTCGCTGTCACTAGGACACAGGGCACACAGGGACGCTGCAGGACAGAGTAGACCTGCCCCGCCTCCCCCACCCCCCCAGCCCACCCCACCCCCGGGGAATAGGAAGGCTGTGATCCAGAAAGCTGGACACTGATGACACTTGGGGTCCAGATTCTGCGTAGCACGGAGGAGGCCCAGGGCCTGGGAGCAACGTGTGTGTTGGGGGGCTAGGAGGTCACAGGGCTGGCCCCAGCCGCCTGGCCTCTCAGGCAGTGCCCAGGCCTCCATCTTCTTTCTGGTTTCTGGCAGGGCCACCTTGGCAGGTGCTGAACTCTGCCCAGGGTGCTAATGCTTTCTTAATTAGCCGGGCACTTGCCAGGCACCTGCGGACACTGCTTCATCTCCAAACCCCTCTGGCCTGGGTCTGCCATCTGGTGGGCGGCCAGCTGGAGGAGAAGGCCTGTGAGTGACCCACTAACGCTAGCCCCGGCGCCCAGTTTCAGAGGGCTGACTGATAGAATAGAAACGATTCTAGGGGCACAGTTTCAGTAGCAGACACCGGGGGGCTACAGCTTCCAGAGCAGTCTTGGGGCTGGACCCTTTGCAGTGCCTGGGTCACTTCCTGTTCATCTTGCTTGGCTGACACAGTCTCCTGGAGACTCTTCTGGATTCCAAGGATGGACAAGGCTTGATTCGTGCCCTTCTGAGACAGATCTGGATGATAGCTAAGAGCCTGACTCACCCATGCTCCCCCTACCCCCGCCACCCGCTGCCTCTGCTAGACTGCATGCCCCTCCCTTTAAAACTGGACCAGATCCCTGTGTGTAACCTGAAGGTCCTGGACTCAGAGAGGACCAATGACCTGCATCCAAGGGGGGCGGGGTGGAGGGGTCCAGCCTCCTCAGCCTGGTTAGTCCTCAGTGGCATAGCTGTCCTCGGTTGGGGGGGGTGAGCTCCCAGGCCAGGTCCTGTGGTCACAGGGGCCCCTGCTCTGGTGGGTGCTCTGAAGCTGCCATCCGTACCAGGCTGCCCAGATCCAGGGGCGCACGGAGGCAGAGGCTGGTGGACAATGAGACCATTCACAGCCTCCCCAGGCCTGCCACTGGGCTGGCCCGTGACATCTGTGCTTTTGTAACGTGGGATGGCAGTTTTTGGCTTCTGAAGCACAGCTGGCCCTGACGTACTATCTCCCGATGAGATGGGTGCAGGCAGGGAGCCGTGGAGATGGACGTTTCCAGGATGACCCCTCAGAGCCCCAAGACTGGCTCCCCAGCCCCGCCCTTTCTTAGGCAAGGTCCTACAAGTTTGGGATGGGAGCTGGCATGTTCTCAGCTTTCTTTTTCATTCCTCACAGTTGGCTGATTTTTTAAAACTGAAAAAAAAAATTTTTTTTTGCGCAATAGAAAATTACTCTGGAAAGTGTTTGATCCAGTCAGTGGCCCTGGAAATGGCAAGTCCTAGCCCCTCACGCACCATCCGGAGATAGAAGCGTGAAGACCATCCAGGGCTCAAGGGAAGAATTTGCTCAAAGGCTTCATGGGCCATGTGGACCCAGCCTCCACGGCCCAGAGACCAGAAGAGGTAGATGGTACCCCACTGCCACTTGGTCCTGGAAAGAGTGGTTGGGGGTGGGGGTGGGAGGAACGTGGACGAGAACTTCCACGCATAAGAAACATCAGGCTGAGGGACCTGGTGGGACCCGAGCCCACGGCCCGTGGACACCCTTCAGGGCTGGCAGGGCACTGCCCTCAGTCAAGTGATATGCAGGGCCTACAAGGTGAAGGGTGACCCACTCCTTAGAACAACCCTGCCCCCCATCCCCCACCCCCCACCTGAGACAGCGCTTAGGAGGCAGGGAGGCTGGCGCCCACTGGGGAGATAACTGCTGTTCTGAAAGAGAATGAGTCTGAACTGCTGAGAAAACCAGCCTGGTCTGTAGACTTTCACCCACAACACTCAAAAAAATATATTTTTTAAGTATCCAACCCAGCATGTGGCATTCACAACACTGTGCAAACATCACTTCAGCTTTGTGCAACCCTCTCCTCCTAAAGGAGGCCCATCTTCAGGCCCTTGCCCCACCCCCTAGCCAACAAGCAAGGTGGCTCTGTTTGCTGCTGTTCCTTAATCTTCTAGTGGCCCAGGCTCCTCGTGGGTACAATGGGGACATTATACCCGCCTTGTGGAGAAGGCTGGCGGAGATACAGCCCTCAGCACAGACTCAAAGGCCCCGGGACAGGCCCCGCCCGAGGACATGGCCAACAAGAAGGTCCAGCCAGCGAGCTGATGCCAGGTGTGTCCACAAGCACAGGGTCCAGCCGACCAGTTCTGGGGGCAGGCCTGGGCTGTGGAAAGTGGGATTCTGGAAGATTCCAGGAGGAAAAGCCTTGATCTAGAAGATTCTGTGAGGGGTTCCACCCGTCTTTTTTGACAAGGGGTGTCAGAGGAGACCCTAGACAGCAAGACCCAGGCTCTGTTCCAGGTGAAGGGACCAAGCTCTGGGGCTTGTGGTCAAGGTGATGCCTGGGAAGCCATTGGTAGACCAGTGGAGGCCATTGGAGGCCAAGTGGGAGGTGCCCGGATAATTGTCTAGCAAGAGTGTTTTTGATGTGTTGTTGGGAGGAGCCAGCAGGGTGGTTTGAAGCCATAATGACCCGTCAACACCTAAAGTCTGCAACTGTGTAGTCTGCAGCATCTGTAGTCTGCAACTTTGTATGGGACGCTTTCTCTTCCATATGTTTCTACATATGTGCGCATGCAAATCGGTCTTCCGTTCAGCCATTCTTATGCGTTTTGTTGTCTGACTGGGATTGCAACCCCACCATGCAATGAGGGCCCCCCCCCCCGCCACAGCGTCCCCGGCTTCCTGTCTGTCTCTAGGTTCTAGTCTTCCTTCTCCCCTGTCCCCCCCTGCACTTCCTCCCTGGGCGCACGCTGCCCTGAGGGTCTTGTATGTGATTGATTGGTTGTTCTAAGGCAGCGATTTTCAACCTTCCTCATGCCGCGACCCTTTCATACAGTTCCTCGTGTTGGGGTGACCCCCAACCATAAAATTATTTCCGTTGCTACTTCATCACTGTCATTTTGCTACTATTATGAATCGTAATGTAAAATCTGATATTTACACAGTAGCTGCTCTCTACACCTGTGTGACTGGTCCGTGTAAATACGTTATGGTGCCAACCCTGTCACACGCACCTGTATTTGTATGGGGTGTATGTGATGGGGTTGGCACGATGATGTCATCACGCCAGGTACTTGTATCTGGGTGTATCTGCATGTGGGCAGACCCACCTGGAGACGGATAGAGGAGTGGTGTCTCGGTTCCTAAGACCATCAGAAATACGTATTTTCTGATGGACTTGGGCAACCCCTGTGAAAGGGTCATTTGATCCCCAAATAGCAGGGGTCCTCAAACTACGACCCCGTGGGCCACATGCGGCCCGCTGAGGACATCCAGCCCACCAGGTGTTTCTGCCCACCCCCTTTTTCTACTTCAAAATAAGATATGTGCAGTGTGCATAGGAATTTGTTCATAGTTTTTTTTTTAACTATAGTCTGGCCCTCCAGTGGTCTGGGGGACAGTGAACTGGCCCCTGTTTAAAAAGTTTGAGGGCTCTCACGTCCTTGCTTCTGAGAGGACAAAGAAAAGGCGTCACAACGGCCATGCCAAGAAAGGCCTCGGCCATGTGCAGCCCAGTTGCGGCACAAACTACGCCTGCTGCGTGCCCAAAGCCAAGGCCATTAAGAAGTTCGTCCTAAGAAGCAAAGTGGAGGCCACGGCCGTCAGAGACATTTCCGAAGAGAGTGTTTTCAATGCGTACGTGCTTCCCAAGCTGTACGTGAAGCTGCATGACCGTGTGATTTGTGCATTCACGGCAAGGTGGTCAGGAACCCATCACCTGAAGCCCGGAAGGACCGAACTCCCCCACCTCGATTTAGACCAGCAGGTGCTGCCCCACGACCTCCTCCGAAGCCTATGTAAAGATTAGAAGCTGAAGAAAAACAAACCTGAAAGGAAGCAAAATGGAAATTTTTAAAAAAAGAGTTTGAGGACCCCTGCCCAAAGGGGTCGCAGCCCACAGGTTGAGAACCGCTGTTCTAAGGAGCCCGGCCTGCCCGGTGTGAGGTGGGAGACGATTCATCTTGCAGGTGTGCCTGTCTTGGAGCTGACCGCGAAGCCATAGGGAGAGTTCAGGCCGAAGAGAAGTGTTTCATCAGTCTGTCAGATCCACTTGATGATGCGCGGAGCTTTGTTCCACATCTTTCTCCCAGTCTATCCAGGACCTCCCACTGGGACCTCCCTTCTCAGAGCAGTCTGCAGGGGTAGCTGGGCACCATCTAGTTCTTCCGGTCTCAGGGTCGTGGAAGTTGGGGTGTTCTGTGAGAATTGAGAATGAAGCCAAAGTCGCCTTGGTGACACGGGCTCCCTGGAACAAGTCAGCAGGGGATTGAAAGCAAATGTAGGACCGGAAAAAAAACAATCCTAAATCCAAACCCAAATCAACAAACAATTCAGTAATCATACTCTGGGCGTCTCGATCAACATCTAGCAACACAGATCATCTCTATGCAGAATTCCAGTTCTTGGCCGACCGCATCAGGACTCCACAGAATCGGATTTTGAGCCAAATGTCGAGAAAATTCTGCATAGGAGCTGGAACAAATCATCGGACCCCGACCCCACACACGTGATTTTGGTAAACAAAAGCAGTTCAATGTTTCACACATTGCTAGTCTACTAAACCTTTTGCGGCTGTGTTCCAAGCGTGTTGCTATACTTTTCTTAGTTTTTGTGACTTTTTGTACTATTTTTAGATTAAAAAAAGAGTTTTAAAAAAGAGTTTTTGGAAAAGAATCATCATGATAAAGAACTGGTTAACCATGCTATTGATCTTGTTGTTAATTTAGTAAACCCTTTTAGAAAACAGTTAAGGAAATGCCAACAGCAGACCACATTAGACAGATTAAATTATTTTTTTTTAAGAGAAAGCCAGCCAGGTCCTAGTGAAAAAAGGCAAAGAAAGGACAAACTCCTGAAAAACAGCTACCAGTTGATTTTATGGAAGGGGATTCCCCTTCCAAACACTGACTCTCTCCACCCCTCCTCTCCACATCTGTGTCCTCAGATCCAGAGCCTCATCCATCTCAAGGTACGGGCCATGCTGGAGTTGTTAAAAACTTTTAAAATGTTGTGTTTCTTATTTAAAATATATTATTTAACTCTGAACTTATTTATTTTGAAATTTCTGTGTCATGTTTTGTATAGAAAGGCAGGGTTAGGGTAAAGACTTGGTGGTTGAGAACGGATGAATCCGTTTCCAGTCATTTCTTATGGGAAAAATTGATTCAGAACTCGACTGCCTCACATCTGGACGCTCCTTCTAGAACGGATTAGCGTTGAGGTCCGGGGTTCTACTGTCTCTTTCAAAGGAGCCTGGTAGCCCAGCCATTAATACGACCGACTGAAAGCTGAAGAGTTAGGGGTTTGAACCTGGTGGTCGCTACTGACAAGGTGCCAACCTGGGATAGCCTATGCGGGAGGTTGGCTCTGGCACACGGGTGGGGGTGGGGGGTTCACCAAGGGTTGTAATAAGCCTGGAGAGTGTCAACTTATCTACACAATGTTTCTGAAAAACCGATAAAGGTCTGGCAGACGTGCATGCCCCAAAGACAAGGAAACAAGAGCACTGAAGTAACAGGTGGGACCCCGCAGGGCACAGTAGTGGGGGAACATACTCAAAGGTTGGTAGTTCAAATTCACGCAGTGGCACCCAGAGAAGCCAGGCATGGTGACCAGGTCCCACGACTCACTTCAGTGTCAACTCACAGCACACCTGGCACCAGAGAAGGGCAATGGGAACCTTTCAAGTTAGAATTTAGAACGATTTCTGCTGTGAAAACTCCCGTAAGGGGACAGGGGAAGGGAGGGAAAAAAGAGGAGCTGATACCAAGGGTTCGATAGAAAGTAACTGTCTCTAAAAGAATGATAGCCACAGGGAATCCAGGACAGATGACCCGTTCAGGACCAGTGGTGAGAGTGGTGACACCTGGCGGGTGGAGGGAATGTGGGGTGGAAAGGGGGAACTGATTACAAGAATCTACGTATAGCCTCCTCCCTGGGGGATGGACAACAGAGAAGTGGGCAAAGGGACACATCAGACAGTGTAAGATATGACAAAATAATAATAATTTATGAATTATGAAGGGTTCAGGAGGGAGGGGGGAGTGGAGAGGGAGGGGGAAAATGAGGAGCTGATATCAAGGGCTCAAGCAGAAAGCAAATGTTTTGAGAATGATGATGGCAACAAATGTGCAAATATGCTTGACACAATGGAGTAGGGAACCAGTGGAGAGGTCTGGGGGGCTGGCCCCAACACCAACTACTATGTGGACACCTGCCCCTCCCCTCAGAAGAATTTGTTTCAAAGGACGACATTGATTCTGCAGGTCCGGGAGAGGGACATATCTGATCGGAGCACACGGGAGCAGATGAAGGGGGAAGAGGAGAGAGTGGAGCACAGCCTGGCCCACCAGGCCAGGTCGATGTTCCCAATTAGAGCAGCCAGTCGACAGAGAGGACCACATGGCCGGCCCCACTATGAGACATGACACCCCTCACTGACCCAAAGCCCTACAGGGGACAACACCGGAGACACAGGGAGGGAATTGCACTTGATCGGATCCACCACACCGAGGCAAAACATTAAGGGGGTGGAACAGAACAGTAAGGGAATGGAGCTGTGAGGTTCCCAGGGAAAGCTGAAGGTGGACTTTGGGGCCAGGGTGTGGTGCCCCAACAGACTGGACTGGAAAACACTTCTAAAGGGCAGCAAACTATCCTTGAATTAACTACAAGCTTTTCTTTCTTGTTGTGTTATGTTCTGTTTTTGTCATTGTTTTGTTGTATATTGTTGCTTGGTTGTGCTCTGTCTTGTTTTTGTGCATCTTGTTATCTCTGCAGGTCTGTCTATATAAGATAGGCTGGATGAACAATTGGAGAAGTAAACAAAGGGACCCATAGTTCCGTGGGGACATGGGAGACGGGGAGGTGGGGGCAAAGGTAGTGGTTTTAATAAACCCAGGGACTAGGGAACAACAAATGTTCCAAATTGGTGGTGAGGAGGGTGTGGGAGGCCTGGTTGGGCATGATCAAGGGTAATGTAATTAAGAGAAATTGCTGAAACCCTGGTGGGGACTGAGCAGGATAGTGGGACAGGAGGGAAGTCAAAGGAAATAGAGGAAAGAGCTGGGAGGCAGAGGGCATTTGTAGAGGTCTAGATAAAGACATGTACATAAGCAAATATATTTATATATCAGGATGGGGAAATAGATCTGTGCATATATTTATAGGGTTAGTATTAAGGTAGCAGAGGGACATTGGACCTCCACTTAAGTACTCCCTCAATGCAAGAATACTTTCTTCTATTAAATTGGCATTCTATGATGCTCACCTTCCCGACACAACCTCTGAAGACAAAGTGGGTGAACAACTAAATGTGGTGAAGAAAGCTGATGGTACCTGGCTATCAAAAGAGATAGCATCTATGGTCTTAAAGGCTTGAAGGTAAACAAGCGGCCATCTGGCTCAGAAGCAATAAAGCCCACATGGAAGAAGCACACCAGCCTGTGTGACCACGAGGTGCTGAAGGGATCATTTATCAGGCATCAAAGAACAAAAAAATCATATCATTGTGTGCTCACCTCCCTGATACGACCACTGAAGGCAAATGGGTGCATAAGCAAAAGTGGCGAAGAAAGCTAATGGTGCCCGGCTATCAAAAGATATAGTGTCTGGGGTCTTAAAGGCTTGAAGGTAAATAAGTGGCCATTTAGCTCAGAAGCAACAAAGCCCACATGGAAGAAGCGCACCAGCCTGTGCGATCACAAGGTGTCAAGGGATCAGGTATCAGGCATCATCAGAACAAAAAAATCTTACCAAAGTGAATGAGCGGGGGAGTGCGGAGTGGAGACCCAAAGCCCATTTGTAGGCCACTTGACATCCCCATACAGAAGGGTCTTGTGGAGGATATGAGACAGTCAGGGTGCAATGTAGCAACGATGAAAAATAGTTTCCTCTAGTTTCTAAATGCTTCCTTGCCCTCCTCCCACTGTCATGATCCGAATCCAACCTTGCAAGCCTGACTAGACCAGAGGATGTACACTGGTACAGATGGGAACTGGAAACACAGGGAATCCAGGGCAGATGATCCCCTCAGGACTAGTGGTGTGAGTGGTGACACTGGGAGGGTGGGTTTGAAAGGGGAAACTATTTCAAGGATCTACATGTGACCTCCTCCCTGGGGGACATACAACTGAAAAGTGGGGGAAGGGAGATGTGGGACAGCAAGATATGACAAAATAATAATTTATAAATTATCAAGGGTTCATGAGGGAGGGGGCAGTGGGGAGGGAGGGGAAAAATGAGGACCTGGTGCCAGGGGCTTGGGTGGAGAGCAAATGTTTTGAGAATGATGAGGACAATGAATGTACAAATGTGCTTCACACAATTGATGTATGTATGGATTGTGATAGGAGGTGTATGAGCCTCTAATAAAATTATTTTAAAAAAAGAATTGCATGAGCCCCCAATCAAGTGATTAAAAAAAAGAATAGTGGCAACATGTGTATAAATATGCTTGATATAATGGGTTGTTATAAAATGATCTTTTAGTTACAAACATACACACACAGTCCTACACAGAGCGGACAGCCCCGGAGTTGCACCGAACCTGCAAACTACTGCTGAAACAATCATCCACACTTAACCTGCTCCTCCATCGCCACTTTGTTTTGTTCTGGGGTATTTTTTATTTGACTGTTTAATACTTTTTATTATGTCCAAATATGTATTGAAGTCAAGAGAATGATGACATGATTCCTCCATGTGCTCATCACCCTGCCAAGAATATTTTAAGGAAAATCAGTATTTGGGCAAGCATTGCTGACAGGTGTTTTTGTTTTTCCATGTAACCATCGTTGTGCCACAATGACCATATCTGCACGCCCCCCCCCGCCATGTAACTCGCCCACCCAGATAACACACACACATAGACTGTGTCTAGGGAAGGAGCTGGGGTGGGGGCGTCACGTACTTGCAGAAACCAGGGCAAACCCACGTAACATGCATTCTATCTGCGTGGACATCGGTACAGCTGCATCTGGGTTTTCAAGAGACGCCTCGGGCATTACTTTCCCCATTGGTCAGATGAGAAAATTGAGGCCGAAAAGACCAGTACTTTGGAGAAGGTCTGGTGCCAAGTCTCTGTCAGAGTTTGGACCCAAATCAAGGCCAGCTGGCTCCTGGGCTCAGATCCCTGGCTGGCTGTACCTTGTGAATTCCTTCCAGAAAGTCAATGGCCTGCCCAGGGGATTTCGGAGGCTGATTGTCTATGGAAGAGGGGGTCTGGGTCCCACAAGGCCCAGGTGTCTCACCTGGGGAACTGAGTCCAGGGAGAGCTGACCAGTTGGGAGCCTCTCAGACCTGGCCTGGGCACACTGCTCATTGGTCCTGGTTGGGCCCACTTTCTAAGGAGGCTCAGGTGGTGCCAGGGGTCCCACGGGGCCCAGGAACACTGTCCATGTCTTTGCCCTTCCCCAGAGGGACGGAGGAGGGCCCTGTAGAAAGGACCATGTGATCCACCCAGGGGCACAGGGAGGGGACTGGTCTGGTGGCATTGGGACTGGGCAGGGAAGGGATTTTTAAAAATGCTCTTTCTGCAGAATTGCATGAGCTTTTGTTCCTAGATTCCACCCAACCACAATGAATTATAATTAAAAACAAGGTGAGTCCTAGAACCTTAAATCAAGGGACAGGAGCCAGACGGGAAAGGTCGCACGTGATAGTTCTGCAGATCTGACATATGCAGGACAGGTAAGCCCACCAAGACAGGTTGAGCAGCGCCAGAACCCCACCCCCAAATGCCAAACTCAATGTAGTAAAGTTGAATCTGACGTGTGACCCCGGTGTTACAGGGCAGGTCTAGGCTGTCGGTCCTCTGGTCCTCTCGGCTGCCCCACCAGGTGGCAGCTCCCACCGCACTCCACCCCAGGGCTCTCAGCGTTGTCCCCAGGGGGTTGCCTGCTCTGATTTTTCACATCTGCACAGCATCCCATGATGTCTGCCCCTGTGTGCCTGCTCTTGTGTTGCTCAGGCGCATCCGGGTGGCAGCAGGGTTGGAACGTCATCTCTCTTGGTAGCTGAGTCAGATCCGGTGGCACGGGTGGGCCACACAGTGTGTGTCACGCGATGGACGCTTGGGTTGGCTCTGGGGTCCCTTGTGAACAGGGCAGCTGTGAACATGATTTTCTCCATGAGGGGACGTGTCCTTGTTACGGCACCTTGTTTCCATTCTTCGTGGTGTGTCCCTGCTGGCAGGCACTGTGTTTGGTGCTTGAAGACCACCGGGCCCTGGTTGCTTAGGGCTCATGCAGGTTTAAAAGCGGAGTCCCCAAGGGTGACTCCCCATCTGGAGCAAAGACGAGTGAAGAAAAATCTGAGACTCAAGGAAACAATTGGTCCTAAGGACTAAGGGACCACATGGACTCTAACCTCAGCCTCCACCCTGCGGAGACCAGAAGAACTAGAGGTCACAGTCCATGGGGTCACAGTGAAAGACTCCCTGACACCCAGTACAAGAGGAACAAAACTGCCCTGAGGAAGCCACTGATATACAGTTTATTGTGCCAACCTGGCTGATAAACACATGTGGGGTTAATTGAAGTGCAGAGAGATAAATAGCTGGGTGAGCCTCGCCCTTCGAGTTGAGGGTCTCTTGCTTTGTGATGGTCGAACCAGGGTGCAGCTGCCTTCGCCAGTTCCCTGCTTCAGCTGGCAAAGTTCACTTCCTGGAAGACATCCCCAAGGAGAAGCCACATGGGACTACCCCGATGCCGCCCAGGGTGCTGGAGCAGCCCGTGTGGAGACGCCTGCCAGTGCTGAGATGTTTACATATTCACTGATTTGGCTTTCCTCCTGCAGTTGGCATCATTACGTCTGTTTTGTGAGATGGAGGAGGATTTTGTGGATTGGTGTCGGACATATGGGCTAATGTTGGACTTATGGGCTTGGACAGCATCAGTTTGGGATGCTTTCTTGATGTGCACTTAACCTTTCTATAAAACTCTCTCTTATACATATGAATTTCTGTGGATTTGTTTCTCTAATGTGTCCAGACTGACACAGCCACCAAGAAGGCTAAAAGGAGGAGCCGACTCAAACACCCTGGCATCGCCGTCCATGCAGCGTTACTTCCAACAGTCAGAGGTGGACGCACCCTAAAATCCACCCGGCCTTCCAGGGAATTCTGACCCACAGTGACTCTTTCTGTAGACACAGTGGAACTGCCCCGTGGGTTTCCCAGGCTGTCACCCTGTACAGGGCCAGGCACCTGCTGCTTTCTCCTGAGGAGCAACCCGGTGGCTGTGCGCTAGTGGATAAACATGTAACCCCCTATGCCGTCCATAACAACAGACCAAACAAACAAACAAACTCGCTGTCATCCTGTTGATACCAATGCTACAGAACAGGGTAGAACTTCCCCCATGGGCTTCTGAGGCTTGCCCAAAGTCACACACCTCTGCCACGGAGACCAGAACCAGAGAGGGGGCTAATGTATTCTCACAGGCTTATATAATGTCAGGCATGCAAGCCACACCATACACATATGTAGCAGGAAGGGGATGTATTAAAAGCATACATGTAACAGGAAGGGGGTGTGCTAGGAACATACAAGTACCAGGAAGGTACATAGGTAACAAGATGGGTGGGTTCTCGAGTTCAGATGGCGGCTTAACCTTGGTTGCCTCTGGAGCTGGCTGGACCTAAGTGTCCCTGAGCTCTCCTCCATGAGGCACCTTATCAGAGGGAATGTAGTCCTTAGGGTGGGATGGTCTCCTGGCTCCATAGCAATAACCTTCATGTGTATAGTAGCAACTGTGTGCTTGCAAGCATCATCTTAACATTGGCATTAATACCGGGGGCGGGGAGGGGGTACATTTTGGGTGATAACTTTTAGTGAGGAGAATGTGACTGATTCATCTCCAACTCATGAACCTGAAGGTCTTCCTCCACCCAGTCTGCCTCCCGGACTCTTGATTACATGCGTAGAGGATTTGTCCAAATACACATTTCCTGGTTTTCAGCTTCCCACAAGGGGGTGGGCTCTGTGGAGGGGGGTGCTGTGGTCATGCTCTGATTCCGGGGAGGGGGACCACTGTGCCTCCCTGTTGAAGATCCCCATAGGAGACTGCTTGGAAACAGGAGCCACTGACCCCTCCCGTGGTGTGGAGGGGCTGAGGACAGTGGCAGCTCAGTGCTCAGTCTCAGCTAGATGGGCCTCCGCTGGAGACCTTGTGGGCAGCCTGTGGTCACGCTGGCATTCCAGGGCCTTCATGGCATGTGGGGAATGTCCCAGGAAAAGTCCTGGCCTTCAGAGGGGCTAAGAATAGGGAAGTGGTCCCAGGCATTCCCTCCCCCACACACCAAGAGGAGAGGGGATGTCCATAGGGAATGTCCTCTTGGGGAAAGTGGAGGGGTTTCCTGGAAGAATAGGGTGGGGGCTTCCCCATGAGTCCATGAAGTCAGGGCTTTGGGGGCAGGGTCTACTGACCTTAAGCTTGGAGACCTGCAGTCAGAACTGATGGTCCTCCATGTCCTCATGCTAAAGAGAAATAATACCATCTGCCCACCCCTGACTAGGAGACCTGACCTTTGACTTCTGCATATGCAGAGGGGGCCTTTGGTTATTGACTCATCCACTTAGGGTTTTTTTTGGGGGGGGTCAGGGACTGGGTGCTTGGTCCACACAGAGGGATCTGCATGGCCATTAGGGGCAGGGACAGCAAGCTTAGGAAGCATAGGTCCTGCTCTGTCCTTCCCTCCCTCATCCACCCACAGGCCCTTCTGGGGTGCAAGCCCCTCCACTCCCCCTCCAGCGCCAGTTCCCATGGTCACCTGTGCTCTGGACACCGGCTTTTAGTGGTCTGCCCCTAGGTCACCTCCTCTGAGCAGGCCCCGGGGGTCCACTCCCCACTCCCAGATTCCCAAGATGAGGGAGAGAGAGAGAGAGAGAGAGAGAGAGAGAGAGAGAGAGAGAGAGAGAGAGAGAGAGAGAGAGAGAGAGAGAGAGAGAGAGAGAGAGAGAGAGAGAGAGAGAGAGAGAGAGAGAGAGAGAGAGAGAGAGAGAGAGAGAGAGAGAGAGAGAGAGAGAGCCGGTTATACTACTCTCCAGCCTGCCTCATCCTGCTTCCTTGACAGGTTTGGGGGTCTGGGCTTCCCAGGGCCTTGAGTTCCCAGTCAGGGGCAGCTTTGGAGGGGGCAGTGGCCTGGCCCTGGGGAGGGGAAGGCTCTCCTTGAGGCCCGAGGGGCTTTGACTGCAGAGGCCGGATGTGCGGCGGGCCCAGGGGACATGGAGAGCTCAGCCTAGTGTGCGCCCTCGGGGGCCCCGCGTCTCCGCGTCCCCGCGTCCCCGCCCCGCCGAGCTCGCTCCCGGCTCGCGACCCCCTCCTCCGGGGCCCGGGGCGGGGCCTGGAGACGTGACGTCACCTGCCTATAAAGCGGCTGCGGCGCGGCGGGGCGGCTTTGTGGAGCGCTGCAGCGGGTGCGCCGGGCCGGCAGCGAACAAAGAAGTCGGCGCCCGGGACCGCCCGCCCCGCCGTCAGCATGCCCGCCAACGGCACCGCCGAGGCGGTGCAGATCCAGTTCGGCCTCATCAACTGCGGCAACAAGTACCTGACGGCCGAGGCCTTCGGCTTCAAGGTGAACGCGTCAGCCAGCAGCCTGAAGAAGAAGCAGATCTGGACGCTGGAGCCGCCGCCCGACGAGGCGGGCAGCGCGGCCGTGTGCCTGCGCAGCCACCTGGGCCGCTACCTGGCGGCTGACAAGGACGGCAACGTGACCTGCGAGCGCGAGGCGCCCGATGCCGACTGCCGCTTCCTGATCGTGGCGCACGACGACGGCCGATGGTCCCTGCAGTCCGAGGCGCACCGGCGCTACTTCGGCGGCACCGAGGACCGCCTGTCGTGCTTCGCGCAGAGCGTGTCGCCGGCCGAGAAGTGGAGCGTGCACATCGCCATGCACCCGCAGGTCAACATCTACAGCCTGACCCGCAAGCGCTACGCGCACCTGAGCGCGCGGCCGGCCGACGAGATCGCCGTGGACCGCGACGTGCCCTGGGGCGTCGACTCGCTCATCACGCTGGCCTTCCAGGACCAGCGCTACAGCGTGCAGACGGCCGACCACCGCTTCCTGCGCCACGACGGGCGGCTGGTGGCGCGGCCCGAGCCGGCCACGGGCTACACGCTCGAGTTCCGCTCGGGCAAGGTGGCCTTCCGCGACTGCGACGGCCGCTACCTGGCGCCGTCGGGGCCCAGCGGCACTCTCAAGGCGGGCAAGGCCACCAAGGTGGGTAAGGACGAGCTCTTCGCGCTGGAGCAGAGCTGCGCCCAGGTCGTCCTGCAGGCGGCCAACGAGAGGAACGTGTCCACGCGCCAGGGTGAGTGGCGACGCAGCCGCGGACAAAGCGCCCCGCCTCCCCGGCCCGGCTCTCCTCCCGCCCTTTCTCGCCGGTGGCGCCGCGGCCACCTCGAGTGGCCCCCCGTGCGCTCCAGTCCGGCTCCCCGCCACCCCGCTCCAGGACGCGCGTCGGACGCCCGGGGAGGGGGTCCTGCCGCTCTTTCAGCGCCGCTGTGTGTGTGTGTGCGCGTGTCCTCTAGGCCCCGAATGCGAGCTGTCTGGGTACCACCCCCGAAATCCCTCCCCCTCCTGCACTCCCGCAGCGTCTCCGCGCTGGGGAGGGGGCGCCCACGCGGTTTCCTCCCGCCCCTTCCCCCCGCCCATGGGACTGCTCGCTCCGGCGACCTGGGATAGGTTCCGGCCATTGGTAGGGCGCGTCCCTTCACCCAGGGGTCGCCTTCCGCGGGCGGGGGTGGGGGAGGCCAGCCGGCCCTTTGATCCTCCGCGGGGTGCGCCCCTAACCCAACCCACAGCAGCCCGGTCTCTCCCCCTCCCCCTCGCTGCGGGCGGGGTCTCATCTGCGGGGCGGCGGGTGGGGGCGCCCCTGTGACTGCTCGCCCCTCCACCCCTCCCCCCGCGCTTGCCCTGAGCTCGGGGCCGCGGCTTTTGTGAGCTGTGGGGCGGGCCGCTTCGCTGGGCCCTCCCTCGCCCCCTTTGTCCTCTCCGGCGCTGCAGACGGGGAAACCAGATGGGAACACCCGGGAGGCCCTGGTGTTCCGTGGGGTTCCGCGGCGACCCACGCCCACCACCGAGTCCGGAGGGCCCCCCCAGGAGGCGACTTCCCTGGTCGCACTTCGGGCCCGGCCGGCGTGGCACGGTTGGCAGCCTGCCAGACACCACCCCGCCCATGCCTGCTTGCCCGCAGCTGCCTCCCTCGGGGCGCGCTCTGCCCAGCGGGCAGCCCCAGGAGCCCCGAGAGCCTTGTCCGGCGGCCCCGGAAGCCCTCTAGCCTGGAATGACCCCATCTCCAAGGGCTCTCGCCGCGAGCAATCGGCGGGAACCCGATCGGCCCTTCCCAGGCCTTAGACGGCCCCCCTTTCCTTATGCCTGTTCCCTCCGCACCGCGAGTCACCATTGCTGGCCTCCTCCCCCATTGGGGCAGCCTCCCTCCTCCTCGAATGCAGGGATCTTGGCCACTTGGAGGGGAGGTGGGCCCCCGCCCCAGGGTGGCAGCTGCATAAGAACTGTCCTTGGACTCCCCTGAGGCCCTATCTGGAAGCTCCTCCCCCTTCAGGCCTTAGTGGGCTGGGGGTGGATGGAGATGGGGCCGTGGGTGGGGGGTGGCAGCTTTCCCCCAGTTCACCCGCTTCTATCCTGATGGAGTGGGCGCTGCCTCTGCCATTTTAACGGGCGCCTCTTGGGCCCAGAGAGGGAAAGCCAATGGCCCAAGGTTACGCAGCATGGCCTATCCGGACAGACCCTTCCTTATCTGGACCCGGCTGCCTGCCAGCCTCCCTGTGGGCTTACTGTGCTGGGTGTAACCCCATTCCCACTCAGCAATTGCCTTGGTCAGTGCTGGGCTTCCAGCGTTCAACAATGATGGGCGTGCCTGGAGCCTTTCCTAGGCAAGGGGGCCTATGCTGAACATCCCAGCGGTGTCAAGGACAGAGGTCCTAGGTTGATTGGGAAGGTGATCCAGCTGAGCAGCTCTTGGGGGTAAGGGAAGGTGTGGGACTGTTGCAGGTAGAGGGAGGTCCTGAATGTTGCAGGTGTGCAAAGGCCCTGAGGCCCAAAGAGCCTAGAAAGTCCTGGTACCACCGGAGGCCTGCGAGGCTGGTAGCTGCAGACAGGGCCTTTTCTTGGGGAGGGCGCAGAGAGCCAGAGACCCTGGCAGGAGCAGGGAGTGCTTGTGGGTGCCCTTGGAAGCCGAGGGGCGAGCCTGGGCAGGTAATCCTATGCAGGAAGGCTTGCACCATCCAGACTGTGATTCAGAATGACAGGGCAGGAAGAGGGGAAGCTTTGGCTCCTCTATGCCTTTAAAGGGACGAGGCCCCTAGGGATGAGGTTGGGGCTTGGGGCCCGCCTGGTTTGGGATCCCCTTCTTGTTCCCAAGTTAGCTGACAGACCTCCCCCCGCCCACCGGGGTCCTTTCTGGGATGGGAAGGCTCCTGGTGGGCCTGGGCAGCCTGCGGGGTGGGGCTGCCAAGACCCGTTGTTGACTGTCTTGCTGGCCAGGGGGTGGGGTCTGCGCTGCCGCCGCATGTTGGGAAATCCAGGCCCGGAAGCTGCTAACATTCACCTAGGCCTGCACAGACCGGGCCTGGGCCACAAGCTACAGCCTGCTCTCTGGCCTCAGTTTACTCCCTTCGGGCCAGCTCTACCTCTGTGAGGCCCATTAGTGCTCTTCTTCCATGTCCTGGCGCCCCGCCTGCTGCCCCGCCCATTTCCTGCCTTTCCTCTGTGTCAGCAGCTTCCCCAGCCAGGTCCCTCCCCTCTGGCCAGCTGGGCCTGGCCTGGATCGTGGCTCAAGTGCTGTGTCAGATGCTGGTTTGCTGGGGAGATGCTGCGGCTGGGCTTTGCAGGGTGTATACGAGTTCTGCAGAGGAGGCAGGGAACTGCCAAGTCAGGACAGAGGAGGGCTTGGGGGATTGGACAGGGTCAGAGAGAGCAGACTAGAAGTGGGGGAAGGGGAGGGGAGGGGAGACCACAAGTAGGCTGAGGGGAGGGGGAGGGCATAGTCAGAACCACTTGCTTTGGGGGTTTGGGGGGGAACTCTTGAGACACCTCTAAGAGACCTGAGAACTGGGGCCCTGTGGAGGCTTTAGAGGAGGGGGGTGCCACAGGCTGGAGGTTGTGTCATTTTTGGTTGGCCCTAGAGAGCTAGGAGGGAGATGGTGGGGAGGAGGGAGGGCCTGAGGCGCCTCCTGTGCTTGTCAGCAGCTCCCACTAGGGAGACAAGTCTGCAGGCAGGGGCCTGCGGGCCTGTGACTCAGGCTTTCTGTGCTGCTGTTGCTGAAAAGAAAAATCCCCAGAAAAGCCCGTTCCCATAGTAACTGGGTTCTAATTAGAGACTTGGAGGCTGAGTAGGCCTCTGGCAGCGTTGGCTGGGCAGGAGAGCCTACTTGCAGACCCCAGTGACTCCTGGCAGATGGGAGGGGGATGGATCCTATCTTCTTCCAAGTGGGCAAACGGAGGTGGGGGGAGACTGCTGCCCCTTTGGGTCCTTTAGTGGCCCCCTAGGCCTTTACCAGCTGAACTCATGATGAAGGCCTTGGCGACATCACTGAGCCCAGCTGAACTTCAGTTCTGTCCCTGGTCAGGTGGAGGCGTTCAAACAATTCCTGGTACTGCTGCCCATGAGCCCATTCCCACTCATTGCCACCCTGAGACTTTCTACTCCCCTAAAGATCACGGAGAAACCCACGGGGCAGGTCTCTGCCCCACTGAGTGGCAGGGGAGAACAAGTCTCTGGAGGTCAAGCCACACCCACCACTTGACTGTCCCTTGGTCGGGCTGCAGTGGCCAGTCTGCTCCTATCGTGCTAGAAACTGCTAGTCAGGCCACCCAGGATGGGCTGGCTCCAGTGAGCTTCCAGACTCAGGTAGACTAGCGAGAAACATTGGAGACCTAGTTCTCCAAACTCCAAACCACACGCACACAAAACAACTCAACTGCCACTGAGTCAATTCCAGTTCATAACAATCCTATTAGACAGGACAGAACTGCCCCTGTGGGTTTCTGAGACCGTAGCTCTTTACAGGAGGAGAAAGTCAACTCTCTTCTCCTCGGAACAGGTGAACTGCCGATCTTTCAGTTAGTAGCCCAATGTGTAACCCCTGCACCACCAGGGCTCCCCGAACTGGCCAATGGAAAGCCTACGGCTTGAGACGGCGCTGTCTGCAGCTGGACGATGAGTCGTATCGGGCGGGTAACCTCAGATGACAGTGTCGACAGTAGGCTTGAGCGCGGAGAGCAGGGTTTGTGAGGCCCATGGCCAGACAAGCCCCGACTGCTGAGCGAGGGCGTTTGCTATCCACGGGCAGCCAGCAACAGGAGCCTAGGCTCAGGGGCCACCCTCACGTCAGGGTTCAGTAGCTCTTGTTGTGAGGTGCTGTCAATTTGGTGCCGGCCCATCGTGATCTGTATACAACAGCAGGGAACCCTGCCTGGCCCGGCGCCATCCTCACACATTGTATTGGAGCCCTTTGTTGAAGCCACCGTGTCAGTCTGTCTCAGAGAGGGGCTTCCTGTACTTTCCCAAACAGGGTGCTCTTCTGCAGGGACTGGTCTCCCCTGATAACACGCCCACATCTCCCCGACCTTCCTTCTCAGGAGCATTCTAACCGTACATTTCCCAAGACAGATTTGAATCTGGAATCTGACAATTGGAGCTTACAGATTCAGACAGACTAGGAAGAAAGCCCAGGCGATCTACTTCCAAAAATTAGCCAAAGAAAAAACCTGTACATATCCTTTCTTCCTCAGTGCCCTGTATCAAATACATCAGATCTCTAGGCTTTTTTACTGTCTGACTTTTGTGTGCCTATGAGTGCCTGAGAACACTATGGCTTCCGTCAGGCACTCCCTAGCCTTCCCGGTGACACCGGTTCTTATAATACTCAATAGCCAGAGGGCATGGCCTAGACTGGAAGCACCAGGCTTACTTGCAAAGCTGTGCTAGATGGTGGTTATGGGGTTGACTGCAATCGCAAGGTCAGAGTTCAAAACCACCAGCCGGTCCTTGGGAAGAAAATTGAGGCTTTCTACTCCTGTAAAGACTTAGTCTCGGAAGCTCCCAGGGGCCGTTCTGCCCTGTCCGATAGGGTTGTTGTGAGTCGGCACGGAGTTGATGGCAGTGAGTGTGGGAGTTAGCACAAGCCCCCAGGGCTGAGCTGGACATTCAGCTTCTTCCCTCACCTCCCTTCCCCCAACCCATCAGCACCCAGGAGCGTGTCCCTTTTTCCCACTTCCTGAAAGCTCAGTGCCCCCTCTGTCTTTTGGGCTGCTGGGGAAGGATGGGTGGGCCTCCCCGCTTGTCTGTTCCCTTCCTTCCTGCCTATCAACTCTCCTCCTGCACCCCACCCCCTCCTCTCCGGACAGGTGGTGGTGTGTGACCAGCGGGGATTGGGACTCCCGGGGCAGATCTCCTGGTCCAGGGGAGGACTGGTCATTTTGCTGGGGGTCTCCTGGGGTGTCTAGTACAACAAAAACCACTGACAGTCCTTTGTGTCCATAGGAACTTTATATCAAGAAGTAACATTTTATCAAGAAAGCATCCCAGCCCAGACCAACCTAAGTCCATGGGTCTGCGGCTAGTGGAGCTGCCTGCAGACTCAGGTAGCTGCAAAATGATGTAGGAGCGGTGAAGCGGGCATGGTGGGTGCAGATTTCATGGGGTCCCCCTGGAGGCAAGCAGAGGCCCAGCAAGGAGGAAGGAGAAGGAGAGTTTCTAGTGTCTCCCTTATAAAAAAATTTCACACTCCCCCCTGCCCCCAAAGGTGCCAACAGACTGTCACTTGATTGACAGGATAGGATAGACATGGTCACATGGTCAAGTTGGCATAAAATCATTGCCACAAAGTCCAAGGCCCTTTTGGGTGGAATGGAGGGTTTGAGGAGGGGCTAACCCCTTGGTACTCTCCAGTAGCTCTGTGGTGTCGGTGGAGGGGGGACAGCTTGTCTGATTTGTGGGGTCCCCTGGCTGAGGGAGGTCTGGGTTAGGGGACTCTGGCCCTGGTCCCGTTCTGGGTGTTTGGAGTATCAAGCAGGATGTGCATGGCGGGCAAGCTCACACAGGGCTGGGGCAGCTCCAGGGTGGCTGTGTCCAGGAGGGCACCAGGCAGAGGACAGGTTCAGGGATGTGACAAGGAGATGGGCTTTGTCCCTGAGAGCCTCCAGGTCCCTGCTGTGTGACTGTGGGCGAGGATGGTTACAGAACCAAAGGAGAGGCTCCCTGGCTGGCCAGCCTCAGTTTCCTCCTCTGGTCAGTGTTGACCTACTCTCCACCGAGCGTGGGGCGGCAACAGGTGTGGCAGTGGCCTGGCTGCTGAGGGTCTTAGAATCCCAGGTGCTGGGAGACACCCGTTGAGTGTCTGACTCAAAGACTGCTTTCAGGTGTCATCAGAAGTGCCTACGCTGCAGGGGCGTGGGGGAGAGACCGGGGAGGAGGTGTTTGCAAAAGCCACGGCTATAAAGGTGGTGGCCCTGTTGGTTTCTGAGACTAACTGTACCGGAGTAGAAAGTCTCACCTTTGTCCTGTGGACGGGCCAGTTGTGAGTTGGGTTGGCAGCCTTAGTCATTACCCACTGGGCCACCAGGGCTCCTTTGGGATGCATGGCTGCACATGCACCTAGGCACATGTGAGGAAGGTGTCGCTGGGTAGGCCATTGGAAGCAAAGTGCTTGCCACTGTGGCGCTCGGGTTTGGGTGGGGGTGGGTGGGTGAGGATGTGAATCTATGCTTTAAGTTTCTACGCGTGGAAACCCTGGGTGTGAGTCCTACCTGCTGTCCCCCCCACCCCCCCACCCCGTCCCATCCCGTCCCCATTTTTCATCAGGCAATTTTGGTTTATTTAAAGCACAACCCTGACATCATGCCATTTCATCTCTAAATGCTTCCATATGGCTCTAGAAAACGAGGCCGGGCTTTCCGCCACCCTGGCGGTTAGCAACCCTTCGTATCCAACCTTGGCTGCTCTCGGGCCCGGGCCTCCCCGGCTCAGGAGCGTCTTTCTCTTTACCTTAGGACCTTTTTATGGCGACTCCCTGAGCGTTTGCAAAATCTGCTGGCGTCCCAGTCAACACTGCACAGATCTTTAGGGGCGCTGGTTGCTTGCCCCTCCCTGTGTCAGCACCCTCCCTATTTCCTCCTGCCTTCAGACTTTTCCTTCTGGACACAGGCTGCCCTTTGGGTCTTGGGGGGCACAGGTATGACTGGACCTGTCACAGGTGCATAGACCTGTCTGGTGTTTGGCGGCCAGGTGAACCTTCCACGAATAGGTTCTGTTTAAAGGGTGAAGGATGCCTTTTTGCTGTTGGGCTTGTTCGAAGGGAGATTGGTCCTGGGGCTGCCTGGCTCCACCCATGCCCACGTGTGGGATGCAGGAGAGAGCGAGAGCGAGAGCGAGAGAGAGAGAGAGAGAGAGAGAGAGAGAGAGAGAGAGAGAGAGAGAGAGAGAGACAGCCAGGAGGAGCTGAGTGTTTTAGTGACAGCCCTGGAGCTGCTGTAACAGGACAGAAATCCGTCTCTGAGGCTGCACATTGGAGATGAAAGGGTCAGCTCCGCTGATGCTGCAGAGAAGCAGGTGCATGTGCCCTCCCTCCGTTCCACCTGTGGCCCTTGGCCTTTGTTGACTTACAGCTCAATCTCCATGTCCTGGGGGTGGATGCCTCCCTGTCTCTCCACACCCGTCTGATGGGAGTAGAAGCCACCCGATTCCAGCAGGGTGTTAATTAGTAGCTTCTTCAAACCACAGACCCTTCCCTGACAGAGGCCATGTCTCCAGGCCCGTGAACACACCTTTCTGGGATATACCGTGTAGCTTACAGGGCGGCCATGGGAACCGGTCCCAACTGCAGGCTCTTTGCACAGGCATGGACCTGTCGGCCAATCAGGACGAAGAGACCGACCAGGAGACCTTTCAGCTGGAGATTGACCGCGACACCAAAAAGTGCGCCTTCCGCACCCACACGGGCAAGTACTGGACGCTGACGGCGACTGGGGGCGTGCAGTCAACTGCCTCCACCAAGTGAGTGTCCCCCGACCCCTCCGCCCTCGGTTGCCTTGCCCTCCGGGAGGCCCCTGACCTGTCCCCGCTGCCCGCAGGAATGCCAGCTGCTACTTTGACATCGAGTGGTGTGATCGTCGCATCACCCTGCGCGCGTCCAATGGCAAATTTGTGACAGCCAAGAAGAATGGGCAGCTGTCGGCTTCGGTGGAGACCGCAGGTACTTGGGGCGGCAAGGTGGCGCAGTCCCCCACCCCCCCCAGGGGTTCCCAGCCTGGGCCCCTGCCCACCCTAGCAGAGAGGCCCCTGCCTGCGGGTTCACCGTCCCTCCCCCACTCTTGGGACAGGGGACTCGGAGCTCTTCCTCATGAAGCTCATCAACCGGCCCATTATCGTCCTGCGAGGGGAACATGGCTTCATCGGTTGCCGCAAGGTCACCGGCACCCTGGACGCCAACCGCTCTAGCTACGACGTCTTTCAGCTGGAGTTCAACGACGGCGCCTACAACATCCGAGGCAGGCCTGGGGGGCGGGGCGGAGGGTGGGGACACGCCCGAGGACTGGGACCAGCGCTTGGAGCTAGGGCCCCCACAACCCTGAACCCCATTGAGTGGCCACATGTCCTCCATCGCGATCAGGCCTGAGAGCGTGGTGGGGCTTAGAAACGTGATTGGTGGGGAGGGGGCACTAATCACGGAGTTTGGGGGTGCAGGGGCGACCTGACACGCCCCTTCCCCCCTCTTCCCCAGACTCCACAGGCAAGTACTGGATGGTAGGCAGCGACTCCTCGGTCACCAGCAGCAGCGACACCCCCGTGGACTTCTTCTTTGAGTTCTGTGACTACAATAAGGTGGCCATCAGGGTGGGCGGGCACTACCTGAAGGGCGACCACGCAGGGGTCCTGAAGGCATCCGCGGAGACCATTGACCCTGCCACGCTCTGGGAATACTAGGTGCCCCGTCCCCCCATCATCCCCGCGCCCCAGCCCACCCCCTGCTAACTTCCTTCTCTAGGTGGGCTCTGAGCTGGTGTGGAGCCCCTTGCCTTTCAAACTGGAAACCCCAGAGAAAACGGTGCCCCTCCCCCACGACCCCCCAGCCCGCCTCTCAGAAGGGTCAGTGGATGTGCTCCCTCACTGCGCAAGCAGCATGGTTGGGCCCTCTGCCCCGGCAAGGCTGGCACACTCTTGTGACCTCAGTCGACTCTGAGCCTTATTGCCCTGAAGCAGCCACGAGGAATGGGGGGTCCGTGGTGGGATTCCCCTGCCCCATTCCCATCCCTCGGGGTGGGGGTGGATTGTTCTGAGTTCCTTAGTACAGAGGGCCAGCTCTGCCCACTGCACATTGTGGGGTCACCTCCTCCGACCTCGAGTCTAGTCTTCACCCTCCCTGCCCTGACTGGAAGCAGAAAATGACCAAATCAGTATTTTTTTTTAAAAAGTTTATTGCTGGTGGCGCCCCTGGCAGGCATGTAGTCCCCAAGGGGACTGCTGCAGCTGGTGGGGGGCAGAAGGGCACCCCTAGTTCAGAGCTTCTGGCCTCCACTTCTCTAAGGGGCTTCTGGCCTCTGCCTGTGACCCACCTGGTGGTGCTGGCTGCCCTCCCCCCACAGGGCCAGAGCCCTGCAGCAGGATCGGTGCTCCACACTTATGACTGGAATCTTCTGGAACCTTCTGGAATCCTGGGGTCTCCCAGCCCCACACTGCCTTGCCAGCCCCTCCCACTGCTGGTTTGTCTGCCCTGCATCTCACTCTGGGTGTCTTGGTCTTTTATTGTTTGTTAAGTCATTTGTATCTCTCAGCGCCCATGATAGTAGCTTCAAACTGGAAAAATAAAACATTAAGTCCAATGCCTTGGGTTCACGTGTGCATCTGGGGGTGGAGGTGGGTGGGATGGACTCTGGGGCCCCTTCCAGAATCATCAGGTGCCCTGGTGGCCACAAAGGGAGGTGGCTGAATCCAGGGCTCCCACTAGGCTGCCCCTGCCCTCCACCTGCAAGGGGTTGGGGGCCCATGTACTGCTCAAGCCTCAATATTGAAGATTCTCATTTTGCCTCCGTATCCCTCCTTGTCATTCAACAAGGTTCCCGGTGTACACCTCGGAGCCTATGGGGCCTCCCACACTCTCACAACAGTAGCTTTGGTCCTGTGGGTTCAGGTTGTGCCCGGAGTGGGGGAGGGTATGTCCCCAGAGGAATTGTAACCAGATGGTTTCAAGCTGAAGGCTGGGGAAGTTTCTAGACTGTTCGGTGCTGTGCTCCTGGACCTTTCTTCCAGTCTCCTTGAATTCCATGCATACTGGGCTGTGAAGCCCTGGTGGCCTGATGGTTAAGTTAAGTGTCTGACTACTAATGAGAGGTCAGAGGTGAGATGCCATCAGCTTCTGAGGAGAAAGCAGGGAGCTAGGGTTGCTGAGTGGGGATCCCTTCATGGCCTGTTGAACAGCGCTGGGGGGGGGGGTGGGGGAAGGGACCACGTGCTCTTTTACACAGCAGGGAATGTGGTCTGAGCAAGGGCACAGCAGGCAGACATAGGGACAAGCCCCTTGGCAAGCTGGCTCTGATTGGCTAGTGGTGATGAAACGGATATCTGGCCTGTGATTGGTCCCAGGGGCCCATACTTAGGAGACAGATGAGGACAGATGGTGGCCTGGAAGGGGGATGCTGGGCCTCAGTGCAAGGGAATGCTTGAGTTTTCAGAAACAAGCAACCGATTAGTCACAAGGCTAGGGTGGGGACCCTGAGCTGGTAGCCCCTACTCATCCATTCCAGTCTGACCACCAAGGATCAGAGAGCCCGGCAATGCCTCATGGGCAGCTTTCAGGGAAGAGCAGAGTCCTGGCTTAAAATCCCTTCCCCTCTCCTCAAATCACAAACTGATGAATAATTTTTCAGCCTGTGAGCAGCTTACTTGGCCTGGGACACCTGCCATGTGGGTGCTGGAGCCAATACCGTGATGTGATAGGGGTTCAGTTTAGGGTTCCCAGAGAAAGGAAGTGCCCTTGCTGAGCATGAAGAAGATACAGCCACTGGAGTGTGTAAGGAAGCGCAATCCTTGCGAAAGGGACAGAGTGGCTTAGGGATGGGAAGAAGGGGTCAACCAGGAGGACGGAAGAGGTTTGAAGGAAGATGGATCTTGGAGAAGCACATTGACAGAAATAAGGCTCCCTGTGGGTCTCCAGAGCCTCCTTCCACCCCAATCACTGCTTGCCTGCCCCTAGAGCTGGGGTTCAGCCCAGGGTGGATTTCTGCTCCCACCTTGGGGCAATGTCACTTCCTCAGCAGCATTCCCCACAAGCCTGTGTACCCATCAGCTCGCTAGCATATGCAGGCACACACTTGTTGCTCTGCATCCGCATTTACCCAGTTCCAATCTGGGCCCACACTTTGCCTCTAGCACTCCATTCCCCCCACTGTTTTCAGACTTTGAGCTACTAAAGCCCTGATAAATCGCTCACTCAGAGCGCTCCAGGGGTCCTGGCAGGGTCAGCTGGTGGATGGGGAGCTCAAGAGTAGTCAAAAAAAATCACACACAATGGCAGAAGTCACTTCCTATCAGTATTTACAATGCACATAAGTGGACTAGATGCTCCCATCCAAAGGCAAAGGGTGGTAGGATCCAGCAGGTTTCCTTGTCTAGCAGGGCAGCGGCTAATTTTGTTAGCAGCCCTATGTGTTACCCCACTGTACTACCAGGGCTCCAGGAACCCCAGTAGCAATAAATATATCATAGCAATGTTTTTTTATGACTATAGAGATGGGTCAAAACCTAAGAATTCCATTCTCTTCTATTTGTCCACGAGCTTATTGGAGATCCTTAGTGTGCACGTGGCAGGCACCTATTTGTATACAGACATTTATGTTTCTGGGCTTTTGACAAACTGGTTCCTTGGTTTTAGAAGTTTGGGCTCAAGTTTTCATAGGGTGTCTCTGTTACTGGCCTAAGAATGTATTCTCTAGACAGGCTCTGCACCTCCCTTGTTAACAGTCTTCGAAGCTCACAGGGGCAGTCCTAACCTGTCCTATGGGGTCACTGTGAGTCAGCATTGACTGATGGCAGGGTGTTTGTTTTGGGTTATCCTACATCCTGGTTCATGGAGTAGTAGCTGGGGTCTTAACAACTTGCAAGCAACCATGGAGGCACAGGCATTGGTCTCGATTTGGAGCAATGGAGCAAGAGGGAGTCTGAAAGAGGAAGAAATGCATCCCCGAGAGCAGAACCACATGAGTGTTGGAGTGCCTGGATACCTTGGGCAGGATATGTGATCCAAACAACTGAAGTGTACAGTCTTACATGTCTGGAGGTTCAGTGCAGACAACCATGTGGACAAGCCTGGCAGCAGCATGTTGGATGAGATCTGTGGTTGGAAAGCACAGATACAAATATAAAAAACAGAGAACGAGGAAGCTGCTCTTGTCAGGGGCCGGAGTCCCCAAGGAGCAACCTAGAGCTGTTTGGCAAATACTCCAGGAGGCAGACAGGGGTGTCCAGTGACGGGTGCTTCTATTGGCCACAGGTCCACCACACAGCCCTGCAGCAACCATGCCTCACATCTTGTTCCACTCAGTGCCCCCTGAAGATGCTGTCACCGCTCCTCGTTCACTGCCAAGCAACAACTGCCTGAACTGTCCCAAAGTAACCAGGCTAGGAAGGAACCCAACTTGTATGGGGAATGATCTTTTGAATCCACCTTGTATACACCCACGGACAACTCTTGATCCATGGATTCGAGAGTCCATTGTGCAAGGCACATCCTCAGGCTTGGTGTGAGGTGGCTGTGAGTGCAGGGGAGCTCTCCACTGTCATCGGTGACCAGCCAAGTCCAGCTCCAGCGAGCCTTGCCGTAGAGAGCAGCAAACGCAGGGGAGCCTGAGGGGCTGTAACTTCAAAGGTCACTGAGTGGGGACCATCCCTGGCAGCAGGTAACAGGGAGGACAATGCAGGCTGGGGGGAGGTAGGAGGGGAAAAGGGTCACCACTGAGTGTTGCATTCAGAAAAGAATTGCAGAGCAGTCTCTGACTTGGCTGTAAACCTATGAACTGTGGTGGGTGCAGGAACAGGTCCCAGGGGAACCAGACTGACTAGTCATTAAAAAAGATGACTCACCATCAATGAATATGCTGCCTCCTTCCCACTCCATGATGTGAGACTGGTACCAAGGTCCAGCTGTGCTAGGAGCCCAGTGGGGACGGGGCAGGAGGCTGGTTTGCAAACTCACCCAGCAGGGACTATGACCCATATCCAGGTTCTCTACCAAGTCATTTCCTGCATTTCCTCAGCAGATGTGGCTCTGGCCTTGAAGGGGTTCTCTCCCCACCTGTCCCCCAGACCTGGTAGAGCCCCAACAGAGGTGGGAAAGGGGAGCCCTCTTTAGTTCCAAAGAGACCCAGCAACATGCACCACAGACCCTTCTACAGTTGCTCTTGCGCACAAGAGTGCACCAACATTTATTTACAAAAAGTCCAAGTTACATATGATACAGGCTTTTTACACACAGTAGTTTAAATTCAGTGGCTAGTTTATGCATGTCACTACTGGAAGGTAAAGAAAAACAAGATTAAACTACGTATTCATTTCTTCACTATTCTCATACAAAGTGGCGGACATGCACTTTCTCTTTCCCACTTCTGACTCCTGGATGTGCAAACACTCCAGCCCTCTCTCCCATTTTAAGGCAAGTGAAGTGGACTGTCGTGAGTGGTCCCTCCTCTGGGGAGCAAGAGGCATGGCTGTGGCTCAGAGAGGAGCAGGTGTGGGCTCTTGCTGATTCTGAGACAAGGACCAACCTGGGTTCCTGTCGCTGTGTGTTCCACTGGTTGGTTGGTTGGTTGGTTACACAGAGCCTGGGTTCTTGTCAGCACACACACTGGTTCTTGGGAGGTCTCACCCCAGGTCTGGTCCTGCCACTCAGGGCTCCTGCTTGTCTGGAGCCCGTGGCAGGGATAAAGAGGAATGCTGGGTCAGGGAGGTCAGCGTGGAAGGGCAGGAACAGCTAGATCCTCATCGTCAAATGTGGCTGCCAACATGTGAGGTCTCCTCAGAAAGGTCTAATTAATATTGGCTCGCTTGCTCGCCTATGGCACTGCCAGAGCTGGGCCCCCAGGGCACCTCTACCCTGGACTGTCATTGGGACTGCTGCCACTGTCCTGTAGCTGCCTGAAACCTGCAGCCTTGCCCGGAGCACAAAAGGGCTGCACAGGACCCCAGTGAAAAGGACCGCCCCCCGCGGCGAGGAACTGGTTCCAGAGGTCCCTTGTATGTATGGTGGGGCAGCAATTGGGGCTGGTGGGCCCATGTGGTGCGGCATGCACGGCCACCCCCATCGCTTAGAGAGGCCTTCCACAGAAGGCAGCAGGAACAGGCTTTCACTGATAAGTAACGGTGGACTGGACCACGCACTCACCCAAGGCACGCCTGTGGCACACCCACAGATGGCAGCTTGTCAGAAGGCACTGGTGCTTGGCGGGCCCCCAAGCAGGGAGGGGGACTGTCTGTGCCCTAAACTCTTACTCTTCCTGAGTGCCAGCTTTCTCATCTGGTTCCCTCAGCCTACCCCCAAAGATCACCTGCTCCCATACCCCACATCCTGGGGACAGGAAGAAAAAATGGGGCTCTTAGGAGGTACTGTTCTCTTGACGAATCCTTGAAACACATCGAAGGAGTAGCTGGGCAGCAAGTGTTCACAGCAGGCGGGCCTGGTGGCGGAGGACGTGCTAAAGTCTCTGACGTATGCACCTCACCTCTACCTTTCAGGTGTGGCTCACCTTACCTGAAGTGCAGGTCAAGCACAGCCCCTCAGCTGAACAGATAGAAAAGCTTCTGCTCTGCAGGGGGTTTGGGAGGAGGCCTCCCCTAGTGGCTCCAAGGCTCAGCTGTCAGTATGTAGAACTCCATCCTGTGATTACTGAGAAGACATGAGGGAGGCCAGGGCCAGGGTGGCTGACACTCTACGAAGATAAGGAGCTGCACTGCCTTCTCATCAAACCGCAGGAAGGGAAAAGCTGCTTGCTACCCGTAGTCCTGGAGTGGGGAGCACAGAGGAATGCTCAGAGACAGAGGGGGGACTCTGGACCCCTGGGCAAAGTAGGAGGGACTGGGCAGGGCATTGCTTAAACTACAAAACAGACTGTACCGTGAGGCCAAGAAGGGGCGGGTGGTGGGGGTGGGGAAGCTTCCAGGCCCAGGCACTGGGGCAGGATCCTGAGGGAACCCATGGAGCCAAGGGCCATACGAACTCTGAGAGGCCTGTCCTTGTCATTGGGAGCTTATCCTTGGGAGGGGGAGCATCTAGGAGCTGAGATTGAATATTTACTGTGCAAGTGAGTGGAAGGAGTTCCAGGGACAAGGTTTTGCTGCAAAAGTCCAGTCCCTCACTGTGTGGCCCCGTAAGACCAGACCAAACCCATGCCCAGTACCCATTGTCCCCAGCCCGCCTTCCCTCAGTCACCAAGGGCCTGGCCTTCCCATGTGTTGGAAGGTTAAGCCAGGGAGGCACGCTGCCCCAGCCCCACACAGGCCTGAGGGCTGTCCTGGAGGAACCTCAGTCCTGGGGGGGCTTCCTGGGCCGTCAGAATCGGTGGCGAGGCTGGGGACCAAAGTGCATGGGCAGGTTGTGCTCCAGAGGGACGTTAATGTGGGCAAAGTCATAGTTAACCCTCATGTTGGGCAGAGGGGGCACGTACGGCGCTGGGATGGGACCCATGTTGAGGGGGAAGTTGTTGAACATGGGCCGCACGGGTGGCAAGGGGAAGGGTGGGTGCACAAAAGCGTAGGGGGGGATTTGAGGCTGGTGCAGATTCTGTGGGACAGGCCTGGGTAGGACCTCGATTCTCTGCACTTTCTCTGGAGGCTTCTCCAAGGGCGGCCCAATACGTTTGAAGGTGTTCTCTGAAAAGCACAGGGAATTCCATTCAGAAAATATGTTAACCTGCTTGGAACCAGGCAGTGTGGTCCCACACTCCCCCAGAGCTTGGTGCTGACAGGCATGAAGTGGGCCCTGGGAAGGGGGACAGGTTCAATGCAGCACATGCTCAGCCCAGGGATCCACAAGCCATCAGCATTACCCTTACTACTGGATGCAGGTATTCCCCCAGCTTGTTTACACAGCTGCCACAACAAAGAGCCAAGCACACCATGGCCCTCCCAAGGAATGCTGTACCCCAGTCACCTAGGCGCTCACCTCCTGCCCCAACTCAGAACAGGACGGATCTCTGTGTGCTGCTTTCCTTGGGAGCCAGAGACGGAGGGGGGAGGGGGGCTTCTCACATGCTATCCCATTCTTCCTCCAACCTCCAGGGCCGGGTCCCCATCTCTAGTCATGATCATCTTCTAGTTACTCCCTAAGCTCAGCCTGGCCCAGACTTCTTTATCTGCCAGCACCATATGGCTTCTCCTCATGGTCAACCACCTACACAAGGGGATGTTCATCCCAGACCACCTGATCCCTGAGGCAGGGGCTGAGTGCCAGGTTCCGAGGGAGGGCTAGCAGCTGGGGCCCCGAGCAGTCCCTTGATCCTCTTAGTCCACTCTATGGTTTCCGTGGGTCTGCATGGACTGGGGCACTGCTGGGACCCTCAGTTGGGGGCTGTCATGGTATGGGGCACACTTGCCTCCGTTTTTTCTCTTCTGCTCCTCTTCAGCCTCTTTCTGGATTTCCTCAATGAGCTTCTCATCGTCCTCCTGAAATAAAAGTCACAGAGTGCATGAGCTAACAGGGACTGCCAATGTGTGTACCTGGCAGGGACAGTGGGCAAGGTTATTTCAGAGCCCTGCTCACAGCACCCATACCTGTTCCTCCACCAGCTCAACAGTGCCTGGAGCTGGACCGAGAGACCCACACAGAAGTGGCCGGAGGGGCTGCAGGCAAGCAGAGGGTGGGACAGTGGCAGCCAGAAAAGCAAAGGGTCTTAAGAAGGTGTCCCTGGAAGCTTCTGGTCCTCAGTCTGCAAACTGAGCAGATTCTGTGCAAAGCCTGATGGGTAAGTGAGCTGAGATGGACAGAGGTCTTCTCAGGTATTGCTGACCTCCTGAACCACTGTGGGTTATCAAGCCAGGGGGCAGTGGCCTGGCAGGCTAAGGATAATTCCAGTCAGATGCTGCCATCCTTCCTCCCAAAATACAACTCAACACACCTGCAAACTCTGGGTTTTTATTTTTAACCCATGGGTCCCAGTGACCAGTGGACATTTGCGTTGGACAGGGTTCTCTAGAGAGACAAACCAGATTGCTAGTAATTATATATAAATATATTTATAAAGATAGAAATATAATACAAGAAATGAATCGTTAAATTATATACAGATAGACAATACAAGAAATTAACAGTTAAATTACAAAGCAGTGAGACACTAGCAGTCCTTTAAGACTTGAGAGCCTCCAGTTGCCAGTCCCCTTCTGTAGAGAGAGCTGGGCTATATATATATATCCAGGCAGCAAACAGCAAGGCAGGTCCCCAACTGTCATCAACTGTCGGTCCCCAGCTCCAGAGATGAACATTCCAATCGTGTGGGCTTGAAGGGACCTCAACTTACAGCGACACAGTCCACAGGCTAGGCATCACACTGGTAGTGAACCCCTTTAAACTGAGGCACAGAACAAGCAAGGCGAGGCTCACCAAGCCATTTATCCCTCTGCCCTTCAGTTGATCCTACATGTGTTTCTCGGCCAGGCTGGCACAATAAACTATCGCAACATTCAAGGAACTGCTGAGACATGCGCACAGGGTTACACAGGCATGTGGATGGGCAAGCACCCGTGGGGCAGAGGCAAGTGTGGTGGACTCAGTGATGGAGCTTCGTAGTGGACAGCTGGCTCAGCCGTACTATGAATGCCCCGGCCCACAGTACTGAGTGACCTCTCTGTGCAGCTATGAAGCTACAAGTAGGCCAGAGCTAGGGCTTTTTCTCCACATGGTGGAATGGGATCAATGGGCTGCCCCACTCATTAACTGATCACTCAAGACATTAGCAGAGAAGGTTCCAGGAACTCTAATCAGGCAAGGTGGACATAGTTGGAAGGTGTCCACAGACGTGTCAAGATAAGACTTCCAAAGCCTTCAGGCCAAGGTGTTCCAGCAGAAAGGAGCACTCCTGGGAGTTTGTTGGTGGTGGTGGGGGAGGTGGAGGAGGGTGACTGTTATTGAGAGGCAAGAAGACCCCAGAAGGCACCTCTACCCTGATGCTGTTTGTGATGTTGCGGTGCTGCTCACTCTTTCAGCACAGAGCGCCCCGAGCATGCCTGTGCACCAGGCACCCCACAGATGCTGGCATTTTAGGGTTGTGATCAGTTGTGGCTGACATCCCATTGGGATGGGACGATTTCACTGTGAAAGGCTCACTGACTCTCTCATTGGATTTTTGATGGGCAAATGAATTAGCAGCAGTGGCTTCCTCAAGGGGCTAGCTTCTGGGCCCCTGGCTTTGCTGAGGGCAGGTAAGGGAGAGGGGGAGGGGTTTGCGCGAGCTCTACCACCAGTTAACCACATCACTCTCCCCACAGGAGCCACCCAGCTGTGAACCCGAGCCTTACCTCACCTCGAAGCAGAACTCCGCCTGCCCCAGTCTGAGGACTATTTTTAGTCTGTTTGTTCTAGAAAGAGTGCATCCTACACTCTTTGAAGTACAATATGGCTCTTTCTCTCTGAAGCCTTCTTTCTTCACTAAATGCAAGGACAAGGGCAAGGGCAAGTAGGCAGGATGAAGTACCTGTGTTGGTGAAGGGTGGAACTAACCAAGCCCTGAAATTCCAGGGCCACCAGGCTTCTTTCTCCAGGTCCACCTGATCAGCTCCAGCTGATTTTGGGGGTAAATGAGGGGGAAGAGGGAGCTCCCCTCCCGCTTCACCTCAGCCAGAAACCAAAGTTCCAGACCAGGGTCTTTTCAGTGGGAGAGGCAGAGGGCTGACTCTGAGTGGCTAGCTAAGTTTCCTAGGTGGTAGCCTGGGCTCTTCTTGAAAAGCAGGAAGCAGTGTCAGCCTTTCCTTGCTGACACAACTCAGGAGGCTGAAGGGGGTGCGGTACTCTTTCTGCCTTTTTGCCACACAAAAACAGGGGTTTTATACTCATGTGCATTAAAGAATACCCTTAATTCCCTGATAATTAATGTATCTCTATTAAGGCAATTTTGAGAATAAAAAACCCCCAGAAAATTCACCTGCAATTCCTTCCCAGAGGCAACTGTAGTTACACGGGTCTCTCATTCGAGAACAGCAGCCCCCATAATTGCCTGGCCACATTCAGGCTGGCCTGTCCCTCTAGGGACATCCTGCAGTCACAGGGAAGCTCAGCAGATCCTCGTCTCTTTGAGGACACTGAGGCTCAGAGGAAGACCACCACAAGTAAGGTAGGGCTGAGGCCTGTGCCCAGTCTGCCTGGGCTGGGTGTCTACCACTGGGATGGGGACTCCAAAAGGAACCCCTCTAGCTGTCTGCTCCCTGGCATGAGAGTTCAAGAGGGACAAATTGACCTGGATCAGTCCCATTCACTGGCCTCCCTCTGGCCCAGGTCACTGGAAAGAGTCCGTCACAGGCTGGGTTCGATGCCGGCCATCAGACAGTAGGGGCTGGACACACGGAGTGTGAAGAGTCATTCCCCGGAGCAGCAGGCAGACTCTGCCTGCTGTCACTCCGGGAGGTAGCACCCGGTGCTCAGCAGATGTGGAGAGCTTTACTGGCCGAGTCTAGCAAGGGGGTGTTCCCACTTTCGCTTGCAGACTTCCTCAGGGCTCCGCAGGATGCAGGCAGGACAGGGGTTGGGACACGTAGGGTTCACGTGGAGGGGATGAGGAACAGCCCAGGCGAGAATGGTAGGCTGGTGGTGGGGAGCCAGGCCAGTTAAGAGAAGTTCCAATTAGAAGGAAGGGGGAGGGGGGAGGGAAGAAGGCAGGAACCAGCTAACCCTCACGGTAACGGTGGTCATGTGACCCTGCCCAAGCAGAGGAGTCTAGAAAGCTGATGAAGGAGACAGGGAAGGTGGATGATTTCAAGAATCTGCTACTAGCATCCATCACAGGCCCTGTGACCTTTCCCACAACAGCCACTTATGCACTTGGCAGAGATATTTGCCAAAGCTCTCGACTGTGTTTTGCAGCTGCTTTTCCATGGTCCTGCTGCCAGCCTGGCAGCCATGGCCCGCTCCCTGTGAGCACAGAGAGGGGATGGTACATTGTCCTGGTGGATGGATCTCCCCTTAAAACGCACATCATCCGCTGCCCTGTTTCCCACTGGCTGGGCCCAGCTGCTGTTAATATTCTGGCAGTGGCTTCAGGAAAGGCTTCCCAAGAGCCAATATACAGTTTCAAATGATTCCCTGCCCAGCTGCAGCTTGCCTGAGCCAACACGAGGACAGGACTGCCCCCCTTCCCATGCATCCCCCACAACAGGAAATGGGGAGGGGTGTCTGGTGTAGGGGAAGCAGTTGGTGAGGCATATGTTGCGCAGCTGGGTAGAACAGCCCACAGGGCAGGACACTGCACTGGAGGGTGCAAGGTGGTGAGGTGGGGAAAGTGTGGGTAGAGATATTGCTGAGTTGGGTAAGGCAGGGAAGGGGAGGACATGATACTCCAGGTCCCATTCTTCTGCAGGGGCACCTCCTCCACAGATTCGAAGGTCTTGTTTGGACTCTGGTCAGGGTCAAGTGTGCTGCCCACAGGTGCTGGAGCTGGCTGTGGCAGATGTGCTTCAACAACTGTGTTTATTGGGTTGAGTAGTAGGACCAACTTAACTGCCTTATCTCCTTCGAAAGCACTCCAGAGACAGCTTACACCCAGGGTGGCTATACTGTTTCCAATCTGCCCAAAGGGATGGAGCCACACAAGCGTCTTGGCCTTCGTAGGAGGCCCTATCCCACTGTCCCCCTCGGGCCCAGGAAGGGGCTCAGGGAATGGTTAAGTTCAAGGTCCTCGGCGAGAGGCTGGGATCTTTTGCATCCCACTTTCCCGTGTGCGGGGGTGGAGTGGGCTAACATGGGCGTCAGGCCCAACCAGGCTGGACAGCAGCAAGCTGAGGAGCCAGGGATGGGCACCACTGGGTCCCTTCACTGTCCCATTTTCTCTACAAACAGTGAACTGAAGTAGTTGGAGGTGGGGGTGGAGGGAGTAGGGCACAGTCGAAGCCAAAAATGAGCCACTAGTCTCAAGTTGTGAATCGCTCTTCTCACCACGGCCTCATCTCTTCCTCCTCAGTTCTCTCCAGAACCTGTTACCGCCCCCGCCCCCGTGTGTGTGTGTGTGTGTTTCCACGAGGCAAATGCAAGCTGACCCCATCTGACAATCAGACACAGATAGACACAAGCCACTCCAACCTGCTACAGGCCAGGTGCATGCTGCTAAGCAAAGGTGCTGCCCAGCTGTCTACCGGCCATGAGCAGGACCTGCTGCAAAGTCTCCTGTGCGGAGACACAAAGGTCTCTGAACAACTTTCTGTAGAATTGGAGCGTCCTTGGGGCAGACTCACTGTGGAGCTCCATTTACCTGCAGGAAACCTACAGCGGGAGTCCTCAGACACTTCTAGAACCCGACTGAGCACGGCTGTCCTAAGGTGACTGGGGCACAATCTTAGATGGGCGGGCCAGCCACCTGGCCTCTGACATATTTGGATGCTTCTCCGAACCACAAAAACCACGCTGCCAAAAACAAATAGAATAACCACGCTGCATGTCTGTGGATCTTGGTTTGGGCTTTTAAAGCGGCCTGAAACCCTGACAACTGTGCCTCTGTCCTCTGGTACTTCCTCCTCCTCCTCTCAACAAGGTACCTTATTTTTTTTTCTCTGTCAGGAAGCTTCAGTGGGGAGCAAAAGCATTGTTAGGAGTCAAACTAAGCTGCGAGTGTACTCTGAGGCTGGTTAGCTGTGAGCACACCTCATCCACAGGACTCTTGGTCGGATGCTTTGGCTGGCATGCGACCAAAACATTTGGTGCTGACAAAGTGCGTTACTGTTCACGAAGCTGCTCTAATGGGAGACAGGGCCGTCTCCGGAGACATCGCGATTCGTTAAGGATGAAGATCAGCCCCTCTCCAGCCAGAGTGGGGACAAGACCCTCCTCCCTTGGTGACGAACTCAAGTTTCTTCCTGGCCACGGTTAATGACGCCGGGAGCAGCTAGGTTGACAGCGCTCCCTTTGTCTCCTTTGCCTCTGAATGGCTTTGTGTTCTCAGAAGCCCCAACAGATGCTGAGCTGGAATTTGATCGGTGTCCTGGTGTGAGTCAAGGGAACTGGGCTGATTCTGGACAAGAACTTGCTCTGTGGGAACGGGACGACCAGAACAAATCAAACCTCTGGCTCTGGAGACCAGAGAGAAACGGAAGCATTACATTCACCCCGTCTTCCTTTTGAAATTGCCTTTGAGCAAATACCAGCCATTTCTCCAGTTAGCAGATGGCTCCCAAGCCCGGAGACAGAAACCCAGGGCCAAGATCTGGCCTTGTCCTGTTTGTGAGCTGCTTCCAGAGGGATCGAGTGCCACCCAGGAACAGAGTTCTCAGCAGCAACCCTCAGGCCTCAGGGCTGGTGGTGGGCACTGAGGCCTGGGAAGGCATGGGCAGCTATGAATCACCATGGTGAACACTCTTCCCATGGTGGCTGCTCGCTCTCCCACAACAGAAGGAAGCCAAGTCCATTCTGTGACGAAAATCCCTCTGCTGTTTCATGTATGTTCCTTGACACAACACTGCTGACCTGTGGGCATCTGGCTTCTAGGCAACACCATGCATCTCACCACCTACCTTAGGTAGTTTGCTACAGATGTATCTATGAATGCGGGGGAGTACACGGGAGGAAAAGTTATGAAAACTTATCGTCACAATCAAACACCTTGAGGACATGAGTTGCTAGGCCTGGGGACTCAGGACCATCGTCTGAGGGACACCAAGGTTAAGAGGTATAACAGGCCGTGTTCTACATGCTATTTTGGTGAGCAGTGACAGGGATCTTAAAAGCTCACGTGCAGCCATTGCTCCATCGGGAGAAAAGGAGATGAAAACGTAAAGACACAGGGAGACAGTTAGTCTAACGGTCCAGAGGCCACGGGAACCCTGAGACCACAACTAAGATGGTGGCTGGCTCTGAGAAGGCGAGCATTAGAAGGTCCTAGAGATGGTGGGAGAAAATGTGCAAAAGAGACCAGGCCTACTGGTGGGACTTCTGAGACCATGACCCTTAATACTCCTTCAGGTTTGGAAGTGAACTTACCCAAGTTAGAATCATCAGCATTAAGATCAAAAGGGCAGCGTTTCCATCAATGATAAAGATGGGAAGGGTAGGAGAGGGGGCGGAGTGGACACAGAGGAAGTGGGATCACGGCTGACACAGTGAGGGGATTGCTATGGATGAGGAGAACAAAATGTATACAGATAGAGAGGCTGAATATAAAATTTATCTGTTTGGTAAACCTTCACCTAGTGTACAATAAAAAGTTAAAAGAGCAGAACAAAAATCTTCAGACAGTTCTGAGGATTCGGGAACATTCCTTAATGCTGGGCTGAAGCCTGCCTCTGGTGACACACCAGAGGCCAGAGCCTGCAGCTAACATAACGATGTCTGGTTGGCCTGCAGTGTTTAAAGATGTCTGGATTAACAGCAATCATAAAAAGTTGGCGATTTAATTTCAAGTAGATTTCCAGCTTCTCTGGAAAAGCCTGCAGCTCTAAACATAGTCTCATGGATGAAACCCCGTTGCCTCTCGAGCCTGGTCTACTACACACTCCTCTGTCTCTGGGGGTACACTACAGGTCAGTGGGCCCAGTGCTATGGGTTGTGGTATTCTATTTGCAAACCTCCATCTTTAAATAGAGACCGCTTCATTTTTGTGGTTGCCTGCTATTCTAATGTAATATTGAGCTTATCCCCTATTTTCAGAGATATTTAAGGTGGTTTCTACATGCAACCCCATCTTCAGTGAAGCAGTTTTACAGCCATGTCATTGTGAACATGTCCAATTACCACAGTAGACCTTAGAATACATTCTTTCGTACATGTTACTGTTTGACTTACTGTGGTGTTACCTTCCCTCCTCCTGTAGCAATAGTGGACACACAAGGGTCCCAGCCTCTTGGCTTGGTGAAGCCATGTAAGCAAGCCCTGGCTCATGAGAATGAGACTGCCTAACGGAGGAAGACTGGTGAACAACTAACCTGCAATGTATAGCCGACACAACCTTGATTGTTAAAAGTGAAGAGGACTGAGGAAGACCAAGATTCTAGCCTTTGGTGTGATTCACACCACAACACAAAGAAAAAGAAAAACCCTAACACCCAGGTCAAGGATTTAATTTTACTTGAATCTACAATCAATGCCCACTGGGTGAATCTGCTGTGAGACCTTTTGAAAGTACTGAAGAGCAAAGATGTCCCTCTGACCACTGAAGGAGTGCCTGGTCCAATCAATTCATGGTGTTAGCAGTGGCCTTATCTGCACGTGGACATTGGATAATGAATGATGAAGATGACATAATTGATGCATTTGCGTTATGTCAAAGAACACTGAATGCACCATGGAGAACGAACAAGTCTGTGTTAGGAGTACAGCAAGCGACGGCTCTTTGAAGAAAGGATGGTGAGACTTCATCCTTTGTATTGTGCATCAGCCCCAGAGAAGGACATCATGCTTAAAGAACGTCAGCGAAACACGGAAAGATATCTGCGAAGATGGGCTGACATTGGCTGCAATAATGGGATTAAACAAAACAATGATGTGAGGACGGCGTAAGACGGGGCAGTTGTACACAGGGTCACCACAGCTGGAACAGACTGAACGGCACTCAGCAACAAAACAATGAGGAACAGTGGTGACTTGCAGCATCTTCTGGAAACACTCCTGATGCCTAGATCCTTTCCAGACCACAGCCACATCCAATCCTTGGCAGAGAAAATGCTGGAAGCCAGGAGTCCCTGATGTTTTGTTCCATGACTGGGTTGCTCATTTCTGTATGTATTTATGCGGGAAAAGCAAGCTTCTAGGTTAAGCAGTTGTTTTTGAGCTTGCTATTGTTCATAGACAAAATCAATTCTTATTAATACAGGGATGTTTACCAGTGTTTTAGAGTGCTATTACTCGTTACATCCTGAGAACGCCTATCAATTATCGTTAATATGTTACACCTATATTTCCCAGCTTTTCCCTTAACCTTTGTTTACTAGTGTCTTTTGTCAAAGAGAAATGAAATATTTCTTGTCTGGTCTAGACAAGAAATTTTTGAGTGATTAGCAGTGACCAAAAACCAGCTAGTGAAAATCCCCTATGTCCACCTAGTAGTAGTCAGGGTGATTTTAAAAACCCTATCTGGCTAGTTCACTCCCCACAGTAAGTCAAAGAGTTGTGTCATACCTGGATTGAAACCCCAACTTGGGCCCTCACCAGTCTACTTGGCTTTGCCCAAGTTCACCACCTCTACACTATCCTTGCCTCCTGTCTGTTCGTACAGATCACATAGGTTTCTGTCCATCGAGTACTACTGATGTGCCTCTCAGGGATGCGTCCCCGGGTCTCTGGATCTGAAGCAGACACCTGTATTTGCTTCAAGGTGCTAACAGAACGAAAGACTCCTGGCACCAGACTGTCCCCCTTCTGCCCTCAATAGTCCTGGCTACGTTGGCTATTCAACAATGAACAGGTGAGTGACTATTATTTCCCCACTGATCCTAAGTGGTGTACTCATCAAGCATGGAGGGCTCAAAGGTCTGCTCCTCCACTCTGTTTTGTCCCTTAAATGTGTTTGTTTACTTTTCATTTACAGATGTCCGCATGGTTTCTTTAGTGTAGCATGCCAGTGAAAAATGAGCCTCTCTTCCAAAACCTTGACAAAGCTCAATATTTATCCACAGAAATATTACGATCAATTCTCAAGAGAAACAAACAAAAATAACCTCTACAGAATTCAAGGTCACATTACAATTCACGGCTGCTTTGGAGGGAAGTGATTACCATGCAATGCCATCTTCCCTTTCAGGGACAAGTATATTTCCCACGAACCAGATCACCGTCACCTGTCGCACATGCACGAGAGAAGTTACTGTTTATCACTACTAGGTCATTGTCAAAGGCACATTGGGGTACTTCCTCAAAGCCTTTCTTTTGCTCCATGTTAGCAGGGAATCAATTCTCTACTACACGATGAGGTTCATGTTCATACAATACATTCACGCCCTGGGGCCTTAAAATACACATTACTGTTTGATAACATGTCTTCCCATATACCATACTTATCCTTACAGATCTGTTTAGAACTGACTGCGATGGTTCTAAATCAAGAGACTAAATAGCTGACCCTGGATTAGGGAATTAAAACGGCAACAAGTCTAGTCACATGTATATTTCCCCCCAATATATAAAAATGATGTAAACTCATGCTACTGATACGTACAGTACTGTAAGTGTACTTTCTCCAACTTACTTTATTGTGAGAGTATAGTGTATAATGAATCCCACTGCCATGGAGCTGATTTGGCTCACAGCAAAATATAGGGTTTCTGAGACTGACAATCTTTATGGAAACAAACAGCCTCATCTCTCTCCCTTGAAGCAGTAGGTGGGTTTGACTCACTGATCTTATAGTTAGCAGTCCAATACTTATCCCACAGCACCACCAGGGTTCCCTAACACATATAACATACAAAACACATGTGAACTGACTTATTTATGTTACTGTTCAGATTCTGGGTCAACAGCAGGTTGGTTTAGCAGTGGTGAAGTTTTGTGGGGGAAACAAGTTATATGTGGACTTTCAGCTACGTTAGGGGTTGGTGTTTCTAAACATCTCCTCCTCGTTTCAGGGTCACCTGAACTTTAAGAATTACTGTTTTTCCAATATCATAGTTTACCTAAAACCAAAGCATAACTTCCCATATGTTCTTTATGCCCTTCAGCGGCATAAAGTTTTATAGCTTTCTTCCTATGTTTATATATTTCTTGTTAAAATTCCAGTTTAGGTTAGTTTATGATGTGTATTACTACTGTGAGTCTCTTGGTGGTACAAAGGGTTAAATGCTTGACAGCTCATCAAGTGTGGGAGGTTTGAGTCTATCAAGAGGTACCTTGGAAGAAAGTCCTGATAATCGACTTCTGAAAATCCAGCCATGAAAACCTTCTGTAGCCCATGTGTCTCCCCTGACACGTGAGGTCACCGTAAGTTAAGAGTCTAACTTGGTGGCTCCTGGGTGATGGGCACGCTGTACACGTACTTTGTTTCCTGCCACTCTCTCATTACTTCCCAGTTTCCCAGTGAACCAGTCTATCTTTTTAATTTAAACCTCAGATAGTAAATTTGCCTTTCTCCTTTACATCTAAAAAGGTATAACGCATGATCAGAGCACAGCAGGTCCCCAGCAAGCATCAGCCATTACTTTCTCTGAGGTTTGCTTCTTATCTTAGCCTTTTAGGTTAATTTCATTAACTAGCAGTTCCCAAAGCAAAGCAGTCTCATTCTTGACTTTACTGGGTAGGTTCCCATAGATTTTCACTACTAAACATATACTAGTAGCTATCCTGAGGGAGACCTGACAACACTGTTGGGTAAACTTTGGACTGCTAATTGCAAGGCTGGCTGTGCTGCTGGGGAAAGATGAGGCTGTCTGCTCTCATAATGAAGTACAGTTTTGGAAACCCTACCTAGTATCCTTAAGAGTCGGAATTGACTCAGTGGCAGCGGGTAACTACATAGAAGTGGTTTTTGGAAAATTTTAAGGGAGCATCCTTCTAAGACTTTTTTCAATGCTCAAATTATGCATGGATACTTGGCTTTACTGAAATGCCTTCTTTACTCTCTGGAAAAATGATCTATAATACATTTTTTTGAGACTTGTTTTGAGGTTCTACAGGGGAGCACAGCTACTTTTACACCCCTGAGTGAATGTCGTCCTTTTCAACTGAGCACGCAGCTTCGGGAGGGACACACATGGAGCGGTGAGGGAGAAAGGGGACATCTGCCTAGCCAGCAAGATCACCTGAAATCAACCCTGGCGATCAATGGGGCAACAGATGTCATAGGCAGATTGCCCTCACATTGGAATTAAAAAAAAAACACCAACCATTTTATTGGGGGCTCTTTACAGCTCTTCTAACCATCCATCCATCGTGTCAAGCACATCTGTACATATGTTGCCATCATCCTTTTCAAAACAGTTTCTTTCTACTTGAGCCCAATATTATAGAATTCTTAACATTTAACCAGCCTTGAAATTTCAGAAAAAATTCATCCAATCATGGTTTCTGGGTGCTAGGATTTTCCTTACAAAGTTTTGAAGGATATATCTGCTCAGTCCACTTCTGAGTCGGTTCTGATTCATAGCAACGTTATAAGACATGGTAGAACTGCCTCCGTTGAGTTTATGGCTTTATACAAATATATGCAAAATTTCCCCCACTTTTCTATGCTCTGAAATCTTTCAAATGGCACAGAACATTCTTATTATCTGAAAGATAAAAGAACTTGTCTTCAATAAATACCATTTGAGCATACTGCTTTCTGAAAAGCAGCTTTCTTATTACTTCCTAATCAGTTACATAGACATCATCACCTTTCCATCACTCCCTTATTGCCCCCCACCCCGCACTCACAGTGGGGTCCGTCCAGAGGGAGCATCGGAAACACTCCTGGCATGGGGCTCCCGGGGAGCGTGGGTGCTGGCAGAAGTGGTCATAGCCGTTGATAGACACGCGGCAGAGGTAGCACATCTGTGCACCACAGCGACAAGACATGCGGTTGCAGCCTTCAGATTTGATGAGGCCAGTCCCACACTTGTGGCACTTCCGAATTCGGGCAGCAGTCATTTTTTCTTCACTGAAAACAAAGCACAACAAAACCACGACTGTAGATGGCAGGAAAGACAAATATTATTATGGGCATTACATGGTCATTTTACCATCTAATAACTGTGCAGCACCCCCACCCTCCCACCTCACGGTGACATTCAAGTAGGAAAAGCAGCTATGTTTTAGCAGTGGAGAACTGGGTCCAAGGCTTATCAGTACGCCTTGGGGAAATGACACAACTGCTTGTGTTTCCCCACTTGGAAAATGTCTGATTCATTTGTTAAGAGTCCCCATAGTCTTACAGCAGAGAAGAAAAAAATGAGCGTCTTCCTACAGAATGTGATATACACAGAGCTGGATAACTGAGAGTCAGGAAGCTAAAGCGTTCACTACATGCCTGTCTCAGTTTTTCAGTGCTATTTTGCTTGTGAAATATCAACATTGGTGACTTAGTCAACTACTTTTCTCACAAGTGAGGGGCTAGAAGTTCAATCTCCGGGCACCAGCTCTACGGGAAGGTTTTCTTTCTCTGTTGGCTCTGGAAGAAGGTTCCTGATCTTTTCCAGTTTTTTTCAGATGGCTTGGTCTCTCCCTTGTCTCTACTTCTCTTGTTTGTTTAATCTCTATAATTCAGGAGAGATGAATACACTGACCCCACATGGACTTGTCTCATTAACAGGACAAAGAAAACCCATTTCCAAATGGGGCTCAACTGTAGGTTAAGATTTGTAATACATGTCATATGGTAAGTAGGGTTCAACCCATCACTCTACCCTTAACTCCTCAAAATTCTTATCCTGATATCTGCAAAACACACTCACCCCAAAGGTCTTAAGCCAACTCCCAGTCTGAAATCTTATCTTTTGAACCATCTATATCAAATACAGGTAAGGCTCCAGACATATTCCACCCTGGAGCAAAATTCCCCTTCATTGGTGTGAACCTGTGTAATCTAGATGATAAACTTTTGCTTCCAATATACAATGGTGGAGCAGGCACAAGATAGACATTTCTGCTGAAAATGTGAGAATCTGGAAGGAAATAAGGGATAAAACGCACCAAAACCCATCAGAACAATGTACAACTAGCTCCAAGCAATGGCCTAACCCTCCATATTCTGGAAGCTGGTTACATGCTCTGGATTTTGGGTGTAAACCCCTTGGCTTTGGGTTCTCAGCTCTGCCTTCCAAGCCCATTGGACAAACACTCCCTCAGCTTTGGGCAGCCCCTATTCCCCAGAACCTCGGAGGCTATGGTCCAAACACTCTAGAGATTCAGGAGACTGTGGCCCCATCCTTTGAAACTGATGAACTCCTACTTTTCTGCTTCTGCCAATGGCTTTGTTGATTTCTAAACTGCTCCAGGAAAGGTCCTTTTCTTTTTTTTTAGAGAACAAACATAGCTTCTTTGGCCTGTTCCTGCCTGTAGAATTCTAAGGAAAAAAAACAAACAAAAAACTCTGCTTTTCGGAACAGCAAGGGAATGGAGTGGCAAGGTCCCCAGGGAATGCTGAAAGTGGACTTTGGGGCCAGGGCGTGGTGCCCCAACAGACTGGACTGGAAAACGCTCCTAAGGGCCAGCAAATGATCCCTGAACTAACTACAAGCTTTTCTCTTGTGAACTGTTTTGTTCTGTTCTTTGTCAGTGGTTTGTTTTTGTTGTTTTGTTGTCTGGTTGTATACTGTTGCTTTGTTTTCCTCTGTCTTGTTTTCCTGCATGTTAGTGACTCCACAGGTCTGTCTGAATAGGACAGGCTGGATGAACTATCTGGAGGAAAAACAACGGGACCGACAGTTCCGGGGGGACTTGGGGTGGGGGGGTAGGGGGGGTAAGGAAGTGGTGTTAACAAACCCAGGGACAAGGGAAAAACATGGGACCCCAAATGGTAGAGAAGGGGAAGTGGCAGGCCTGGTGGGAAATGATCAAGGGTAAGGTTGCTTAGAGAAGAGGTATACTCTAGCCCAGGTGGCGATGAAGCATGGTAGTAGGGCAGGAGGAAAGTCAAGGGAGATGGAGGAAAGAGCTAGGAGTCAAAGGGCATTCATGGAGGTCTAGACAAAGACATGTACATGCAAATATATACAGGAGGATGGGGAAATAGATCTATGTGTCTATATTTATAGGTCAAGTATTAAGGTGGCGGAAGGACCTTGGGCCTCTACTCAAACACTCCCTCAATGCATGAATACCTTCTTTTATTAAATTGGAACTCTATGATGCTCACTCTCCCGACACAACGGCTGGAGCCAAAGTGGGTGAACAAGTAAATGTGGTGAAGAAAGCTGATGGTGCCCGGCTATCAAAAGAGATAGTGTCTGGGGTCTTAAAGGCTTGAAGGTGAACAAGCGGCCATCTAGCTCAGAAGCAAAAAAGCCCACATGGAAGAAGCACACCGGCCAGTGCGATCACGAGGTGCCAAGGGACCAGGTATAAGGCATCATGCAAAAAAAAAAAGATATAAGTGTGTGTATGTATGTGTATATGTATATGTATATATATACCATATTAAATGAAGGGGGAAGTGCAGAGTGGAGACCCAAGGCCCAAGTGTCGGCCAATGGAGATCCCCTCATAGAGGCATTTAGGAGAGGAGATGGGTTAATTAGGGTGCGAGGTAGTACCGATGAAGAACACAGCTTTCCCCCAGATCCTGGATGCTTCCTCCCCCCAACTACCATGATCCGAATTCTACCTTGCAGGGCTGGATAGGACAGAGGCTGTACACTGGTACATATGAGGGCTGGAGGTACAGGGAATCCAGGGTGGATGATACCTTCAGGACCAAGGGTGTGAGGGACGATGCTGGGAGAGTGGAAGGTGAGTGGATTGGAAAGGGGGAACTGATTACAAGGATCCACATGTGACCTCTTCCCTGGGAGAGGGACAGCAGAGAAGGGGGGAAGGGAGACTCCGGATAGGGCAAGATATGACAAAATAACGAGGTATAAATTACCAAGGGCACATGAGGGAGGGGGGAAAGGGGAGGGAGGGGAAAAAAAAAAAGAGGACCTGATGCAAGGGGCTTAAGTGGAGAGCAAATGCCTTGAGAATGATTGGGGCAGGGAATGTATGGATGTGCTTTATACAATTGATGTATGTATATGTATGGATGGTGATAAGAGTTGTATGAGTCCCTAATAAAATGTAAAAGAAGAAAAGAGAAAAAAATGATTAGGGCAAAGACTGTACAGATGTGCTTTATACAATTGATGTATGTATATGTATGAACTGTGATAAGAATTGTATGAGCCCCTAATAAATTGTTAAAATTTAAAAAAAAAAAAGAATGAGGGCAATGAAAGTACGGATGAGCTTTGCACAATTGATGTCTGTATGGATTGTGAAGAGTTGTATGAGCCCCTAATAAAATGATTAAAAAAAAAACAAAAAAAACTCTGCTTTTTCCCTTCGGATTTAAGCTGATAGGTTTTCTGTTACTGTAATTGGCTAACTCCATCAGTCACAGCCTCAATCCTGTAACAAAAGATTGTGTAGCCAACCTCCTTGATGAAAATTGACATGTCCGTAAATTTTCTGTATTAAAACATTTTTTTGAACAATTCATTTTTATGCCCATCTCGTTACTCTCACATTTACTGTGAGCAGCAAGGAGCAATCATGTGGCCCCTTTAAGTAGTATCTTGTTTAGAAATCTCAGCTTGCTATGGGTCTATCTTCAACCAAACATTTACAACTTATTCAGACAAATTCTTTGTCATTGTATAAATAGCACAGTCCTTCCTCCATTGTCCAATTTACACTTTCATTATTTCTCTTTAAAACCTCAACAGAAAAAAACAAAAGCAAAAAACCTCACCAGAGGAGTATTTCTAGAAACGCTCTATTGCTGGTGCTCGTATGTGTTCTCTAGGATGATGGAGAATTTCTCCACAGCTTTTCTCACTCTCCTCTGAGCCCTTACTAAAATTGTGTTTGACCTTCAAAATTCAACCAAGTTTGAGGCCTTCTATTATTTAACATGGCTCTTCTAGCCATAGCCTTTGTTACTGCCTCCAAATGACCTTTGCTTTTCTTGTGGGTCTTTTAAGAATGTGGGAGAAAATACTGCTTAGGCGATATGATTCATCTGTGATAGTTAACAGAGCTAATTGTGATCGCTATCCTTTGGGGTATAAAAAATCAGCTGGGAGAGGAATGGAGGGGAGGATCTTGCTACCACCACAAAGAGGAGCAAGGAGTGGAGTGTGCACTTTGGACCCCAAATCCCTAAGCAGTTAGCTTTCTTCATCCAGGAGACAGCTTTGAGAGGAGAGGCATGGCAGCAGAAGAGCCAGGAGCCAGTGCGTGATACAGCGTGATGAACTTCCTAGCCCACAGAGCAAGCAGAGCTGAGTACTTTTGGACAGGAGGCTAGGCTTGTGGGGCTGGGGTACATCAGGGCACTTAACTGGGGGAGTTAGGTTTGCTGGCTTAGAGACAGAGCTGAATACCTTCAGGCTGAACCTTAGAGTAGAGTGGCATGCCCTTTATACATTTATTGGCAGCCCTAAAAAAACTTTGTAACATTGCCTGAGCAGGGCAAAAAAGACATGACGAGTGAGCTAAGAGATAGAAAGGAGCCTGCCTGTAGGTATGGCAGAGACTATCTGCCAGAACAACCAAATCCTCAACATCTCTCACCAGAATTGTAACCTGTTAACTTCCCTAAAAATGCCTATAATTCACTGCAATTGCCACATAGAACTCACAAACAGTAGTGGGCACAGCAGTGGATTATTGAAGTTAGTCACAGAAGTAGAGTGCCGAGGGAGGGGTAGCTGGTTTCAGAATAGGGTTACGAAAAATGGAGGGTAGAGGTTCCCTCTCTGAAGGTAATCAGCCTTGGGAACTAGAGGAGACCATTCTCAGTTCCAGCATAATTTCCTCAGTTGATGTCAGAAGTTTCCTCTGTCTCTTCAAGGCAATCAAATGTAGGCTTTACTATTAAGTGCCTTAAAGCCTGTCAACATCTACCCATCACCCAATTTCCAAACAGCTTCCACATTTTAGCTTTTTGTGGAGTATCACCTGTGTGTGTGGCTCCACCTCTCAGTGCCAAATTCCATCTAGCTATCTAATGTCTACAACCATGCTCCATTAGCATAACAAACGATGGCAAAACCTCACTGCCCCTTTGGCCACCATGTCTTTCATATTCATCGCCCCTGTAGGACACAGTAGGATTGCACCACTGGGTTTCCAAGGCTTTTCAGAAGCATCTTTCTCCCTTAAGAGTGGCTGGTGGGTTCCAACTGCTGACTTTTTGGCAAACAGCCTAATTCCTAACCTACTGCTCCACCAGAGCTCTGTAACAAACACAATCCATTCCAAATGGGATTATAATCACATGCATGGAAGTTAGGATTCAATAATACATATATTTTCTGGGGGCACACTTGAATCCTTAACACCCCAGGCTTTGAATACTTGGCAAGGAGGCGGTATAGACAGGGTTGGGGACAGCCCAATAACCAGTCTCTGTCTTCTTCCTGGCTGGCAGGGCTCACCTCCCATGACAGAAGTTGACGATGTCAGAATCTCACATTCCCAGACTCCCTGCCACCAAAAATGGGCACGCTTACAACTCAGTCCTGGCCAGAGGGAAGCCTGCAGAGAGGCTGCTTGATTCCAAAAACATTCTCACACATATGGAGGGGAAATGACTAGAGCTAAGATGAGAAGTTCTGGCTCTTTGTCAGGAGTGGGTACGGCTGAATTAACCACTCCAGTGGTGCCCAGTTCCACTGGCTCCTCACCACACAACCTACTGTTGTTCATTGTTCGTGTCTGCCGACCTCCACTGGGCTGAGCTCCTGGAAGACGGAGGAGGGCCAAGCCTATGGTGCTGCACACTTGACACAGTCCTGACAAGAAACCAGCCCTGAAACTTTGTCTCGTCGAATCGGTTCTGAACACTTCTCATCCCACCAGCTAGGATCCTTCCTGAAGTGGGTCTGGGACTCTCACTAGGGCAAGAAAATGCAGCCATTTCCTCCCCCTACTTTGTTTTAGTGAGGCAGGGAGCTGAGTCTGGATGCAAGCCAGTGTTTGACATTATTGATAGAAGGCTGTGCTAGTATATGCCTTAGAAGCCAGTTCATGTGTATAAAAATAGCAAAAATGCATTCAAACACTGGCTGCTATTCACGTTGAGTCTCATTTGTGAATGGCCCCACATCCCTGGCTGTGAAAGAGTCTGAAGACTAGTTCAAGTTACAGAAGAATAAATGAGTTCTCAGTTTTGCTGAGCAAGAAACATAATCACGGAGACAAAGTTTAAATACAGCTAAATTTATTACTGCCAACTTAATAATATACTAAACATATTCACAATTTTAAAATACTGAGCAACTGTGGAGATACTTTTCAATACTACAAGTTATGACTCAAAGTTCTGAAGACAAACTTTCCAATTTGAAAGTTGATGTCCAAAACACGATGTAAGTTTTACTTGGGCACAAGTATGTTCTCTAGGAGTGCTGAGACTGTTGTGGCTGGAAGTGAGCACCTCTTGGTGGGCTGGGGAGGGCCGACTTCTTTCCTGGACAGGCTCCTTGAGCGTAAGTGAGAAAGAAGTGTCTAGAAAGAGTCCTGGTTAAGCAATCCTTCCCAGAAGGCTTAGGAAGCAGAATGTCTTTTTCCTGCTTTGTTCTAATCAACTGGCTGTCACTCACGAGAAACAGTTAATAGGTGGGAGAGGGGCCAAGGGAGACTACGTACTCTTCAAGTGGACAGAGGAAAAGGCCTTTGCCCTCAAACCCACAGTACGAGGTGGAACCACGCGGACCCTACACCTAACCTCAACAGCCCCATACCAAAAGGGATTGCCATTAGCATTCAGTGACCCCTATCCAGTGTAAGCAGTCTGTGGGTTCTGTTGTCTAACTGTAGTTTCCAATCAATTCCTGTAAAAGCTATTCTATTAAAACTTGGAGGTACAAACAATGACTCATATAACCACCTGGTATCACATTGTGACACACATCAAAACATGATTATTAGTATTTTGGTATGCTTATGTTATTAAAGTTGCTTTAGTGTACCTGGGAAGTGTTAACTTTTTTTTTAAATACACAGTACAAGTATACTGTATAAAAAGGCTTCTAAAAGTTCATTAAAAAAAATTCCTTCGTGCCCACCCAGGGGTGCCAAAAAAAAATTTCCATTATCCCCTCACAGAGGGGTCACAGGGAAGAGATGAGTCAGTCAGGGTGCAGTATAGCACCGATGAAACACACAACTTTCCTCTAGTTCTTTGGTGCTTCCTTCACCCCACTATCATGACCTCAGTCTACCTTACAAAACAGATTAGACCAGAGCATACACACTGCTACAGATAAGAGCCTGAAACAGAGGGAATCCAGGATAAACCCCTCAGGGCCAACAAGGAGAGTAGAGATACTGGGAGGATGGGGAGAATCAATCACAGGATTAACCTAGAACTCCCTCCCAGGGGGACGAATAACGGAAAGGTGGGTGAGGGGCAATGGAGGACTATGTAGGATATGGAAAAAGTAATCTGTAACTTACCAAGGGTTCGTGAGGGAGGGCGGGTGAGAAGAAATGAGGAGCTGATATCAGGGGCCCAAGTAGGAAGAGAATGCTTTGAAAATGCTGATGGCACATGACAAAATAATCATTTATAAATTATCAAGGGTTCATGAGGAAGGGGGGTGGGAGGGAGGGGGAAAAATGAGGAGCTGATATTAAGGGCTCAAGTAGAAAGCAAATGTTTTGAGAATGATGATGGCAACAAATGTACAAACGTGCTTGACACAGTGGATGGATATATGGATTGTGATAAGAATGGTACGATCCAATAAAATGATTAAAAAAAAGTTTTAGTTTGCAAAGAAAAAAATTCCATTATATTTTAATTCCAGTTTTCCATAAAAATTTGAAGCTACCTCATATATTATATGGCAAACATTAGACTGACATGAAATGAACCCTAGTTACTGTTCCAAAGCACACACAAATTGAATTTAAAGAGTTAGAACCGGCATTTGTTTGTAATCTGGAGTGGCTGTTAACGAAAAAGTGCCAAATGGTTCGAATCCCACAGCTGCCACCAAAAAAAAAAAAAAAAAAGTGCCAAATGTGATCTGGGAGAAGTCAGAGGCAGTTCTTGGGGGGGGGGGGAGGGGGAAGGGGGGAAATGGTGATTAGGGGACTAGCCTGCACACTTGCAGGAAACATGGCCCAAGAGAGTGGCTTTGTGGCTGTGGAAGGCCTCCACAGGAAGTGCTCTTTGGGACCGGGCAGGAAGGAAAGCCTGTGCTGCAGCTATGTCTGCGGTGTAGCTAGCATACAAACAGGAAGGCCCCTTGCCTTCCTCTGCACATCTAACCCGGAGCCCTGGGCTTCATGACTGCTTGTTCTCATCACAACCCCACCATGCTCGGAACTCTTCCTGGAGCAGGTTGTGGTTCCTGTGGCATCTGCTTATCAGATCTTGATACACATGATGTTTGCTGTTCTGATTCAGTGGCATTCTTTTACAAGGAGTCTGATTAATCTTGTTCCCACTGATCACTTTCCATTCCTCCTCTTATGTTTATGGATTTGCCTACTGGGAACACTTCATCTAAATTAGTGGTTCTCAACCTTCCTAATGCCGTGACCCTTTAATACACTTCCTCATCGTGTGGTGAGCCCTCAATCATAAAATTGTTTTCGTTGCTACTTTGTAACTGTAATTTTGTGACTTTTATGAATCGGGTGACCCCTGTAAAAGGGTCCTTCAACCCCCAAAGGGGTCACGTGTGATCCACTGGTTGAGAACCGCTGATCTAAATGGAACGATATTCACACAAGAAGCCTTTTTTGCCTGACTTCTTTTACTCTACCTGGTTTTCAAGGTTTGTCCATGTGGTAGCCTGAATCAGAAGTCATTTTATGGCTAGAGAACATGTCCTTGTATTGAAACACCACGTTTTGTTTACCAATCATCAGCTGATAGACATTTGGGTGATTTTCGCCTTTTGCCTGTTTTGAATAATGCTGCTACGAACATTTGTGTTCCAGTTTTTGTTTGAACATCTGTTTTCAATTCTTCTGGGTTTTATCTTTAGGAGAACAATTGCTGAGATATGTTTGAGGAATTGCCAAACTTTTCCACTATTTTATATCCCCACCAGTATTCTATAAGGGCTCCAATTTCTCCACATCCTTCCTACCACTTATTATTTCCTTAAAACAAAAAACCCCACCACTATCCAAGTGGGCATAAAGTGGAATCTCCATGTGGTTTCGTGTTTCTCTAGTGGCTAGTAATATTTGGCATGTTTTCATGGCCATTTATGTATTTTTTAGAAATGTCTATAGATATACTAATTTTAACATTGGACCATTTATCTTTTATTATTTAGTTATAAGAATTCTTTATATATTCTACATATAAGTGCTTAATTAGATATATGACTGGCAAATATTTTCTCTCCTTGTGTTGGGTTGTCTTTACATTTTCTTGTTAGCATCATTTGCATCATGAAAGTTTTAAATTTTGATATAGTCCAATACTTTTTTGTTGTGTTTTAATTGGTGTTGTAGCTAAAAACCCATTACTAAAATCTAGATCATGAGGATTTATTTTTTTCTCCCTAATAGTTTTACGCCTTTGTTGCTGTTGTTAGGTACCTGCATTCAGTTCCAATTCATAGCGACCCCATGCACAACAGAATGAAGCACTGGCTGAACCTGTGCTGCCCCACAACTGCTGTCATGTTTGAGCCCAGGATTGCAGCCACTGTGCCAATCCATCTTGAGGGCCGCCTCCCCCTTTGTTACTGTCCCACTTTGCCAAGCATGTCTGTCTCCAGCAACTGCTCTCTCCTGATAATGTCTGAAGTGTATGCGGTGAGGCCTTGTTATCTTTGCCTCTAAGGAGCATTCTGGCTGTATTTCCCCCAGTCTCTGATCCATTTTGCGTTAATTTTTATATATGGGGTGCGTTAAGGGTCCAACCTTATTCCTTCGCATGTGTAAATACAGTTGTTCCAATGCCATTTAAATGCTTTCCAGAAAAACACTCGGGATGCATCTCCAACCCTGAAAAAGTTCCAATGGGGGCTTGGCAGGGAGAGACATGTGACTGACTCAATATGGCTGCAAGGGAAGCCTTTACAGGCTTCCATTGCATCTCTCCCCTCTAATTTCTTTGCTTACTTGTGTAGTTCACTCAACCAAACTAGAAACTCAAGAATTCTTTCTGACTCCTTCCATTCTCGTCACTTATATCCACTCAGCTACCAAGTCTTATTTCACTTCTTTTTTGAGTCACCAGGCTGCAGTAAAGCATCAGTGAAACACACTATATTCCTCTGGTTCCTTGAGGCTTCCTCATCCCCCATTACCATGACCCCAGTGCTGTTTCTCAAGTCAGACTACACTGGAACACATACACAGGTATAGATAGGAGATGGCAGCTCATGACATACAGAGTCCAGGGACAGGAGTGGGAACAGTGATACCAGAAGGGTAGGAGTAAGAGGAAGGGAAAAGGGGAATGATCGCAATGATCGACACACAACCACACACATCTCTATAGGGGAAGAACAGAAAACATGGGGAGACAGCAGTGGGTGTGAGAGATGGAATAATAACAATGCACAGTCTATCAGGGGGAGAGGGGGAAAAGAACTGATACTGAGGGCTCAATAGAAAAGAATGTCTAGAAAAGAATGAACGCAATGTATGTACAAACACGCCTGATGCAATTGATGGACAAGCCTCCAATAAAGTGATTAAAAATAATTTGTTGGGGAGCTCCTATAGCTCTTATCACAAGCCATCATACATCCATTGTGTCAAGCACATTTTCTTCCTACTTGAGTCCTAGGTATCAGCTCATTCCCCGCCCCCCTGATAATTTAAACAGTTTTTTCCCATGTCTTACACCAACCACTGTCTCCCCCTTCATCCATCTTTCTGTTGTCCGTCACCCTGGGAGGGGGTTTTATATAATATATATATATATATATAAAATTGTGATCAATTCCATCTCCCCCCCCCCCACCTATTTCCTTTTACTTTCCTCTTGTCCCACTATCATGTTCAGTCTTCATTTGGATTTCAGTAATTCCTCTGGCTACATTGCTCTTGTTCAAGCCGCACCAGGCATCCCACCTGCTCCTCGCCATCGATTTTGGACCACTTGTTCCCTTGTCCCCGGGTTTGCTGACCCTCCCCTTCCTTTCCCCTGCCTCCCCTTCTTGCCAGGAACCATCGGTTCCGTTATTTTCTCCTCTAGATTGTTTATCCTGCCTATCTTATCTAGAGAGACATGCAGAGACAAATAACAAACACAAAAAACAAGGCAGCAAAACAAAACAGAAAAGCAAACAACAACAACAACAAAAAAAGCTTATATAGTTTGCTGACCTTTAGGAGTGTTTTCTGGTGGAGTCTGATGAGGTGTCATGTCCCTGGTCCCAAAGTCTATTTTTGGTATTCCCCAGGGAATTCATTACTTTGCTCCTCTAGCTGCCCTGTTGCACACCCTTAGTATTTTGCCCCGGTGTGGTGGGGTCAGATCGGGTGCAATTCTCGCATTGTGTCTCCAGTGTTGTTCCCATAGCACTATGGGTCAGTGAGGGACGTTGTGTCTCGTGGTGGGGCTGGTCCTATGGTCCTCTGTGCACTGGCTGCTCTGAGAAGGAATATCGTCCTCAGGGCTTGGTGGGCCTGTATGTGTTCCACTCTCTCTCCTTCCCTCTTTGTTTGCTCCAGTGTGCTCTGATCAGACATGTCCCTCTCCCAGAGCTATAGCTTCAGTGCTGTTCTCTGAAGTACATTCTTTGGGGGCAGGGGCGGTAGGGAGGGCAGGCTGGCTACTTTACTTATTATTTCTTCTTGATTTTCCTTAAGAATTTCTTAAGCCCACCCCTTCTCCACTCACATCAGAGCTCTACTTTGGGTCTCATAACAGTGGTTGAGACTCAACCACAACCTCACTTTCCTTAAAGCAATTTATCAAATAGTGGTGCCTTGATCATGCCATTAAATGGCTTAGAAGAATTCAACAGAGAGACAAATACTATGTCCCTCTCTATGTGATATAATTGGACCACCTATGAAATACTCTTATCAAAAAAGTTGAACATGAACCTTAACAAGCTTTTAGACCTAAATTAAAACTTATGGGAGATAGAGGGGGCAGAAGAACAAGTTAAATAACACCAAGGAGCCAACACCAGAAATAAGAGACTACAGGTCAACTGTTCTTGCTTTTCCCACAGTTAATGGCATGGTTAAAAAAGTTATGTTGGCAAGACAAAAAGTATGTTGTGGAAGGGACTATTCTAGAAGAAACGAACCTTAGGAGTCCTTAACAACTTAATGGAACTAACTAGTGGGTCTTGCTTAGGCCGTGACCTGAACACAATGTAGTACACACTGAAAGCCATTTTGAGGGAGACAACTGGGGAAATTTGAAGGAGGACTGAGTATGAGGTGTTACCAAAGACAAGCTGTCAGTTTTATTAACAATAATGACAAGTTCTATGCAGAACACGACCACCACCACCACACATACACAGAATTATTTAGAGATGACATGACATGCTGTCAGGGATTACACTGGCCTTAAAATACAAGCTAAAAAATAGGATCATGGAGGTAAATGTTTAGAAAATTATGATGGCAACATATACACAAATATGCTTGACACAATTGATGGATTGTTAGAAGAGCTGAAAGAGGCCCCAATAAAATGATCTTAAAAAATACTATCATGGAAGTATGGCAGAATGTTGTTAACTGTGGATAATCATGCTATTATTTTTATTTTGGTGGATGCTGGAAATATTCCTAAGATAAAGAGAGAATTCAAGTAAGTGGTTATGGCTTTTCACTATGGATAGGTTTTTTAAAAGTCGACATTTCTTAAAGTGCCATTCAAGGAATGGCCTGTTAGGCTGCATTTCACGATGCAGCAACAACAAACTGCTTATAATTTCCCGAGTTTACCCTGTCCTTTCTTATTTTAATACTCAGCAAAGGGTGTGACTTCTTGGGTCACTGATCTGTTGAAGAAAGGCTAGGGTGTGGGTAGCAAAGCAAGCAGTAGCCCATGGAAGACCCTGCTCCCTGCAGAAAAATCATTCCTGGGGGAAGCTTCAAGACAGGTGCTTCCATTAGACTTCTAAGATGCAAAGGTGCCAATTCCCAACACACGGCCCTTTGTCTCTGTGTTTGGCCCACATAGGAAAAGTGGTCTTGGAGAAGAATGGTGCATTATCTTGAGTGTAATCAGGGGGTGAAGCCAATTGCAGCTGCTGCTCCAGATGTCATTTTTTACCAGAGCAGATAAACATAGCCCCTGGCAACTGCTTTGTGGCTATTGATCTGGACAAATGCTTTTATTCTTTGTCCAATAAGCAGAGAACACTAGAAGCAGTTTGCAAAAGACTTAATCATCTGTCATGCAGCAAGACAACATAGTAGTCGCATGAAGAAAGCAGGTTCCTGCAGGAGAGTGGGAAATAAACCCCTGAAGATACAGGGGTGTTTTTATTTTTAATGAAGTTTTGGGGGGTAAGGGCACGTTTCAGGACAGTTCCGGCAAACTCAAGTACATATTGCTGCATCTTTGTACCCCAACTACTAAACAGCAGGTCAACACCTAGTAGGCATTTTTGGATTTTGGACACTAGAGTCTACATTTGGTGCCTGACTTAGAGTTAGGTAAGACCAGGTAACTAAGTGTAGATCAACAGGTACATGCAGAAGTAAAAGCTATAACTTCTGTGTCATTGACAACTAAAGAACTGCTGCCTGCCTTGGTAGCTTGTCTTCCTTTTCTCCTTTCCTAGGAGCTGGAGCATAAAAGTGGTCTTAAGCATCATTATCATGTAGATGAAGACATCTTGGGGAACAATGAGGCAAACAAGAAGGGACCTGGGTCCAGTGGCAGATCTGACCCCACAAGCCTGACAAGGCTGGGCTACTTTATGGTTGACAAACAGACTTCCATAGTACTAAATGCACGGCTTTTTGGGGTTTTAACTCAAACATGTTGACTCCGTCCGTCACCCCACCCCTCCAACCCTATCCTGGAAGCTGGATATCTCAGGTTATTTAATTTAGTATCTTATCCTAAGCTAATTAAAATGTGGCACTTACTTATTTAGACAATAAGGGGAAGGGGGACCAACATTTACTGAATTCCTCCATGTCAGGCATTTTACAGGCATTGTATTTGACATCCCACATAGCTCCATGAGGAAGGACTACGTTAGATAAAGAAATAGGATTAGGTCACCTGCCCAAGATCCCTCTAGATGGGCCAATTTGAGAGTGTCTTTCTAACAATACATACTCACCTCACCCCACCCCCCTTGCCATAAAGAAAGGGCTGACATAAGGCTGAGGGACCTGAAAGAAGCTTCCATTTTATGTGTCACTCACATAGAGGTCCGGTACTTGATGTCATCTTTCTCAGCCAGCTCTTCACAGGTGAGGCCATTGTGTTCTTTCCAGAGTCCTTGACACTTCCTGCAGGTTTCCTGGGGACAAAAGACAGATCCTGGTGAGTGAACACCAAGGCAGTTTCTGTTCGACAAAAGGGGAGGCAAAATGAGCTCCCTTTGGCTTGCATGCAGTTGGATATCCTCCCCCCTCCTTTACAGCAGGGAGGGAGGCTTCCAAGGACAGTGCTCAAGAAAAGAGGGGTGGAGGGTGGGGGAACATGAAGGGAAGCAGGGGGGCGGGGTCAGGGTGGAGGGTGTTCCCTGCCCAGATGAAAGGGAAGTGTTGTACCTGTCTCCCAATTTGTACAAGGTTTTCTAAAATGCCAGGGTTACCGAAAATTCCACAAGAGACAAACTTAAGTGGCCTTGGTCTTTAACAAGTAGCATTCTGTGAGTTGCTTGAAATGAGAATCTGGATCTTATATGGACCTCTGGTTTCTCCACCTGGTATAGGGCCTGATGGAGGGCAGACACTTTTGTTGACTCAGCCTGCAGAAGGGTCTAGACCGGGATCATGGGGCCCTGAGGGCGGCATTCCCTCAGCCACCAGTTACTCACACAGGTGTGGCACTCTCCATAGATCAGTTTCAATTGTGAACACAGTTGAAAAAAATCACCTTTATTTTAAGATACTGCAGAAGTTCTAAAACATTTTCATTTATAAATTAAGTGTGCTACAAACATCTCATTTCAGAACCAAACATTTATGGAGCACCTACTGTATGCCAGGTACAAACCAGGGATGAGAACACAGTGGGGGTTCAAAACCCCTGTTTCCGGGCCTCATGGAGCTCCAGCCTAGCAAAATGAGAATGTTAGGAAGGGCAATGATGCATGACAAGGTCTAGTCTGAGGAGATAGGGATGATTTGGGAGCTGAAAGACAAGTCATTGAGAGATGGGAGGGTCTGGGGAAAGAGAAGGCAGGTTCTAGATCGGTAACAGGAAAGTGGCTCCTGCTTCCCTTGATGGTGTAGTCACTAATCTGACCTTCAACCTAAGAGTGATGATGGGTTTAAATTATGTAAGTGACCAGATCAGTTTTATAATTTGAAAAGTTAAAGTTCTCTGTGGAAAACAGCCAAGTGGGAGGAAAGAGCATGTTGAAGGCAGTTAGAGACCCTCACAGACCTCTGGGAGGGACCAGGGGGTTGGACCTGGGAGATGAGTGAGCATGTCAAGTTGACTGGCTTGAGAGACATTTAGGAGGTAAAACTGACAGCTTAGAGGTGGGTCAGCTATGGAGTGAGTGGGAGGGAAGTATCCAGGACGAACACCAGATTCTTGGTTTGTGTGACCCAAGAGAAGGGTGACACTGAGGGGGATGGGATCAATGGGAGAGGAGGGCAGGTGTTCAGATTATGACTTGGTTTGGTGGTGTCCACCCAGAGGTGGGGCAGCTGCCAGGCAGGGAGTCAGGTACAAACAAATGTCTAGCATTCTGGACGGGTCGGACTAGAAAATCATGCCCAGAGATATCCTTGATTTTACCTTCAAATCACTTCTATGATAATTTTTCATCACTGCAATCTCACTTGAGATGATATAAGACAATAATGCTTAAGCACAAAAAGATTATTCTAAAGTGTTTTCAAAGCCTAGGACAACCCTTAAGAATCTGCTCTTAAAAAAATTTAAAAAAGAATCTGCTCTTGAAATTCCCCTAATACATACTGCTAAGAGGATTGAGATTCAGCAGAGAACAGTGTGTGATCCTCTCTCCTAAATGCGTGGAAGGAGAGGATCACATATAACATATATCTGAAAAGACACCAAATTGGTAATTCTGATTGACCCTGGGTAGCTACAAGGAAAGCATGACAGACTTTTCACTGTGTGCATTTTCACTATACATATGTGCTATTCAATTAACAAGTAAAATTAAAAAATGAAACCACCATTTGGTGGGATATAGATGCTGCAAAAGGGTGGAGTAGAGGTGAGCCGAGTCGTTGGAAATGGATGTTCGTGGTCGACTCCGCAGAGCCTGGATAAGCAGAGACACCGACTAGTCAGCAGTGTTCTCACCCCCCAAACATGGAGCCGCTGAAAACCAGTGTTTAAACAGTGTTTAAACGATCTCGTGCCCATTATTCTGGGGAAACTGGCACACCAACAACAGCTGGCGAGCAGATCAGCTGGTATTTGTGTCCCCCCTCCCCCCCCAGGAAGAGGCGCTGGAAACAAAGCATGACATTTACCTAGTGCTCTGCAGCATTCCCAGAAACTTAAAATTATTAATTCATGGAACATTCTCCACAAAAGGAGCCCTGCAGCCAGAGAAGGTAAGGAACTGGGCTGCTAACTAACTGCAAGATTGGTGGTTCAAAGTCACCAGCTGCTTTGCAGGAGAAATACAAGGCTGTGTGCTCCGGTGAAGTCTTAGTCTTGGAAGCCTTGAGGAATGGCTCTCTATGGCCGGATCGCCAGAAGCAGCGGCAGTGGGGGTCTGGTTCTTCACAAAGAAAGCCGTTTTCAGGGTGAGGCCTGGCCAGGCTGGCATCAGGCTGTGCTGGGCTACCAGGAAGCCTCTGCTTGGGTCAAGGTGGCTTCTCAGCTATGACTATCCTTAAGGGCGGGCACAGGGGCCCCAGAGGAAACCTGAATGTCTCTATAACGGACTAGACTACGTAGCTAGACCCTAAAACTGAAAATTGAAAAAGGCAAGCACATCCAGCTGAGCAGTCACACTGGAGTTCCCAGGTCCTATCTTGGAGAAGCACCCACTCTTTCAAACAACTCTCCTCTGAAAGACAGCCAGGCACTATTCTAACCCAACACGTGGAAAAATGATGTTTAGGCAGCAGAAATGCTCTTAGTATTGATTCAACACGAAGACAATTGCCATTCTCCAGGTGAGGTTTTGAGTAAGTCAACAGGACCAGCTTGGTGGAAAGGACAGGGCACAGCCTGTTCTCCCATCTCCTGCCACCCCCTGTGCACATATCCGGTTAGGAGGAAGCAGCTGGATTCATCATCCGCCAATGTCTATAGCACCTTCCTTTTGGAGCAGGAAGGAGTTGCAGTGTGGGCCCACCTTGAGCGCTCCGTCAGCACTCGCTGTGACACACAGAGACTTCTGGTGAAGCTTTAGGATGTCCCTTTATCCTCAAAGGGCATCAGGATGCGAGGACCCACTCAGGGCTTTCTTTGTCTTGGAAATACCCAGCTTGCCAGTCTCTTGTCTTGCCCCTATCTGATGCCAACATGTTATTTTACGGGGAAAACCGAGGTTAAATTCCGTTTGTTCATAGTTTCCTCAAAAAGCTAATAGGTCCTGACCAGTCTAGGCATACAGGGTGGTCAGGCCAAGGCGGACCCAACCACTGGCTAACACCCAGAAGAATCGGAGCTGGGTGGTCTGAGCAGCCAAGTTGTTCACACTGCTGCAGCTCAGCCCTTCCAGTCTTAGAAGCAGAACACAGCGAATGGATTTTTGAGTGGGTTTTCCACTGGAAACTCTAAACTCACTCAAATGGTAAGAAGGTGCTGGCATCAACACAAGGAACAAGGCTGTCAATTAGAACCTCCAAGACGCCAGCTCTCTGCTTGGACAACTCAAGACCCAGCCAACAGGGGAGGCTGTAAATCCCTGCCCTTCCACAGGGAAAGGGAGCACACCCCACTGTCGGATGATATAGCCAACAGAGGTCCTGAATAGGAACATTCAAGGATGCCTCTCAACCAAGCACCCTTCCCACCGGGAGCTCCAGCTATGTGGTACTTTTCACCTATGACGGCCAGCCACATCGCAACTAAAGCCAGTGGATACATCAACACTGTAAAGAACATAATAGGCTCTACTATTGCCAAGATCCATTATTTGAAAGGATATTACATCTCACTCATTTGCATGTTTTATATTTCTGTATGTTTTATAACTTACGTTGGAGCGTAGTACTGCATCTATGTGAGGGGGGTTTAAGTGAAGGTTTCTGTTATGCACAATCTTCCTGACATGGCAAGCCACTAGAAGGCTGAAGGAATCATCCACAAAGGAAAGCAGCAACTAGGCAGCAGGCAGGGAAGGAAATGAGATGTTTCTTGGGTATAAATAGTTGGAAGGGGTGATAGGGGCCTGGAGTGGTTTCTATGTTTCTGGCAATGGTTGGTGAAAACACCAGCTCAGAAATGAATCAGGAGGGCAGGAGGTGGAGGGGAGAATAAGTCTGTGGTAATTTTAGGTAAGATGGGGCGTGTTCAGGGTGGTATGGCCATAGATTATGTGTTAATTTTAAACTGGCTGATCTGTGGACTTGCTCACTCATTTGTTGTCCCGTTACTACTGTTATTCTATCGCCTGTCAAGCACTTTACAAGATGCTGGGGATGCAGCGATAAATACATGACAGTCTCTGTCTTCTTGGAGCCGGTGTTCAATGCTGAACACAGACATTAACCTAATAGTTGTTGTTGCCACGAAGGGATATTTTATAGGAAGAGCACAGTGTGGTAGGTGTGTGTCCCAGGAGATGGAAAGCAGATAGAGGACCAGGAAAGACCCGTGAGGATCTGATGGTGAGACTGGGCCCTAGTGCTTCTAGAAAGTCGCAGGCCGGGGGGACAGGCTGTCACTGGCAGAGAGAAGAACACTTGTGCAGGCTTTACTCCTTGAAGACTGCAGCTGGAGCCCACGGGCGAAGGGACAATAAGAGCCCGAGGATCGATTGAGGCATCAGCAGAACTAAATTCACCAGCACGTCCATTCTGACTCATAGTGACCCTCTAGGACCCTATAAAGTAGAACTGCCACCCCCCTGCAGATTTCTGAGAGTGTAAGTCTTCACAGGAGACAAAAGAATCCTCTCTCTTCCTCTCAGTGGATGGTGGGTTCAAACTGCTAAGGCTCAAGATGTAACCCACCATGCCCTCAGGATTCTGTTGGCTGGAGTCGGGGCTTACTCCTCAGTGTAGTTAAAGCCAGCAGGAGGCTTGGCGGGGCAGGTGTAGGAAGTGTGATGATCTGATCCCATTTTCCAGAGATCTGGCTGCTGCTGGAGAAAGGATGAGTGGCAAGGGGCAGGACCTTGCAGCAACCCCTACTCTCAACTAAGCCAAGCCAGTAAATTTTAGGGAGCAAACCCTTAGAGCTCCCCACAATGGAGGCCTCAATCTAATTTCCTTACCAACCAGGGCTCAGCAGAGGCAGGGTGACCTGTGACAAGGAAAATCTGCCTGCCCTGCCTGGCTAAGAAAGAGAACTTTGAAATAGACAGCTTTGGCTCCTGAAAGGACTTTCCCCTGGGAATTGTATTGTTCTTGGTTGTATATGGGCCTGTGTCATCTCCAGCATGCCTATACCAGGGTGTCGGGCTATCAGTTCCATTTTTTTCTTTTACATTTTATTAGGGGCTCATACAGCTCTTATCACAATCCATACATATACATACATCAATTGTACAAAGCACATCCGTACATTCTTTGCTCTAGTCATTTTCGAAGCATTTGGTCTCCACTTAAGCCCTTTGTATCAGGTCCTCTTTTTTCCCCCTTCCTCTCCACTCCCCCCTCCCTCATGAGCCCTTGATAAAATTTATAGATTGTTATTTTGTCCTATCTTGCCCTATCCGGAGTCTCCCTTCCCCCACTTCTCTGCCGTCAGTCTCCCAGGGAGGAGGTCACATGTGGATCCTTGCAATCGGTTCCCCCTTTCCAACCCATCAATTCCATTTTAAAAAAAACAACCTTGCAGGGCTGGATAGGGCAGAGGTTGTACTGTACACTGGTGCATATGGGAGCTGGAGGCACAGGGAATCCAGGGTGGACGATACCTTCAGGACCAAGGGTGTGAGGGGCGATGCTGGGAGAGTGGAGGGTGAGTGGGTTGGAAAGGGGGAACTGATTACAAGGATCCGCGTGTGACCTCCTCCCTGGGAGATGGACGGCAGAGAAGGGGGGGAGGGGAGACTCCAGATAGGGCAAGATATGACAAAATAACAATCTATAAATTATCAAGAGCTCTTGGGGGAGGGGGAAGCGAGGAGGGAGGGGAAAAAAAGAGGACCTGATGCAGAGGGCTTAAGTGGAAGGCAAATGCTTTGAGAGTGATTAGGGCAAAGAATGTAGGGATGTGCTTCATACAATTGATGTATGTATATGTGTGGATTGTGATAAGAGTTGTATGCGCCCCTAATAAAATGTAAAAAAAGAAAATGATTAGGGCAGAGAATGTACAGATGTGCTTTATACAATTGATGTATGTATATGTATGGATTGTGATAAGAGTTTTACGAGCCCCCAATAAAATGTTTAATTAAAAAAAACAGACAAGGAATTAAAGGAAGGCCCCATCACCCACTCAAGGTCACAGAGCTTCGAGGTCAGTCGGCTGGGCAAACCCTGCTGCTCTTTCCATTTCTCCTCCCTACAGGTCAGCATGGGCCTGCTAGCAAGAAGAGGCCATTGTGGGCATGTGGTGATGAGACAAGCCCTGAGGTTACAATGGCGAGCTTGTTTGAGGCAGCTCTGATGAAGGGCTGGGCTGGGCACAGTCAGGAATCAGGGAGCAGGACCCCCAGCTGCAGCTGGGCTGGTGGACTCAGCCACGTGCTTCCTGGAGCGATGGGAATGCCCATGGAGAGGCCGGATGAAGCTGGACCCAACCCGAAGACTCCATTTCCTAAGGGGGCCCAGAGAGGAACCTGCTAATCAGCCATCTGCGACCACAGCTCCTCAAGGAAGTCACTGTTCCTGCCACCTTCAGCCCAGTTGCAAGTTGGCTGGAGTTTTAACAAAAGGAAGTATAATTTTAGATTTCTCGCACCCAAATAAACAAAGACTGGCTCAGCTCCAGTTTTCCACATCAGAACCACGCAAACAACGACCTATCCACTCCCTCAACTTAATTAATTCACTAGCTGGCCCTTCATTGTAAATACCAGCCATTCACTCAGCTCCTCTAAGTGGCCAGGGCTCTGAATTACAGGCAGGCCCAGAGACACTGGAGGTTCATTCCAGTCTCCCTAAGTAAGGACAGTCCATGAAATGTATAGCTTCCCAGTGCATGTAAAAGTGATGTGTATGAAATACTTTACCCCACGTGCAAGAGCATAATTAAAATGACACAGAGATACAAAGTGAGTATGTGCTGATGGAAAAAGGGTGACTTGCTTGGTTCAGGGTTGCCAAAAAGCTTCAAATTATAAAATTCCTTTTGTCTGCCTGGATTCTACTGTTTAGACCATTACTTGCCCCACACTGCTCTGGGGCACAGTTCTGGGACATGAAACATTGGCATATGCTCACTTGTCCTGCCACACCCCTTTCCACTGGAATGTCCTGAGAGCCCAGCCTGACCAGGTTCTGTCCTCAGCAGGGGAGGGGTTTATCAGAGAACAAAACCACGTTGCTGTTTGCTCAGTGGGGACACCCAGATTTGGGGATGTGCTCAGATGACAAACAGATGAGTGAGAAGGTAAGGGGCCTGGGGTGACAGAGGGATGGCAATTAATCAAAGCAGCTGCTGGCACTGGCTGCATGGCATTGCCAGCCTGTCGCTGAGTCCTCTGTTCACCTGCATGGTCCTTTCTCCTCTGGTGAGTACTTCATGTTCAGATCAAGACTCATTTCCATTCTCCGTGGCTCAGGTGGTACTCCCTGGGCCTTGGAGCCCTCGGTTCACACATCACTCTGCTTAGGAAGGCTCTCCTTGTAGCCAAGGGAAAGATTCCTTGGTGATCATTCTAGGTGGGACAGCAGATCACACTCATCTCTTCTAAGGATGTCTTCTGAGGGCCGTCTGACCTATGCAAGGGTGTGTGTACAAGGAATCAGCCAGCAGAATCTTGACCTCAAGGGACTTCTAATTGGCCAAGTTGGTGGCAGGGGGGTAAGGTGGGGGGGTGTCTCAGCTAGTTGACTAGTTGTCATTGCTATTTATTAGGTGCTGTTGAGTCACTTTTTACTCAGAGGAGGCCCATATACAAAGAACACTGGCAGGCCTTTCCCAGCTTCAAAGCTTAGCCATGTTTGCAGTCACTATGTCACTCCATTTTAAGGGTCTTCCTCCCTATTTCACCAAGCATGATGGCTTTCCTCTGGTCACTGGTCCCTCCTGATAACATGTCCAAACCAACACATAAGTCTTTGATTTTCATTATTCGATGCCTACCTTTCGCACGCACAGGGGATTGAAAAGATCATGGCATGAGTCAAGTGCACCTTAGTTCTCAAAGTCACATCTTTACTGTTTTAATACTTTTTTTTAAATTAAAAAAATCATTTTATTAGGGGCTCATACAACTCCTATCACAATCCACACATACATCAATTGTGTAAAGCACATTTGTGCATTCGTTGCCCTCACCATTCTCAAAATATTTGCTCTCCACCCAAGCCCCTGGCATCAGGTTGTTTTAATACTTTCAAGAGATCTTTTGCAGCAAATTTTCCCCATGTAATATATTCTTGACTTGTTACTTCTGTGGACAATGATTACGGTCCCCAGTCCAACTTCATTCCTTTCTGTTTAACATGACAGTACTTACTGGTTCATATTTTTAGCAGTGGATTGCCACATCTGTCTTCCAGCCCTACCTCAGACTATAAGCTCTATAAACGTGCCTACCACAGGTGACCGTGCTGGTAGGAGAGACTGTGGTGGCACAGCTTTTAGCATTACAGTGCAACACACTGGCAAGTGAGGGATGGTATCTGATTAGAGGCTCAATGTAGGAAGAGCTAGAGGCTATGGCTGCTGTGACCAAGTACAGTCCTCGCTTACAAGCCTCCTGCTCCCAATATCCTCCTGGTACGACTGCATTTTATATGAGGAGGAAGCACCTTAGTACACTAACCTCTTTCCCCTAACAGGCTCTCCTCCCTCAGGCCTTTATCCTTTAATAACAATGCACACTGTAAAGATGACTTTTATGAAGCAAAGACTTTCAAGCTAATTTCCTAGCTGTAAGTTTTTCTTGGCTAACTCCACCCCAGCTCTTTCAGTCAAGAGTGGTTGGTTACCAAGGAGTTAATGACCAAGTACTTGCAGATGGCTCCCGTATGTCAAGAACAGCAGTCTTACTGATTTTTTCCTAAAGTGCCAGCATCTGAGAAAACCGCCTGTCTGTCACCATGGGAACATCATCCCGGAGTTGGGACTTACAACCCTTGTGCTCTAGTTTAACCCTTCTCACCATCCTCTCCAGGGTACACCTCCTACCCCCAGTTCTCCTCTTTACTCCATGAAGACGATTCTGTCTGCCTGGATCATCTCTTCACACTCACTCTTTTAATGATGCCTTGGAATGATCTGATTATATCTCATCGCTCAAGTTCTCCTGGCAGATGGTCTTACCTTTCTTTCAAAGCGGAAAGTGTTCCATTTCTAAATGCAGCTATAGAGCTGGGCCTGAGCCAGCTGGAGGTCTGGCCACCTCGTGGCCCAGGCCCTCTCATTCACTCCAAGGAGTCAGGTACCCCTCAGAGCACAGAGCAGAACTTTGCTCCATGGGGTCCCACACAGGGGCCTTTTCAAGCAGTAGAGCCCCAGAGCCCCAGGTTTGCTGAAGCACGGGCTTAACTATCACACTTTAGGCTGGTGGCCAAGTGCTTACCTGTCTGTGCCACTCCTTAGTGCTCTTACTCCTTAGCGCTGCGTAGAAGGACTTTTTGGGGGAAGATTCCATGTTTTTCGTATTTTTGCCACTCAGGCATGCACACAGGGACTTGGGAGGGGGTGTGCACTTCGTATGCCCTTGCTGTTTTTAGGCACAGAGTGGATTCTAGAAAAGAGCATCTCTCTCCTGAAGATTAGAAAGCAGCTGCACCTCTCTCTCATTCAGTTAACCAGGATTAGATGCCAAATTGGAATGATAGTCATCCAACCTGATTTCTGGACTGATGCTGCCCCCTAGGGGCAGAGAAGATGCTGCTGGGGAAATCCCAGCCTAGGGAGGGCAGTACCTACTTACTAGTCACATGACTACCCTGGGAGACCAGGGTTTCCAAAATGAAGTGAGATGCAACTACATTGAGAGTAAGCCAAAGCTCACTTTTACCCAAACCAGAATGACTACAAACACGAATGCCACATTCCTTGGAGTAAGCACTCTGTTAAGCAGGATGGTGGTGTCCCTGGAAAAGGCCACTGAGCAGGAATAGCAGGATTGCTGCAATGGAGTCAGTATCAACACCAGGGCTACCATGAGTACCCAAGCAGGAAAGTTGGGTGCGAGCTCTTGTAGTGCACGTCCAATACTGCCATCTTTAAGGACATTAAATTGGGGAGAAGACACAATATAAAGTATGTAAATACACGGTCTGACCTACGCATACAAGTGCAGAAAGGGAAGTGTGATTTGGGGGGGGAGAGAAGGGCTCCTAGGGAAGGGGAATAGCAAGTACAAAGGCCGAGGCAGCAGGTGGTTGGGACAGTGGGGTGGGGGTGGGTTGGAGTGGGAAACTAAGAGCCAAAAGACATGTGTGGGAATAAGGTCCTTAGAGGCTCAGCAGTAAGGGCTTTGACTTGTGCACACAATGAACAGAGGAATTGGTTTGGGTGAGATAACCCCTCTTATCTGCTGGCACCTTTGTTGGGAGGGCTCTTAAGCTCCCACCCCCACCCCCCAAGGCTGGAGCCTTGTCTCACAAGGGGCGATGGAAGGCAGAGGCTGGTAGCCCTCACTTGACAGTAGATGCTCAGTCCAAGTGAGGCACCAGCTTTTCAACTATGAGTCACAACTGAGAAGTCCAAATTGTAGATTATGCCAAGTGGTATTTTTCTCTTCTGTTGAGATAGAAAAGAAAGAGTACATTCTATGTGGCATTGGATAGTTTTGGTCACATACACATACACAAGTTGGTTTTGTTGTTGGATGTCGTTTGGGCGATTCCTAACTCAAAATGATTACACCTGACAGAGCAGAACTCCTCGTAGGGCTTCCCAGGCTGTACTCATTATGGAAGCAGATGCCAGCTCTTTCTTCTCAGGCTCGGTACATTCCACCTGCCAACATTTTGGTTACCAGTTAACCTGCAGTACTACCGGATTTCCCCAAGTGTTGGTTTTGGGGAAAAACCAATTTATCAAATAAGCTGAGGCGTCAATAACTGCAGATTCATTCATTCATTCACTCACAACGCTGGAGTTCTCTGTGAGGGCCTAGGAAGTTCCAGGGATCCTGTAAGAACCCAAAGTAGCCATATCCCTGGTGACACTGGAGAGGCTGCTTCTAGTAAGGGGTCATCAGGAGGTCCAGTAAAAAGCGATGATGTAATAGACTATTTGAAGCTGCTAAAAAAACAAGCACTACTACAATTTAGGCAAAACCCAGTCCATGGCAGACCTTGGTGGCTACCCTGGGGGGTGGGGGGTTGTTAAAGCCTTGTTGGCAGTCTCGGCCTGGCCACATACCTGGCTTCTCCCAGCTGGGACTCCACAATCACCAAGTTAACATATCCTCAAAGAGGGGTTCTGGATTTCCAGAAAAACCAACGGCACGCTTCCCCAACATGGTAAGGCCCTGCACCCACAGACTTTATAATATTAGCAGATAGCTGACCAAGGTCTGAACTTGGATAAAACCTCAAGTCAAACTCATTGCCATGGACTCATAGCCCCCGTGGGTTTCTCATACTAACTCTTTAGAGGGGTAGAAAGTCCTATCTTTCTCCTGAGGAGCGCCTGGTGGTTTCGAACTTTGAACCATATGGATGGCAGCCCAGCATGTAAACACTACGCTACCAGGGCTCCCAAACTTGGACAGTTCTGACTCCTTGTATTTACTGGAGAGGAACAAGTGTTTGGGAGTAAGACTGAAAAGTCATATAGAAGGTGGCTGCCACCTCCTCCCAGTCCACACAGTTGTGTGAGACCTGGTTACGTGAGGGAGTCAAAAGGTTAAGAGGCAACCAGTCCGCTAGCTCTGACATATGAGGCTTGTCCTAGTTTATCTCTTGCAGCTGTACCAAGTGGCCATGGGGCAGCCAGATTCTATTCTGTCCTAGGCTGACAGTGTAGCCTTCCTCTTGGACATGACAACAGACCAGCCAGTCCCCAGCTTGGTCCTATCTGCTCTGATAAAATAGTCTTGCGGCCAGTCACCTGCTAGACCAGCTGCTTGGTCCTGGCACGCAGTCTCATGTGGGTATAAGAATCACTGTGGTAGAGGTAGGGCCCGGAAGCTGCAATGCGGACAGGCTTTTTGAGCTCTCTGGTTGTGTGGCCAAAACCCTTGTGAGAGCAATGCTTCCTCTACAACACACTTGACTCCTTCCTTCTGGGGACATGGCCCACTCCCCTGTATGCATTGTGGGTCAACCATTCTTTTCTTCCGGGAGCAAGTCTGAAAGAATGTCTTCAGGACATGTAGTCCTGAAGTGTTGACTTTGGCTGAGATCTGGTGACATTCTGCCTGCTGGAAAAGAGAGCAAGTCAGGTGCTGGCCCAAGACATGCTTGAGGCTGAAGGCTCCTGGAGCGCTCCCTCCATGTGCACATCTGCCCAGACTGCCTGGCTTGGTGTTGAGGATACACCATTTCAGGGATGTCCTGCCCAGAAAGTGTTCCTGGTGTCAGGTTCAGTAAAGGAATTTGGTGCCAGTATTTCAGGGCCTTCTGTCAAGCTGGCAGATAAGACTTTCCACAGGTTTATTACCTCATCTCTAAACAAGAAGTTTCTAGAAGTAAAACAGAGGTAGGCTGACTGAGCGTCCCCCTTATTTTTCTGAGCCGACTTTTCTCTTTGGGAGTGATTTATTAAACCTGACACAGAATGTCAGTCACTTTTGCAGTCCTAGAGTGATAGGAGGTTATCGTGTGTGTGTGTGTGTGTGTGTGTGTGTGTGTGTGTGTGTGTAGTGATAAGCACTCAGCTGTTAAACCAAAGGTCAGCAGTGTAAACTCACCAGGTGCTCCCCGGGAGAAAGATGAGGCAGTCTGCTTTTGTAAAGACCCTCTGGGGCAGTTCTGCCCTGTATTATAGTGGCTGTGAGCTGGAATTGACAAGCTATGGAGTTTGTTGATTGGTTTACAGTGATATGCAGAGTCCAGGTAATGCAAACACAATGACCACACTAGAGGTTTCTAATGCAATGAGTTCAAGGTTTGAGTCCACCAGAGGCTCAGTGGGGAAAGAAGACCTGGAGTTCTAGTTCCAAAACCACCAGCCTGTGGAGCACAGTACCACACTGACACACGGGGCTGCAGTAAGCTGGAATCAACTGGAAGGTTTTATGGGGATATAAATCTGAAAAAAGGAGCTCTGGTGGTGCAGTGGTTTAAGTGAGAGGCTGCTAATCACAGGTCAGCAGTTGAAACGCACCAGCTGCTCGATAGAAGGATGTAAACTGTCTGTTCTGTAAAGGTTACAGTCTTGGATCTTGGAAATCCTGAGGCAGTTCTAGCTACTCTGTCCACTATTCTGGGTCAGCACTGACTTGGTGGCAGTGGGTGATGAGTCTGCAGCGCCGTCTTGGGCTTGTGGGGGGGGGGGGACACTGAGAAAGGCAGGTAACAGGCTCACTACTGTGCTCCATTCAATCACCAGCTGGCACTCTGGAGAGTCTTTGTTCAAATTGTGTTTATTTTCAGTAGAATTGCAACACTCCTGGAAGATAAAATCTAAGTTAGCAGCAGCTTCCTGGAGCCACAAATGTCAGCTGAAACTCACAAGGAATGGAATTTGGGGCTGACATCCAGGGGGAATGAGTCACCATCATCTTTCTAGGCAGGTATTTATGGTGCAAACATGTAACTAAGTCCAAAGTTGGCAGACTAAATCCACCCAGTGGTGCTGTGGATGAGAGGCCTGGCTTCCACCCACAGAACCTTCTGTAAAGATGACAGCCAAGAAAACCCTATGGTGCAGTTCTACTCTGTACCCATGGGGCCACCGGGATGTCAAAGTTGACTCATTGGACACAGGTTTATTTATGCTGGAGAGACCATAGCTTACATATAGTTATAAAGTTGGTAGTGATACTGCTGTAGATCACTCCTGTGATCCTACTTGATGTTGATTAAACAATGAGGCAGAGAAAGAAGTTGGGGTGGGGCAGCACTCAACCAGACAGGGAGGGGGCTTGCTTCCTCCTGGCAACACAGATCCCTGATGTCTGTGCTTCTTGCCCTTAGTCTGGCTCTTCCTCTCAGCTGGCTTCCCTCTTCCTTCCTGACTGCTTTTCTGAGGCTCGGAGCCCCGGAGGCCTGCCTTTTTCTGCCTAGGGCCCTTCTGTAAGGCAGGTTCTAATTCATCTTGCTGTCCCTGGGGCAGACCCACAGCTGTTTTTCGGAGAAAGGTTTTACAACTCACCACTCTAGGGACACAGACCGGAGATAAATACGACATAAGAGAAGTCAGTTTCCAGACACTTTTTTTTTTTTTAACCTAAAAGCCATGGCTTCCAGCTGGGGTTGGGGGAACACCTCTGGGATAGTCATGGAAAGTCCCACTGGATTTCCTTCCCCATTTGTTTCAAAGCTCTTCACTCTCCCACTGACTGTCCCCACTTCCTCTGACCAGAACACAGACTGTGAGAGGTGGCAAAAGGAACGCTGGTGGCTCAGACAGCCAGGGTCCTGGTTCCTACTCAATTTTCCATACAAGCACTCACCAAGGCAGAGCATGAGTTAAATAGAAAACATCCCCAGGCTGTCCCTGCTGCATCTCATCAGTTTATGAACTGCACTGAGCCACAAGTCCCTGGGGTCTGGCTTATACAATTCCAAATCTCCACCTTTTTGCTGATAAAGTTTGCAGGGCAGTCTATGTTGACATCATTCTCGGGGCCCAAGTCCCTGCTTGGACTACAGAAAGCCACAAAGCTGTTTTCAAAGTAAGGACCTCCTTCAGTGCCAGTGACAATTGAAGGAGAGTGAAAACAGCAAACAAGCCTTGAGGTCGCTCTGCCTCAGTGTCCCCCTTAAAGCCAGACCTCCCTCATTCTGAGAGACCCACCCACTTTATGAACCATGTCCAGGACTTGGCTGCAAATGACTTCCCTCAAAGAGCCTCTCCTGAGTTCTTTGCTGAGTGAGCTAACAACATCCCACCCACCATCTTCAGAAGTCAAGAGCAGAGCAAAGGTAAAGGAAAAAAAGGACCATGGCCGCTTCTGAGCCCTGTTGTCCAACCTCAGAATTTCATCACCCTGTTCTAAGGCAGTGTCACAATATGCTATTGCTTAATGCCTACCAAATAGCAAAGAGAAGGGACCGGCTCCCACGACCACCCCCCCCAAGTGGTGGTGGTGATAGTCCCATCACTCTGGTGCTTGAAGGAAGGCCCTGTCCTTCACCCTGGTTGGGAGGACAGAGCTGACACCACTCATCCTCACTCATGCTCTTGAAAAGAATTCATTCCTCTTCAGAGAATCTTTTCTCCCACTACAGGCCTCAAAAGTGACCAAAAAATAGCGACCTTTTGGGTGCGGGAAAAGTAAACAACTCTGAGGCTTTTAAAAAGGAGAAAAGCCGCCAACCCGTCAGATGGTTGGTGTGCGGCCTCACGTGTCAGGGGAGAACTAGTCCTTAGGATTCCGGGGCTTCTGGAAACAGATCCCTTGTCTTCTGGTTGTGTTCAACCTGCCAGCCTTTCACTTATGGAACCAGATGGGTTCTCTGCTCACAAGGCCAGAAACAAGGCACTGGGCAATGGTCCCAGGAGAGAAACAACCATAAACTAGGAGGCCACTACTTCTCTCCCTCCTCCTCGGCTCTGGCAATTCCAATGAAGCTCCCAGTGACTCAGACAGGAGTAAGAAAGGATGAAGGAAATGGTCAGGATATTACTTACACACGGTACACCTCTAACACACCAGCATTCGGACATCTCCGCTCTGGGTGGCCACAAGCTCTTTAGACAGTTTAAAATGAGTCCTCTCCCCAGGAATTTGAACGGTTCACCAAATGGTGTTGGGATTGGTGGGGTATAATATAATAGAGGACTCTATAGCACATTCGTGATAGCTTATTGGTATGTTAAGAGAGGAAGGTGGCTCAGGATGGTCACAGAGAGTAACTGGTCACCAAATCCCTGCTACAAAGGACAAGCAGCCACCCCAGAACTACTGATAGTCACAGGGTGGCAGGTCACAGCCCATTCTGTAACACAGGATGGGAAGCACTGAATGTTGCTCTACAGGTCTTGGTTTTTGCCTACCCTGTGATTCTTTTAGAAACCCTTAACGGCTAAGCAACTGTGAACAGCCATCAGTTCAAACCTACCAGCTGCTCTGCAGGATAAAAGACCTGGCCAATCCTGTCTAGGACCCTCTGGGTCTATTTCTCTGTCTTAGAGGGTCAGTGTGAGTTGGAATCAACTTGACAGTATACAACAGCAACAGCAATGTGAACGCTCCACTCAAAAAAGGGCCACTTGAGCTCTTTGGAAGAGTGACTTTGCTACTGGCAATCATTGGGGACAATAATGACATTCATGGGCCATCCTCAGAATATAGAAGAAGCCTGGTGGTGTTTACTCAGTGCCCATGGAACTATCACTCCACCTTGCAGCAAGAAAGACACGACTGAATTAACAGTAAGATGCCCAAAGGGTACGAGATTTCATGGATGAAATCTATTTATTACCAAGATCTAAACTTCATAATCAATTTTCCAAATATGACTATGAAAATTGTGATTTGGAATAATGCATTTTAGAAACACAGTTTCAGAACACAAAGCAAACAGTTTACACTAAACTCACACACCCGACACACGGTGGTAGCTTCCCTTGGGCCGAGAATCTTTTAACAAGTACATAGATGTTGCCCCACCGAGGAAGCAGCCACGAAGATGGATATTCCGCAGCAGGCAGGAGTGTGGAACTGATTTCCTGATGAAGACAGATGGTCCCTTATGTTCTCTTCAGCTTATGTAGATGTGAATTTTGGAACAGCCAGTGCCTAGGCAGAAATCATACCTGTGGACCCCAAGGGCTCACCGGAGGGCCCACCTCACCACTGTGCTCCTAGAGCATGCGCAGTCCATGTCCCCTTTGCTTCTGCCATGGCTCCTTCAAGTCAGACAATCTGAGGGGACCTAGAGGAGCAAAGGGGCAGCCCAGGTGCTATGACGCGGCTTGTTGCTAACCTAACTCCCCACTCCTGGTCTTCGAGCTGTTTTCAGTCCAGGTCTGAGGCCTGCTTCAAGGAGTCAGGTGGGGGACAAGAGATGACTTGGCCTGCTGGCCACATAAGGAGCCCATCTGCAACATTCCTTGACGGCAAGAGTCTCGACCCAGGAAGGTAGAACAGAAGTCTACCAATGGGCACTGTCATTGTCAGGCACCCTTCATTTATTCCCCACACCAAGCTGACACTGTTGGTGCCCTAGGAGACCCCAAGAGAGCTGCCAGAATGGTAGTAACCTGTGCCGGTGTGCTCAAGTATCTTTCTTCCCACTCACAGTTCTTTCCTTATAGCCATCACAACACCACGATTGGCCACAGGACAAAGCACAGGAGAGCTCAATGCCCGGGCCCTTATCCCCCTGCGCTGAGACGGCCCTCATGAAGGCCAGGTAGACGAGAACACCCAGGGGATGCGCTTGCTAATTCCTGAATGGACTTCTTTGGCTCAATTGGAAACCGAATTCTTTTTTGTTTGTTTGAGAAATAGAGTAAAACTTTATTTTCATTTCATGTAACATAATTCAAATTAACTGCGTGGTAATGTGAGAAAAAGATGACTATTTGCAATCTCTTAAGAGATTTCTTCAAATTTTTCCACTGGAGTTCCAGGCCCCCCAAATGTTGACACCCAACATTTTGCCCAGTGAGAATTTACATATAATTAGAGACTATATCAATATCCAAAAATGAAAGTGTTTAATGTTTTAATTATAAGCTCTTAGGGTACATAACTGGGGCCTTGGTGGTGTAATGGTTATGAGTAGGGCTGTAATCCACAAGGTCAGCAGTTCCAAACCACCAGCCACTTCCCCTGAAAAATGATGGGGCTTTCTACCCCCATAGATTTATTCTTAGAAACTCATCAGGGACAGTTCTACTCTGTCCTAGAAAGTCACTGTGAGTAGACATTGATTTGATGGCATTAAGTTTGGCTTGACTTTTTTGATGGTATATAATCACCCGTTGGGCTGTAATAATCATGACAATTCCCCCCACCCCTGCAAAGTTCAGTGCTGTTGTTTTAAAGAGGATAGAATAAGTGAAAACACTTAAGTCTTGCACAAAGTTTTTACAATCAAATTAGAAGTCTGGAGACTTTTAATAATTCTTCCTGAGTTCAAGCTGGGACATGATTATAGTTGGTGTCAAGTGATCATACTTATTCCGACTTTGGCAGCCATCAACAAAACTGGCACCTGCAATTAAGCCTTCAGGCATACATTTCCCAGAGTTGTAGAATCTCTTTCCCATAATGCCAGCCAAGGTCCCAGAAGTAGCTAAGAAAACCCAAATGTTACTAGGATTCTGAGAGCGCTGACAGGCGCCCAGGCCTGCTAAGCCCCAGAAGAGAAGTCCAACAGTGAGGGACAGGACACTAACTGCTTTTGTGTAGCCACTGAGCCCACCAGAAACAACAAGTGCTGCGTAGCCAAAGCCAAACCAATGCAGGGACACTAATGAGCTGCGTTGCTTCTCCAAGGTTCTCTTCCCTATCGGTCCAACTGCACAAAGACATGTCGCCTGTCCCTGAACTGCGTTCCCAAGGTCAGCTCTGGTGGACAAACGAACAGAGCTGGGGACCTAATTCTAAGTGCTCTGGCTTCACTTTCCCAACAGAACAGACATGCTGGGAAAGAGACCTCACTCGTTAGTGGTCTACAGTGAGCAGCACACTTTGGATCAGCCTCAGACACATTAGGGGCAAATGTGCCCATTTGTTATTCTTTGGGGAACAGAAGGAAACTATGCTGTAGAAAATATGACCAAGTTTGATTGCATCCTTGCCCTGAGTTTGTGCCAGTGGCAGCTGTCAATCAATGGAACAAAGAAAGAAAAAAAAAAGAAAATATGACCAAGTTTAAGAAAAACAAGGCCTTCCATCCAGTCTTCTCGTAAGGCAGACACCACCAGTGATGTAGTAGGTCCTGCCCTTGAAATTCATTCAATTCGCTCACACAAACACTCCTGCCAAGACTTGGGAGCATCCTTCTGTTTCTGCTCGAGGGGTGCTAACCAGGAAGTCTGCCAAGGACCTCCAGTACCTGTGTGTGCATGGTAGACACTTCCAGAACCAGGCTCTGGAGAGAGTGGCAGCACAAGTGAGGTAGACAAATGCCAGCAGGTGCGACTGATCCTTCAAGTATCTGGAGGGCACTGGGCGCATCCAGAGGCTCACAGCAATCAAGGGGCCACTCCTGTGCTGGAGGCTCCCAGGGACCATTCAGAGATCATTCCTTGACCTTTCGGCAGCTGAGATATACCTGCTCTCTATGGCAGCCATGCTCCAAAATGAGCAGAATCGTCCCCAACCAGCAGCTACCCAGAAGGGAACAGCAGGATTGCTTCCCAGGGAGGCTTCTACCATCTTTTGTGGGATCCACAGGAGACAGGTGAAGAGAGACAGACCACAGCCAGAGCCAGGTCTCAGTGGTGTCCCACAACCTGGAGCAAGCATCGGGGCCAGTACATGGCTCTGGTGACAACAGTGAACTTCACCTACAAGCACTCTCCCAATTTTTAATGAGAAGGCTCATTTTTCAAGGTGAAATAATGGCCTGGAAAAGAAGTGGTCACTTGGGACCCTGTCAATGAGGTACTGAGTATGGCAGGCCTGTTGGTGCTAGAGAACAGGCCAAGGACGACAGAAAATGCCACCTCAACCATGAAGGGGAGACCAATTCTGGCAAGTCTTCTCCTGCCAGGCCCGTGCTTATAAACAGAGGCACATATGGGCACTGAGCAAAGTGGGTGAGAATGCTGCCTCTCTCTCACTGCCATAGAGTCAGTGCTAACTCACTGCGACCCCTGTGGGTTTCCAAGATTGTAACTGTTTATGGGACTAAAAAGCCCAGTCCTTCTCCCTAAGAGCTATGGGTGGTTTCAAACTACTGACCATGCAAATCACAGTCCAATGTATAACTGCAACAACATGGTAGCAGGTGCAAAACCACCCGTGACCTAGAGGTAAGACACGTGGGCTTGGAACTGTCTGGGCTCAAAGGCAGAGCTGGGGGTTATGTGTCCTGGTGCCCCCACCCTTGTCCCCCAATGTCCCGGCAGACACCGCACTGCCCCTCGGAGCCCTCCAGGGCTCTGAGAGGATAAGCTTTGGCCAAGAGTATGGATTTTGCCCTCAGGAAAGAGTGACCTCAGGCCAGAACAATGAGTCCCCTACACCCGACTCATAAGGAGAGCACACTTCAGCGCCACCACAGGAGGGCAAAGGAGGGCAGCTGGGACTCCTCCATCCGGGTTGGAAGCACTTCCTTCCCACCATTGTTCTCACTGCCATTTTCAGGCTGATCTTGGGTGGCTCCAGACCAGGTGTGTGTCCAGCTGGGGCCAGCAAAGGCTGGACACCATTCATTCAAGGTCCACCAATTGGCAGGTAGGGCAGTGGTTTCTTTGTAAGGAAATAAATGAAAAGCAGATAAGCCACATGACTAGTGATGAGGTAAGTCAATGAAAGGCCACACGCACAGGCCACAGGCCATGTACACAGGAACCATTCACCTTTTTAGGCCCCTGTGATGTAGCGCTTGTAATATAGAAGGTGGAAATGACTTTGTGGACAGAATGTAGGTTTCAAAGAAGACACACATCCCTCAACTGACCACTTGTACCCACCTGGTTTCATAAGACTGCAGGTCAGATAGGCCATGCTGTCCCTCAAGGACTCACTCAATGCTGGAGGTGGAGCTAACGATATACCTCAGCACTCTGACTTCCCTGCTAGCTTCCCACATGTTTACAGGAGGGAAAAAGGGAACTCTAGAGGGATACACCCTGACCACGATTCTGGTGTGACTCCTCCGACTGCTAGATGCCATCAAGCCTAGTTCCCATCACAGGAGTCCCACCCATGTGCAGGGTATAACTTCCCTGTGGGATTTTCAAGGCAAGCTCTTCTGGAAATAGGTCACCAGGGTCTTGTCTTTTCAGCTAGTTGAGAGCAGAAGCACTGTCTCCCCACTACCCTACCCTGACTCCTTGGGTAGATGGCCATCACTTGCATGGCCCACTAGCACTTGTTACAGACTCCCTCCCTACCTCCGCACAACGTAATCCAACCCTCTCACCTCTCCTCAGCTTTTTACCAAAGCAGAAGTACATAGCATCCTACCAGATAGTCACCAGCTCTTGCAGCTATAACAGAATCTCTGGCACAATGCCTCATCCTCTCAACCCAGAGAGGAATACTGCACCCAGGAACAGAAGTAGAGGGCCACGTGCCAGGGAACTCTGCAGAGCCCGAGAGCCAGGTCATCTGTGAAGCTGGGTGGCCCTCTCCTGGCTGCCTGCTGTAACTGCGGCTCCACCTAGCCCCAGTGGAAACTCAACTGATAAAACTTACAAACACCCAAATGCTGGGAAAGAGCCAATATTACTCTCTGCAGTGGGGGCGCCAAACACAAATCTCTCATTCACACTCCTACATAGGGTCTTTAAAATATGGAAGCCGAAGGCAACAGACACACACCATCAAGGACGGGTGGTGAGGCCCTGGGATCACACTCAGGCGGACAAGACAGGTACAAATCATGGGGGCTGGGCAGGTCCGAGTGTACCACCTCTGCCAATTGCTCAGCATTGACCGGGCTATGACTTCCCCTCTCTCCCACTTCACCTTCCCTCTCCACAGGGGGTGTCAACAGGGACCGAGTGAAGGAGATGACTCCTTATGATCAGGCTGTGAGGTGCTGGTGTCCAGTTTCTCCTACCAGCTCAGCAGGGAGGAGAGGGAAGGGAGAGGGGCTTCTGTCAGCTTAAAGGCAAAGGGGATCGGAGAACAAGGGTGACGAGTGAGGAAGCACCAGCTATGAAGTCGCTGAGCTCACACGATCTGCTTGGCTGCTGCCCACAACCGTGATCATACAAGAGACCAGAAATGGCCCTTCATCAAACACAGGAGCCACTATGTCTAACACAAAGAAGTAAAACCACTCAAGAGCAGGAGAGGCGAGGGAGAATGGCGAACAACAACCATGGTTAGGCAAACTCAACACCAGAGGCACCAGAGGCCACTGGGCAGATCTGCTACACAAGCCCTCTTCAAGTTTTAAAAAGCAAGATGCCACTTTGAGAACTAAGGTGCACTGGCCAAAGTCATGGTATTTTCAAGTGCCTCATATTCATGCAAGAATTGATGAATCCTTATTCACTGGACAGTAAGAAAAGACCAATGAAAACTTGATGCCTTTAATGGTGCTGGTAAAGAATATTAACTATAACATGGCCTGACTGCCTGAAGAATGAACGAATCTTGAAAGAAGTACAGCCAGGATTGCTCCTTAGATATAAGGAGCGTTGAGATTTTGTCTCACTTACTTGGGGCATGTAACAGGAGTAATCGGTCCCTGGAAAAGTAGTCGGTGAAAAGAGAAAGACCCTGAAGAAGATGGACTGACACAATGGCGGCAAACATAAGCTCAAATACAGCAACAACTGTGTGATGATGCAGGACTGTGCAGTGTTTTGTTTCACAGTGTCGCTTTGAGTTGTCGCTGACTCAATGGCACTTGACAACTAACAGTCTTCACAGTAAAGCTCTTAAGGAGGGTGGTGCTCTTATCCACCCCATTTTTACAGATGGGAAAAGTGAAGCTGCAACATGCTTATAATAAGGTCACACAGGGAGGAAATGGTGTAGTTGGGAAGCAGAACTGGCAGTGTGGCTCCATCAAGCCCTTGCTAAGAGCACTGAGTTGAGGGTCTGCTGGCCAACCTGTCCCCACCTCTCCCATCCCGCCACCCTCCGCTCTCCCAAAGAGTACGTTGTGAGGAGGTAAGGGCAGCATGTTGGAACCTAGAGACACTGAATGAGAACTTCGGGGAAGGTTCTCAGGAGTAGGAGCTGACCAGACAGTCCAGCCCGTGTGCCTGTCTCCACGTGTCTAAGCATTAACAGATGTACAATTATCAGAAAAGGCCAAAGTTCCAGGTGCTATGGCAACAGACCAAAAATCCAAACCACTGAGACAAGGGAGTAAAAGGACATTCTTATATTACATTCTGCCAGTGGAATGTGCCAGATAGTAAACAGTGTGCACTCGTGAACGAACGAACACACACACACGCCTTAAGGAATGTCTTTGTGGGGTAGTAAACAGTGTGCACGAACGAACGAACACACACACACACACACACACACACACACACACACACACACACACACACCTTAAGGAATGTCTTTGTGGGGTACAACCAGACCAGCACATTGGCATTACATGGGCTGTTCGGATCTCAGTGTCAGATCTGACTATGCTACACCCCGTAAGAGCTTTGTGGTCTCTGGCCAGAATCATCGTCTGAATGAGGATGGGCCAATCATCCCCTTTTTACTAATCTGTATGGACTTCCCATTGCTATGGGAAGAAGCGCACATTTTTTAGCATAAGGGCCCACACCCTTCATAGTCTGGCTCCAAAACCCCACCTCCCACCTTTTGGTGGTGTCTTTCCAAATACCATGCTTCTCTGGCACAACACAAAAGCCCCTTCGGTGAGGTTCCCAGCACTTTACCTGAGCACACATCTCTGTGCCATCACATCACATCACGTGGTCTATTTCCTTTCACAGCCAGGAGCTCCTCCCCAAGCTGCTGTGAGTGATTCCAACCCATGTGGCAATACAGTTTCCCCCATGGATTTTCGAGGCTGTAATTTTTATGGTAGTAGATCATCAGGACTTTTCTCTCACAGAGACACTGGGTGGATCTAAACCACCAACTGGTGGGTGAGCAGCCAGAGGCTTAATCATTTGTGCCACCAGGGCTTCTTGATTGCCAGCTTGTTTGAGTCAACATTTCCACTTGGATGTGCCCGGAGTGCATGTCTGGGCTCACTTTGGACTCTCTCACCTCCACTTCCACCCCTGCTCCTGCAAGCTGGGTTTAGTCTCCACCACCATTCACCAGCCACTCAGGCCCAGACCCCTAGACGTTTCGTCCTGTACCCCTACTGATCTCTGCCCAAACACATTTCAAGTCTCTTCCTTCTTGTTCAACAACTCTGGTCCAGAGCACAGAAAACACTTTAGATGTGACCTTCTACCATCTCTCCCAGGCCCTGTGTCACCTTGCCTCTTTCACCTCCATATGCCCCTGGATCACAAGGTAACACTGGCCTTCAGATGAGCGTGCCTACCATCTTCTCACTCAGGCTTTGGCTCAAAAACTTCTGAGACCTTCCCACTTCTCTCTCCCCTACATCCAGCACTTCCTCACTGAGACTGTGGGTAGCACCAAAATTATGGGCTGTGGGAGGCGCCAAAGAGCCAGCCCAACTGTCACCAGAGCGCTAAATGTGTCTTGCCATAACAGAGCTCACAAAGATCATGTTCTACACCCTTGTTTGGCAAGTAGCATATGGACTTTAAAAATTTATGAGCAGCCATCTAAGATACCTATTGATGTCCACTCATACATGGAGCAAATAGAATGCACAAAACCCAAAGTTCAAGGAAGAAATACAGTCACAGTTGACGTGAACTCAGCCTCTTCTACTCTAGATGCTACCCAGCTTTCATCACTGAGCATTCTGACTGAGGACAGGTACCACATAAAGTGTCACCTGTGAAAAATGTGCTCCCAAAAACAAGGTGAGAAAGAAGGGAAGCTAGATTAATGTAAACAGAACCAACAAAATAGCAATAATGTGAGTGCAGACTCAAGTGTAAAAATGGAAACCAATGACAGGGAACAATTTATATAAAGATTACTCTGAGAAGCTCACCCTCACAGCACGATCACTGAAGACAAAATGGGGGTATAAGCAAATGTGGTGAAGACAGCTAATGAAGCCCACTATCAAAAGATAGAATGTTTGTGGTCTTAAAGGCTTGAAGTTTAATAGCAAAGAAGTAACAAGTCCACCCACATAGAAGCAGCACACCAGCCCTTACGATCATGAGGTGTTGACGGGATCAGGTAACAGGCATCAGAAGACCCAAAAATATCGCTGAGAATGAGGAAGGTTGCAGCAGAGACCCCAAACCTATCTGTAGATGATGGGACCTCACCTCTCAGAAGGGTCACAAGGAAGGGATGAGTCAACCAGGGTGCAGTATAGCACCAATGAGACACATAATATTCCTCTGGTTCCTTGAGGATTTCTCACCTGCCACTATCATGATCCCAGTTCTGCCTTTCAGTTCTGATTAGACCAGAGCATGTATGTTGGTACAGATAAGAGCTCACAATACTCAGGATCCAAGTCAAATAAATCCCTCAGGTACAAAAATAGGAGTAGTAATACGGAGTGTAAGGGGAAGGTGTGGAGAGGGGGACCGAACAACAGAAACTAGGGGAAGGGAGACAGCGGTCAGTGTTAAGATATGAAAATAACATAATTTATAATTTATCAAGGGGTCACCAGGGTGCAGGGGTGGGAGGGAGGAAAAAAACAAGAGGAGCTGATATCAAGGGCTCAAATAAAAAAGTAAACATTTACAAAATAATGATGACAACATATGTACAACTATGCTTGATACAATAGATGTACAGATTGTTTTAAGAGGTGTAAAAGACCCTAATAAAATGATCTTTTAAAAATTTACTAAAGGGGACTCCAATTTGCTATGTAAACTCTCACATGAAACATAATTTAAAACACAAACTAAAGGAAATATATCTTTCCTGGTTTAAGAAACTCATTTTATGATCTGGGGTCAGAATCCGAACTTGAATTCTGGGGCATGTTAGGGGGGAAATGCTAGCTACCTCTAACTTTACTCTGAAAGAATAGCATCCTCCTTTGTTTCAAATGTGTGTCCCGCTTGATGTCCACATAGGAAAGACCCTAGATGAGCAGGTCTCCCTGTTCTGAAGTTCAGACTTTTCTCAGACTCTCATGGTTGTCTACTCTAGTTAACGCTTTGAGCATTTCAAGGTCAGATCTCAACTCATTTCTGTCTGGTGTGTTGGCCCAAGGCTTTAGATCACAACATATCACATGCCAAAAAGACCTGGAGGCATAATGGGTTCAGCATCGAGTCAATGGTGGAAAGGCCAGCAGTTAGAAAGCACCAACCTCTCGACGTAAGAAAGATGCGCCAGTCCACTTACTTCCATAAAGATTTACTGCTTTGGACTTCTTGTGGGGCCGGTCTGCTCTGTCCCTGAGGGTTGGTGTGAGTTGGAATCAACTGGAAGGCAGGGGGGTTGCTACCACACCTCCTCCCAGTCCTGTCAAAGATGGGGAAACAGATTCAGAGTGGAAGGGAAGAGGCCTGCTCACACAGCAGTTCAGAACAGAGACATCTGAGTGGCTTCAAAGGATGGTGGTGACTCATCTGCAGAACGTGTGCAGGGACCAAACCTACTGGACAGCAGCACTATGATGAGGGGACACACACACACACAGAGCCAAGACAGACATTTGTCATCTGGTTCTACTCACACTGCTTATTCACATGGTGGTTGCTCCCTTCCACTTTGGCACAGACAGTGGAGATGTGCCTGCCCAAATTGTGGCTCAGCAGAGGACACTGGCCCAATGGGGTGCTATGATGCCAGAAGAAACCAACCCTGCTTGGTTTCCTCAATGGCAAAACTCATCACTGGTAGTCTGACCTGTGTGGTGACCCTACCAGCTTCTGCTTAGATCAGAACTCATAACATGCTGGCCCTGTGACCTCTCCCTCAGAGCCTTGGTGGCCTTGTTAGGAAGATGAGCAGACAGATGCTGGGAGGAGAGCAGGTGTTAGGGGGCTTTGCCCAGCACACAGTAGGTTGTCACTAAGCCACACGAGCATGGGAGGTGGGGTTAGCAAGAGGGAATGCTGAGAATGTCTTTGGATAAGTCCTTCAAATGCCCACAGTAAGTGGAACAATTTCCTGCTCCGCCCTCTGGCCACACCACAGAGAGCAGCATGCAGGCTCTGTGGGGGTAGGCTGGCTAGCTTTAAGAAAGCTAACATCATTATACGACAGTTCCATACAGTGAGCAGGCCAGTCAGGAGTGGGCTGTGTGAGAGACTGGCTACAAGCGGAGAGTCAAGAATGGCCACACTAAGCACAGGGGATGGCTGGGTTGACTAGGTCAAATGTGGGACCTTGTCATTAAGGAAAAACTCAGACTCCTGAGGTTCAAACGCTCATGAGCCTTGTTTTCCCCAATTTGCCTCAGCATCCACCATCCTGCTGGGTGTGGGAGCCAACATCACTCAGTTACCTGAATCCCCCAAGATCACTCTGGTAGTACCTGTGCCCTTGGTCAGAGGGAGAGACCTTGCCAACAGTGAGGACACTCAGCAGATGAAACTCCTTTATTGTCAAGGCACCTCACAAATGGTGGGAAAAAGTCAGACTGGCTACTTTTCCTTTTGTACAGTTCTCTGTACCAGAAAAAAAAAGGGGGGGGCTTTACCCTTTTGATTTGAGGCAGATAAAGGAGAGGCCCAGGGAAACATTTTGCGTGCTGAAGGTGAAGACTAGAAGCAGCTCCTGATGAAGATCGAAGACTAAAGCCTTCAGTATGGATTGCAACACAACAGAAAGAAAATAAAAATCCTCATAAACTGAACCAATAAAAGCATCATGAAAAAAATGGGGGAAAAATGAAGAAAAAAAAGCATCATGAAAAATAAAGAAAAGATTGAAGTAACCAAAGATTTCATTTTACTTGGATCCAAAAATCAAACAAATTGTACTGGGCAAATCTGAGGCCAAAGACCTCCTTTAAAGTGTTAAACAGTGTAACAGTGAAGATGTCGCTTGTGGACTAAGGTACACCTTCCCCGAGCCATGCTAATTTCAATCACCTCCTGTGAAAGCTGCACAATGAACTGGAAGACTAAAAAAATCTGGTGCTGGCAACAAACACTGAACACAGACTGCTAGAAAAATAAACAGAACGACTATCAGGATGGAGGAGGATCAGGCAGTGTTTCACCCTATTGTACGTGGGGTCACAAAGGGTCAGACAACAAGCTCTTTGGTGGACCTCTGCCTAGCCCTCTTTCCACATAGGCCACCAACAACAGAAGGCCCTGGGGTGCCAGAGTGGATTTCAAAGTCTGGAAGCGCAGGGCAGTAACAAGTGTTCTGACCTGGTATTCTCCTGGACACCAGGGAATGCATACCACAACATGATCGTCAGAACCAATGGAAAAGAAAACAAGGTGAATCTGCGTAGAACTGTGCTCCCCAATATTTCTCAAACTTGACCTTCTGGAAACAGATCACTGGGCCTTTCTTCTGAGGCACCTCTGGGTGGATTTGAACCTCCAACCTTCTAGTTAGCAGCGGAACGCCTCGCTATTTGTGCTACCCAGGGACTCCTGAATCTATCAAAAGCTAACTGTATTCTTTCCCTCTTCCCATCAAAGCTGGCCAAATACAGTGTAAGCTATAAATGTGAAGGCAGGAGGCAGAGTCAGGAAGTAAGCAAAACGTCTAGTGGTGACCTTGACATCAGTCCAGGGTCAGCCTCTCTCCTCTGGTACCTACGTCCAAACTGGCACGTCCGCCACACCAAGGCAAGGCTGCCAATGCTTGTCTCACGAGTAATTAAATCAAATTAATCTTGGGGGAAAAAGCTTTAAATATTCAAAGCTCCATTAATCCTGATGCCTTGTAATTAAATATGTATGTTATGGCAACTTGGCAAAAACAAAACATTTTCTAGATGTGAATTCTTTACATTCACTGTGTGATAATGCAAATCTCAGGACTGACCTTGTAAAAGGATGGAAAACTATGCAAAACATTCCATAAAGTGCAAGCTGTAAAAGCCCAGCAGAAAGAATGTAGATACAATCTCTGCCCAGACTGAGCTTCAAAAGACCATGCCTGGGCAAATATCTTCACGTTTCTGGCTCTGCGCGATCTCACCAACTCTCAGGGTCCTGTGTATGAATGTGTCTGGGGGCGGTGGGTAAGGGAAGAGGAGAAGGCCCTCACACACATCTTAGAAAAGTCCTTTGCGTTTCTTGGACTGGGGTCCTCTCTACTATCTGCCTGTTCATTCACATTATCTGTCTACCCCCCACCCCCAGGGATCACTGTCTCTGGTCATCAATCAATAGACTGATCACCTTGATATACTGGTATTGGGTGTCTTGAAGAAAGGCATCTAACCTCCCACTTCGAATAGCCAGAGCATATTATGGGAAGAAGAATGAAGGGTGAGCGAAAACCTGGAGGAAGTAGGAAGAGTGCTGCTACATGGTGGGGGTAGTAGCCAAGGACACAAAACAAAATGTGAATGACTGATTGAATGGAAAACCAATTTGCTCTGCAAACTTTCACCCAGATAATCTTACTAAACACCAATAAGCTGCTTCTTAAGGTAGCAATGTACTACTTTTCTAATGGAAATAGATTTATGAACTATAGATTACATAGACAGGGGAAACAGTGGGTGTTTACTTTAAACACTCGCCCTTCTGCTGAGGAAAGTGAGATTGGGGTCCTGTGGGCTGTCAGGTTCAGAGTCTGCGTGTTGTCAGCTTTCTGATGACATACTTTTGGACCAAGCCACCAAGCCATCAGCACCTTCAGAAAAGGATGTCCGACATCAACCAAATCAACTAAAATGTGCTCAGATGGTTTGGCTCTATCACAACTTTAAGTGTAATTACTAATCATTATTATTTTTTAAATTAATTGATCATTTTATTGGAGGCTCTTACAGCTCTTATAATAATCCATACATCAGTTGTATCAAACACATTTGTACCTATGTTGCCATCATTTCCAAAACATTTTTTTTCTGCTTGAGCCCTTGGTATCAGGTATAACTACTAAATCTTAAAAACAAACGAAAAACTAAGCTGTGCTAGATCAACTTGTCTACAGAGCTTCTACTACAGAAGGCCTTAGAAGATCAAAACAGAAACTCTGACTATTCCAACTGGACTTATTTCCACTGCCTCTATTTGTCAGTAACAACAGGTTCAAAATCAAAACCCAGAAATGAATGGGAGCATGTGGTGTCCCTTAGAAAACAAAGAAAGTGTCCTGTTAAACCTAACTCTCACATGAAGATACTGAAGGAGTTGTCCGTGGGCAGTGTGGGCCTAAATGACATCTTGGGTGTCTTCTATATCCAAAAGTTGGTGACAAAGCTCCTCTCAATCCGAGACAAGTAGATGTTATTCTAGAGGGAACCAAATAACCCAGAGACCCCATTCCAAATCCTCTGTTATCACATCAGGATATTCATCTTTTGTTTACTTCCAATGTTCAGGGGAACAGGCACTAAAGGAGTTTACCCCAAACCCACAAGGATTTTTATAAGCTCACGACATTGTCTCAGAGTTTGGCATGCATCCTCAAACTGCGTGTAGCCTGTCTGGGACCATCATCTCAGGCATTTTAGTGAAAGACAACCTTGCAACTGCTCAGTGTGGACCCCGAGCTGTCATTATGAAATGGGTAAAATGGACCGGAGCCTCCAGCAAGGATGAACATTCTTTTCATTCTTATACTTAGGAACAAAAAGGCAGAAGCTGGGCTCTGTTCCGGGGTCCCAAGTAAGTTGAAAGGTGGGGGCTTATCCATCACAGAAGTACTCTATACTCCTCAGGTGAAGATGTGGCCCTGACACTCACAGAAACCACCACAGTAACTTCCACCTTGTGTGTCGCTGTTAGCATGTCCCCAGGCCTTGTGACACTAAGCCATCTACACAGTTGGGGCTGGTCCTGGTACCCCCATTCTCCAGAAGAAACAGGGCTGAAGAAAGTGCTGGGAAGCACCCAGGGCTGGTCAGAAGCAGAATGAAGATTAGAACCTTCTTTGCTGTTGCTGCTTCCTTTAAGGCACCAAATACTAGTGCTCACGTCACCCGATATCTGCCAACTGGGTAAGTTCTGGTCCAAGTGACACAAGGCTCACCTTTGAATTAGCACACTAGTCCCTCTTAGCTGTGTGCTCGTTCACATGTACAATGGACATTTTGGACAGGAAATTGGCCATGTGGGGAACTCAACAGCTGAGTGAACAAAGTTCTAGGGGCTGGATGCCCGGATCTCTTGGTGCCGTCCTCCCGGTTAATGCTGCCTGCGCCGATCATTTTGTTTTCTACGGGGCTATTCCACGAGAACAAAGACTCTTGTGCTGTCTCTGCATTTTAGTAGAAACGGTAAAAATCTCTACCTGTGTGCAGGACAGCAACCCAGTGTGACTCAAAGCACCCCTCAAAAAAAGAAAGAAAAAACACCCCCTCCTGCCCTAAGGTGACCTGCTTTATCTGCCTGGGACAGTGCCCCCACCCCACCCCCATCTGACACGCAGCCTGAACACTAGCCTTTCAGCCTGGCAGCGTTATTTCATTGTGTGACCTCATCTCGTGACCCACTTCCTCCTTGCTCCTCTGTTCTCAGTGACCGGCTGTAATTAGTGATGTCAGGGTGTGCACAGCATCGCTCCAGCCCCATTAATAATGCAGGAGCAGGGAAAAAAAAGAAAGGAAGGCACCAGTCTACAACAGAGGCTTCTTCAAGGTTAAAAGCAGTTATACAGAGCATGATGTAGGAGGAGGTTTAATAGACGAGTAGTAGTATGAGAGAAAGAGAGAGTGTGTGTGAGAGGGCGTACTGGGCCAGCAGAGGGCTTATTCGAACTATTCTTAAAAAAAATAAAAAAGGCCAGCTTCCTTTGGGGTGAGATGTGTGACAACACACACCTTCTTGGTGTCCTTGGTCACAGTGAGTCTCCAGGCAAGCACTGCAGAAAAGCTACTAGGGTATGAAATTGAGGTCAGAGGGAACAGTGGAAGTATCTTTCAAACACAGTTCTGATGTTTTAAATGACTTCTCTTGGAAAAGGTAATGCCTGCTTGTTCAGCAGAATTAGTGCCATCTGACAACTTGCAACTTTCCCAGCTTATCAACAGAGGAGACAGAGCAGGCTGTGGCTTGGCAGCGAGGCATTCCTGCTTTGCGGGGGGAGCCAGAAGAGTGCTTCCTCTGCAAATCCTCATGCTGAGCAGGCCTGAGGTGGGGGCGGGGGCTTGCCTCCCCACATGCCTCTTGATAGCTTTGCAGAAATTGGGATGAGAGCAAATGTGCCTGCGAAAGGATCTGCTTGACAACTTGGGAAATGTTTTGCTTGGGGGTGAATAGGGGGTGGTAGGCCCAAGACACTGGCCATCTGAGCTCTTTTGCTATTTCTACTCATGGTTCCTGCCACACAGAGAGGAGATGCTGACACGGTTTTCTCAACCCTTGCAAATTAAGTGATCAAAAGTTTGGCACACGGGCTCAACAAGTTTACCCATTGATTCCCCAGGCAACTTTTCAGTGGCCCAGCAATGCAGGGGACCAGCCCATGCTCACTGTTGAGTAGGGAGAGATGGCAGCCAGAGAGAGTTAGGTCTTGCCCTAGGCTGCATGCTGCTCACAGTTCCTGAGCGTCTGCCATCAGCAAGCTCCTCCAGGAGAAAGTCAAATTCCAGTGCTCTCCACGCAGCCCAATGCCCTGTGATTTCACCTAAACCCAAGGCAATATTGAACACTCTTGTTAAGGGTGAAATAAGTCTTAGGAGCCTGATGGTGCAATGGTTAAGCACCCAGCTGTCAACAAAAGGGGTAGTGATTTGAACCCCCAGTCAGCTTTTCAGGAGAGAAGGCCTGGCAATCTGGAGCTTAGGAACACTGGGGAGTTCTCTTCTGTCAGACAGGGTTACTGATTGGAATTGACTGAGGTTATCTAAGAACAATAACCAAAATAAACTCCAAAGGGAAATATGAGAAATATGTCTGAGTTTGGAAATACACAAATATATTTTCAAACTCACATTTCCATTTTTTCCAAGTCGTCTTGAAACAAAGTAAAAAAATTATTTCCTGAAGGAAAGACGAGTGTTGAAAATGGAAAGACATATGACACTAATTAGTTCAATGGTTTAATGGACTATACAGGCATCAGTGTCCATGACCCTGATACCAGAAGAACTAGATGGTGCCTGGCTACCATGACCACCAGCTGCTCTGAAAAGGATCCTGGGTATAGGAGGAGGGAAATGTAGAACAGAACTCAAAAATCATACGAGACAAGGCTTGTTGGTCAGATAAATTGGTGGAATTCAAGACCATGGATCTTTGAATGTAAGTTTTGGGGAGGAAATTGGTCTTCCACTCAGTTGACACACATTTGTTTTTTTTGACACTGATGACAAGCCAGTCTAAGGCCATTTATTGTTCATTTAAGTTCAGAGAGAGAGGACTGGGTTGGTGACGTTGTTGTTAGGTGCCAGAGTCAGTGCCGACCCATAGTGACCCTGTGCACAACAGAATGAAACATTGCCCGGTCCTGCATTATCCCACAATTGTCCCTATGCTTGACCCCATTGTTGCAGCCAGTGTGCCAATCCACCTCCTTCCTCTTTTTACTGCCCTCGACTTTAGCAAGCACGCTGTTCTTCTCCAGGGACTATCTGTTAGATGATGTCTCATCAGCCTGGCAGCTAAGGAGAACTCTGGCAGTCCTTCCACCGAGACAGTCCGCATCCCCTTTAGCAGTCCACGGTACTCAGTATCTTCTGCAGCACCACAATTCAATTCAAATGCATCCGTTCCTCTTAGTCTTCCTTAATCCATGTCCAACTCTCACATGAATTGAGGCAATTGTAAATGCCTCATGGCTTGGGTCAGGTGCACCTTAGTCCCTAAAGTGAGATATTTACTTTAGTTGGAAAAATAACCCATGCACACTGCTGAGCCGCCATACTCAGATCCTCCCCAGACACAAATTACTGCTACTCCTGGGGTTCCTCTTTACTCTTCCTAATGAGTTGTGCGTCTACGAAAGAATGCAGAAGCTCTGCTGCCACCCAAATTCAGATACACACCAACTGTTCTGCAACCCTGCCTTTTCCTGTTCTCAAGGTGGGGATAGCTTTGTATCCACACAATGAGACCCAGGCAACTCTGGGTTAAAATTCTGCATTTAAAAATGCAACAAATTACCCCAGAAATTAGTAAACTACAGCTACTAAGGCAAAACCTAGCCCCCTCACCTATTTTTTTAAAAACATTTTATTAGGGGCTCATACAACTCTTATCACAATCCATACATATACATACATCGATTGTATAAAGCACATCCGCACATTCCCTGCCCCAATCATTCTCAAAGCATTTGCTCTCCACTTATGCCCTTGGCATCAGGTCCTCTTTTTTTCCCCCTCCCTTCCCGCTCCCCCCTCCCTCATATGCCCTTGGTAATTTATACATTGTTATTTTGTCATATCTTGCCCTATCCAGAGTCTCCCTTCCCCCCCTTCTCTGCCGTCCATCTCCCAGGGAGGAGGTCACATGTGGATCCTTGTAATCACTTCCCCCTTTCCAACTCACTCGCCCTCTACTCTCCCAGCATCACCCCTCCCACCCTTGGTGCTGAAGGTATCATCCACCCTGGATTCCCTGTGCCTCCAGCCCCCATATGCACCAGTGTACAACCTCTGCCCTATCCAGTCCTGCAAGGTAGAATTCGGATCATGGTAGCTGGGGGAGAGGAAGCATCCAGGATCTGGGGGAAAGCTGTGTTCTTCATCGGTACTACATCGCACCCTGACTGACCCATCTCCTCTCCTAAACCCCTCTATGAGGGGATCTCCAGTGGCCGACACTTGAGCCTTGGGTCTCCACTCTGCTCTTCCCCCTTCATTCATTATGGTATACACACACACACACACACACACACATATATACATACACACACATATACATATATATAGCTTATGTGTTTTGGCTGGAACATAGCCACATTTCCTTGTTTGTGGTTCCTTTCATGCCACACAGGCAGAAATGTGTCACTGTGACAGAGATTCTATGTTGCCAAAAGCCTCAAGTATCTTGTCCTTTCTAGGAAAAAAGTGTGCAGACCATTGGTGTACACTATCGTATTGCTGTCAGAGGCCCTTGAGTTGGTTCCAACTTATCGTAACCTAACCCACAACAAAATGAAACACTGCTCGGTCCTGCACCGTCCTCACAATTGTTGCTATGCTTGAGGCCACTGGTCCAGTCACTGTGTCAATCAAATTCGTAAGGAGCTTCTTTTTCACCCAACCGCTACTTTACACCAAGCACGCTGTCCTTTCTCCAGGGATTGGTCCTTATTGGAAATGTCCCAAAGACATTACATGAAGTCGCCCAAAATACTGAAGATGAAATTTTGCTATCTATGTTTTATCCATGCATTCTGGATGCACCATGCTGTATTGCCCTGGTTGCTGGCAATGAACACATGGATTCAAAGGCTATAGCTATCCTTGAGAAAAAAACTGAACTCCTGAAGTGTGGAGGCTCATGAAGAAGTATGAGGAGAGAAGGGCAGGGAGCAACCATAACGATGGCTGCAGGAAGAAGGTGGGCTTCAAGAAGGACCTTCAGAGTGAGCTCTAAGGCCCCAATGTCACTTCCTCTTTCCAGAGGAAGAGAACTGTGGGCTCATTGATAATAGGAAATTCCCCTTTGCTCTCTCAAAGCTACTCCCTGTGTTGGTGTTTTTTCTAAAGCAAAATTAAGACTGCTGAAGCATACTGTGACAAAATTAGGAAGGAGGCAGGCTAAGGACTCTCAGCTGGTCACGGCTTGCCCAGGAGGGCCAGAGACACATGTGGTTCAATGAGTTGAGACCACTTGTTGGAGAAGTTAATCAATAAAAGTCATACTTGATGATGATGAGCAATTGCTCCTAGACCAAGTTCACTCCCTGCTACTCAAAGAAGCAACAGCCACTGAGAAATCCACTGGGAGAGGGTGTGGGGTACAGCATGGAGAAAGACAATCTGGGACATTGTTCTGGCCATATTCTGAGGCCAGGAATGACTTAGGAAGGGCCAGGGGAAAATATGCTCATTAGGTCTTTCTTATCTGCCTAAAAGACACCACTTTAGACAATAAGAAAATTTAAAGAAAGGTCTCAATCTAAAAACGAAACAAAACAAAACAAAACCCTTCTTTTTGAGACTACCTACCTGCCTGCCTGTTGCGCAGAGGTTTCAACTAGCCCTCCCGCCAGCCTTACAGGCAGATCCAGGAATGGAAAACTTTAAATAAAACAACCCACACCATGCTGCTCTCGGCAATTTCTTGCTTTGGGGAAAGATTTTTGATTTGGAGACAATGCACACAACCCATTCGACTGTATTTTTGCAATAAAATGTAACCTTGAAAGTCTTGCTTTCCTCCTGAATTTCCAGATCAGCAAGATTCTTGGACACAATTCTGATTCCCTTAGGAATGTCCTCAGTTAAGTTCCAGCATCAGCTATGAAATCAGATGTGCAGGTGGAATTAATGTAAGTTTGAACAACAAAACAATCCTCTGATCTTCTTTACAGGAACACTCTTCAAGAAAGTGAGGTGTTTTCATTGCCGCTGTAACAGAAATCCCACAAGTGGATGGCTTCAGCAGACAGAAATGTATTTCTGCCTTGTCTGGGATGTTAGAGTCTGGATCCAGGACGCTGGCTCAAGGGGAAGGTTGTTTGTCTCTCTTTGGCTGGTGTGTCTCGATTCCCTGCAAGTCTCATATGCTGTGGCATCTATATCTTCCCCCTCTCTGCTTGCTTGCTTCCTTGTTTGCTCAATTTACTCGGCTGATAGCTCAAAAAAGATTTTACTTAAGGCGGATCCTGCACTAATACGGTCTCATTAACACAGCAAAACCTCCACCCACATGGGCTCACTACCTCAAAATACAAGGTGGTGGTGGTTAGGATTTACTACATATACTTTTGAGGGGGGACATAATTCATCACAGCAGACAAAAAGAGGTGGGCACCAGGAGAGCCTGTGCCATGAGGGAGGGGTGGTGGTGCATGCGCATTAGTGCACTCTCTCTAACCGGGCACTCCTGCCATCCAGCTCAGACTAGGGAATGTGCTACATGCTTTTATTAGAAGCCTCTAGTTGACAGCCAGGCAAACTACCTGTTAACAACTGTACTGATGACACTCAAGGTTTCTGCTGCTTACCTTTCCATCTGCTCATAGATCACTGGGGCACCTAGGTTAGAGAGCTGGAACCAGACTCAAAGTCCATTCACAGAACCAGTCAGAGGTTTAAAGATTTCCCTAAGTCAGGGGTCCTCAAACTTTTTAAACAGAGGGCCAGTTCACTGTCCCTCAGACCCGTTGGAGGGCCAGACTATAGTTAAAACAAAACAAAAACTATGAACAAATTCCTATGCACACTGCACATATCTTATTTTGAAGTAGAAAATAAAATGGGGCAAAAACACCCAGTGGGCCGCATAAATATCCTCAGCGGGACTTATTTTTAAGATGCCTGCCCTAAGCAGTATGTACCTGGAACTTAACTTCTATAAGGTCTTTTCTTTGTTCACCTCCAAAACGACAGCGTCTGACTTACATGATCTCCTGGGTCTCCCCTTGTAAATGTAACACCTGAAATTGCAAACCAAGAGAACCAACTGCCAAGAACTGACAAATCACTTGGGCAGGCTCGCCTCAGTCTTGTAACAAGCTTTGTACTGCCTATTTGCATGCCCCCTCCTCCTGACATTCATCAGATGTGAACAAGACACTAAACTGTTCTGAACAAGACACCAAAATTGGGGGCTCCACAGCACTGTCTACTTCCTGTCCTCTTACTGAGGCTGCTGTCCCTAAGCCAGGACTAACACAGTGAGCGGGCAGGCAGCGTGGGCTCAATGGGAGGCTGCTGTCACTGCTAAAGAGCACTGTTCCCCTTCTCTCTGCTCTGCTCTCCCCATGGGGCAAAAGGCCCCACAGCTCCAGACAAGCTGGGATGCCCTTTTATGGTAGAAGAATGAACTGCATGCCCAGCAGTGGAGCTGGGAGAGATGACAGAACGGAAAGTTGTCATTTGTTGTGGTTTTGGCAGCTGCATAATAAAGTGCTCTCCCCTCAGCCACCCTTGGAGCGCTCAGCTCCCACCAGGCTTTCATCAGGGAAAAGCCAGCCCCCAGCCTGGCTAGTCCCAGATGCAGGCCCCCATGCTGGGACTGCAGGTTGATGAGTGTTTACTAGCAGGCAAGACTGCAACTGGTTGGAAATGTCCTTTACACAAAATAAGGTGGAAAACTGAAGGTTGCTTGCGTTCCTCTGGAAGGTCTACCAGAGAGGCCCAGACAATATTGCTCCAGAACACAATTGGGATGCATCCCAGGGCCAGGCCTGGCTTCCTTTACCATGAAGCTGTTGGAAGAGCTGCACGGGGAGAAGACACACCATTTTTCACCAGGCACAGACCCCAGTTGCCCGCTCCCAAGAAGGCTGCACAGACTGAACCCTGGCCTCTGTGGTCATAATAGCAACAACTGGTAGCACCAAGCCTTTAGTTGTTTGCATTTCTTTCAGAAGGCCTGTAGAAAGAGAGCAGGCCTCTCAGCACAGCAGGCCTCTCGGCATCTGGGAAAACATGTTGCAGAAGGAAAATGAAGCGACTCTCCTGGTGTTGTCAGAGCAGGGGGATAAAAAGATCAGAGACATTACATGGTGCTACCAGACCTGGAACTGGAAAAGAGCCTTTACAGACAAGTGAGATGATTTATGCTGGTGACATAGTTCTTTTCATCTGGGAGGACATATGACTAGGAATCATAGCCCATCTGAAAAATCTACTGGAACCTGGAACTACAGCCAAGTGGCAAGCATGAAGTGACCTGGAAATTTCTGTGCCCTTCTGATACTACCCCACCAGCAAGGCTGAACAATCGCAAGGAGGGGGTGGCCTCTGGATGTACCAGCCAGTTCCTCTACTCTACCAAGGCTTTCAACTGCTGCCACCTCTCCTCAAATCCTCTGTAACTCTACTGCCAGAAGACTGGCCCATTTCAGGTCAATAGCATCTACCTAGGCCTGAGGAATGGACAAAGCCACCGACCTCCCAATACTGTGCAATGGGCTATGGGAGCAAAGGACTGGTTGATCTAGGAGCACACTGTGTGCCCAGGCAAAAAAGACTACAACGATAACTGAACAGGGTATTCTAGCTCCGAGTAGTCACTGGGCTTCCCCCAACAGCACTCAGCACATCATCCTTGGGCTGGGCCTTCAAACCTCCCTTGTCCCCTGGATCTGCCTGAAAAGTCCTCTTGAGTCTGGGGTTCTCAGTACCTCCCCAACCCTCCATGCTGAAACTAAGTGCAGTTTTGCTCCTGTCTTTCTTTGACCCAACCTTTAAAGTCTATCAGGCCCAGCCAGGTGAGGACCCATGTGTTTCATGAAGTTCTCGGTCAGGCCAAACCCAGCGACCCTTGCCCTTGTTCTACAGCCATCACCACCCTGGCCTCACAATTGAACAGTCAGTGTTTGGGCCTCCCCAACATTCAGCCCCCAGATATCTGAGGTTCGTATTATGGCTGCCCCTTTTGGTAGTTTTGCGGGCATAGCAATGCTCAATGAATATTGATGATCTTAAGACCAAATTCCAGCCACAGCAATTCTTTGAGACCCAGCCACTCCAGCGACAGGGATCAGCCAGTAGCACATGCTTAGAAGTGAGAAAGAAAGCATTAGGGAGGGAGTGGACAAGCACCCTCATGAAGTGTGTGCAGAGGAAGAATAAGGTCTGGAGAACAGGCCTACTAGGAAAGGCGAGAGTTGGCCAAAGGTGCATAGAGGGTATGAAGGCAGCAGAGGGCTCTACAGGGGTGATAAGCCAGAGGAGGCGAGAGGGCAGCCAAGGATTTCCGTTTCGCTTCCAGACCAGGGAGCTTCTGACACATATACACAATGCTTCTCAGATGAACTTGTGAAGGGATGACGGGCACACTGAGGAGGCAACAAGGTTTGATGTGAGATGTTGAGTTGTTTTCAACACCAAGTGCCAATGCTGGGAAAGGTCACCTGAGTGGCTACCTGTCTCGTGTCAGCCTGAGGCTACTCCATTTGCAGGTCTTCACAGAGAAAGGAACGGTCTAGGTTAGTCCAGCACCTTTGAGAGGCCTCTAGGCATGACCTTGGCTTCCTGGAACCCTTTCTCATGGCTCACAATGTGCCCAGCACCTCATCTTGGAATCTTTGCAGGTCATTTAAAGTCTGTTTTCTCAGTAAAGCAGGAAAAACATTAGCATACCACCACAGGAGAAAAACTCCCATACAAACAGAGAACCGGTGTCAGCGCCTCATATTACACACATCCTCGTCTCTTAGAAAAAATGATCAAGCTACAAAGTAGGATCTTTGAGTAAGGTCTCTCCTGCTCCCACAGATGATGCACTCTTGAGACGCCAGAGCAAAGTAGTGGTGTGTGCACCTGTGTAAGCAGTGAAATGCATGCATGACTGTGTAAGCATCTGGAGTCTGCTTTTCTTTTTTAAAAGCTTTTCTTATTAAAGCTTTTTTCCTTTCCTTTTTCCTAACCCTCTTTTTATTTTAAAAACGTATTACTACCAAATATATTAAGCATATTTGAGCCTCAAGTAACCCCTTACTCACATTTAATAAATATCATGTCAGGGACAGTCATAGTTTATCTATACTCTATGTACCTTCCATTTCCCCTACCAAAGGTTAACTGTGAAGCAACTCATAAGGTATCATTTCATTTTCTAAGTATTTCAATTTGTTTCTACAAAAGATCATGATTCTTCTTACATCACACCTTTAGCTACATACAGCGGTCCATGGCTCACCTCTCAGTCAGATGACAGCAGCCTAAAAGGTTAACATGAACACCAGGAAGGCCTGTACACCTTGGAGCAGCCTACGACATGCGAGCCAAAGAGCAGGGTTCATCCAGGAGAAAGCTCAGAAAGTAGGAAGGGGAGCAAAGAAACACGGGGAGGAAGTGAGAACACTATCTCACTGCGGGGGGGGGGGGGGGGGATTGCAATCCATGTCTGAATTGTGGAGTGGAAAATTGATCTGCTCTGGGAACTGCCACTCAAGCCATACACAAAAAGTTCAAAAGAAACAAAATCAAAACCAAGACATTGGCAAAAAGTAAGCTCTGGTGTTCTCTCCAAACTTCAAGAGTTGAGGCAATTGTGTGCAGCCCTGAAACACTGCTGCAATGCAGTGGAAGACTCCCCAAGCTCCAGTCACCCCAGCTGCACTTGCCCCAACAGTCAACATATTCTCTGGTGGAGGTCCCATTGACTCGGGCTGCCCCTCACTCTGACCCTAGCAGGCTGAATCTGTTCCCCAGTAGCACTGGGAATTCCCAGGATCGACCCCAGCCCCACTCCCTGGGGGACATTAGCATGTCACGCAGACTCTTGAGTGCACAGTCGTCATCTAGTCTCCAAAAAGAGGACAATGGGGCTGACTTCTGCCGAGTAGAGCCCACCACTGTAGACACATGCTTCCTAGCTAGGACCTAAGAAAAGGGTACACAGTCTCTGGGGACTGGAGAGTAGAGAGAAGCTATTCTTTCAGTTTTCCTCTTTGCCTCCTGCTCACTACCAGTGAAAGATTGTTTAAGTTTCTCAGCTGCCACATAGCAACTGGAAATGACCTTGAATTCCACAGTAAACACAAGAAAACCCACCCAACCACAGCTCTCATGCAGGCTTTGGGCAAATACTAGCTGCTCAGATGGTTCTCTGTGCTCGTTTCCCTCCCCAAGCCACCCACGGATTGGGGGTGGTGTTGTTCATGCTTGTGTTATTGCCATAGCAACAATTCTCCTTCTACCTGAAGGGCTGGAAACCCTGCAGTGCTCTGTGCAGCGAATGCTAAGAAGGGACTCCATCGTACTGCACTTATACACGCACGGGCACGCACAACTTCTCAAGGACAGCATCATGAGATTCACTAGGGCAAATTAAGATGTTGACACCTGAAGCACACAATTAATGTAGAGAGCAACTTGGGGGAATTTTAATGTGAAAATTTTTAAGACTAGAAATCCAAATACATGTCTCTTTGGTCAAAGCCACAACAGGGGCAGAAAAATGAATGACACTAGATTACTTTAGAACGTGTAAAGGCACCAAACAAGAGGCTGTAGATCCCAGAACAAAAAGGCCTGAGGCCTGCATGCAACACAATGGGTAAGCAGGGGTAGGCGACAAGGCAATGGCTAACTGGTGGCCCCAAGAGCCACACTAGGAGGCCAGGGTTTTATTTGCATAAAGCACTCACACAAATGCCTGTGAGAAAGCCTCTGACTTCTTCTGTGAGACTATAGACAAGGTTTATTTGGTTCACCCTGCCCCACAGACAACTACCCCCATGCGCTTCCTAGGATGCACACTCTCCAGAGCAGAATGCCAGGACTTCTTCCAGGAAGGCCCGCTGGATGAGTTTGAACTGCTGATCTTTTGGCTAGCAGTCAAGGGCTTGACTATGATACCACTAGGGTTCCTACCATTTATTTTAGTTGCAGCAAACCTAAAACTCTTAAAACCAAAGAGTGAGAAGGAAGCTATGTCCTCAGCAGCAAGAGGAGGTGGTAGTAGTGAGCAGGATACGGTTTGTGGGTCAGTGATCCCTCTCCCATGAAAAGTAAAGCATCCCCAAAACAACCTAGAGATGATCCACAGGTTGAGCCTCACCTGTGACTAACCTTGTTCTCTAGCAGGATGTTCCATCCTCCATCCTCGCTACTGCCAGGCCTGTGTGACATTCAACTCTTTCCAGGTTGCTTTCTAAGATCCTCGACCCTTGGGGCAGGGGCACAGCAGTGCTGGCAATAGTGTGGTCACAGGAACAATAGCCCCCAAGGAATGCACATTCCCAAGCAGTCCTCTGGCACTTGACCAAAGGGGCCGTGTGAACATATCATTGGGTTAAAAAATGTTGCTTCAACATTGGTTCCTTCTCTCTGTAGTATGCTGAAGAATCAATAAAAATTTTGTTTAAAAAATTAACCTTTTTTTTTTCTTTGCTCCCCTGATAGGGAATGCACAGTGAGCTACCATAGGGGACTGCTGCTCGAGAGTGGTGGATGTTACTTAAGTAGACTGTCTCGCTGACATCAGACCATGTCCACTTCACAAAGCTCCTGGGCTAGGGCCGTTGGTCACATTTTACAGCTCAGGAGCATGGAGGCTTTAGGTCACCACCCCACAAGGTGGAGGGCCTGGGATCCACCCAGCACCAGCAAACAGGCCCTGTTGTCCAGAGCAGTGTCTACTGGGGCTGGCGGTGAAACTATTCAGTTGGGTTGCCAAAACAAGATACTTATACTTTCTTTTGGATTATGGGTTATAGGACAAGAGTTTTTAATTGCCAGGGGGGTTCTGGGTAATTTCTTCCCCTCAAAAAGGGGAGTAGGCCACATGAGTCTGAGATCTAGAGTGTCACCACATCCAACACAGCATTTCTCAGAGCACCCTCTCAGAAAAATGTTAGATGCCATCCAGTAAGGCCCTCTACAACAGAATAAAACACCATTTGAGTAAGTGCCCTCACCTCACAAGCATTTTTAGTCTGAGCAACCCACCGTTGAAGACACCGTGTCAATCTCCTCTCAAGGAGGAGCCTTTTTTTTTTTTTAACTGATCCTTCACTTCACCAAGGATATCTTTCAGAAGGGAACTGGTCCCTTCTGATCACGTGTCAAAAATATGTGAGATGAGGTCTTGCCTTCAAAAAGACAAAAGTGCCATCCCAAAGAGTGGTGTCAAGTGGAAACCTAATGGCTCCTCATCTGGAACTGGACAGCTGGTAAGGTGGCGGCACTGGAACTGTGTATATATACTGGTGGTGCCAGCGCCTAGGGGAGGTTGGCGGGGAGAGGCAGGCTGGCCTCGGTCAACAAGGCAGACCCTGCCATGGCCTGGAGTTAGGAAGTTGGAAGACACTACCTGAGCAAACAAATGTTGCCAGGACCTGTGCCCCTCAGAGGTGGCTCTGACAGCCGAGCCCTGTAGGCTTATGAGGCTCTGAGATGCCTCAGCATCCAAGCAGGGTCATGAAAGTCAGCCAGAGATGGAGTGATGGCCCCCTTGTTTCCCTGTGCACGTACTGGCCCCTCCCTACCCCTTTCTCCTTAGGCCACCAGGTGGCGATGGTGGTGGGGTATGGGGTACGCCAGTCATATAAATGGATGAACCGAATGAAATTTAACATATATTTTCTGTAGGACTGAGAACAAAATAAAATCCTGAACTACATTGACATTTTATTTCATGTCTAAGTGAACCTTCCCTGTTTCTAGGCACCATTCTCCCTCTTATATAATCAGTGCAGATATCAGAACATAGTGCTTATTTATGATGAGGTGGCAGGTTGGGAAGAAAGGTAAGCAAGATTTGCCTTCTGATACATACATAGTGATCACTATGGCATTCCACAGCATGCAGTGCGCTCCTAGTCGCTTTTGTGCCAGTTTTGTGCAGGGCCGGGTAAAGGAAGCTTCTGTGTTGGTGTTGCTCTTTCCTTCCTTACTCATTATTTGTGCTTTTTTCTTTCCACTATTATTTTACCCATGACACTTTGTTTTTATTGTTTCTGTTGGGATTCTCAGTTTGTGAAGTCCAGGAGTCGATATATGGAGATAATCACGGATGCAATGGTTTATCAGGGATGGCAGGGCTGAGGACAGGGATAATGAAGGAACTGAGGAGCAAACAATGCATTTGGGAGGGGGGAGGAAGCACTAGAACTGGTTGTGATTATGTATATACAACTCATTTTAAAAGTGATTTAACCAAAGTGTATGATCTATGAATATTATATTAAGAAAACCATGGGGGGAAAAGAAACCAAACTTGACAATGGTTACTATAGGTGAAGAGGAAAGAATTGTTTCCTAGACGGTAATGAATTATGTCAATGATTGCAGAATAATTTGGAGAAGGGTATCAATAATGGTTGTATAATAAAGAGTATAATCAATGACACTGAATTGTACACATAGAAGTTGTGGAATCGAAGCATGTTCTGTTGTGTATATTTTGCCACAATTAGAAAAGAGGAATTTATGACCTTTAAAATCAATCTTCCCAAAACATAATTTTTAAGTCTTTTTTTTTTTTTTTAATCTCCCTCTTGGAAGACACACAAAACATTCAACCGTTCCCGAGAGCAGCTTACTGCACACCCACAGCAAATTGCTTATCTGGGAATCCACGAGGGAGCGCGGGGTCTTGGCAAAAGCAATCCATCCTCCCTTCCTATTTCATCATTGTTTTCAGGGGTTCACAGATGATGGCATACAAACCCTCCTCCTACAGATAATACAGTCACATCAACTCCTCATCGCCAAGTGACAAATTCCTGGAACTAGACAAGGACCTGGTGTTCCAGTTACTGGCAAAGACTCTGCAAGGAGGCATCGCACCCTTGGCCTCACCAGGGGCAGGAGTGGGTGCAGCTCATTCTTCAGACATCAGGAATCCTCAGGGATGGGCAGGAGGCTGAGGAGGGAGGCTTTCAGAGGAAACTCAGGGGAATAAGAAAGGGAATCATCTCAGCCTGGAGAACGAACACCGACGACTCTTATGTGGAATTCTCTAAGTCGTATTGCTGAGTTCACAAGTCTTTGGGTTTGCTGCATCTAGCATGGCATTTGTGTTCTGCTCAGAAGGCAGTGCTGTGCTGACATACATACTTTCCAAATACCCTGAGTAGAGAAAAGGCTGTTGGAATCAACTACGAATCAGCAGTGAGTTTGGTTTGGCACCTCAAAGAGTATCAGTGCCATCTAGTGGCAACTCTCACAGGCTCATCAACGAAGATACTGGTATGGTTCCTACTCCCCTGCCTTTTCAAAGCACTGGGTGGACCAGCACTTCTCTGGGACCAGCTGGGCTGGCTGCGCCACACCCCCAGTTTTCATTTCTCAGGCTTCCTTAGACACAGCTTCATTACCCCTGGTGCTCCCACTGCCAAGCACCTGCAGACCTCATTGGAAGCAGGAAAGAAGGGAGTCTAGAATGGGAATGTGGCCAAGCACAAGGAACATTAAGTTCCATGGCACACACTGGTAAGGGGGTCACTTTATTCTATGCTCCCCTCACTTAAAACACTGCTTGGGGCGGGGGTGGGGGGGTGGGGGCAGGCAGAGCAGGGCGCACCAGACAGAAAAACCTCCTTTGAACAGACAACAGCCAGCTATTCTGAATTCCTAGATATGACGAGGCTCTCATCAAGTCCCTAGCCACATTGCTGAGCCTGGATCTACCCCCTCGCCCCTGCTCTGCCTGCTCCCACTCCCAACTCGGAACTTTTTTTACAGTCCCAACTCTCTCTGCATTCCTGACCCTATCCCTCTGGCAGACGTGTGCTGGACACTGGAAAACACATACACAAGGATGTCACCATGTCTAACATGGAGTTCACGTTGCCCCACTGCATGGCTGCAATTGCTTCCTGTTCTATTTCTGACTGTGGGCGCCACCCACTTAGTGCCTTAACCAGAGTTTCAGACCTCCTCACTACCGCCGTCAGTCAGAAGAAACCCAAACATCAGGAGTTTATCATACACAGGATACTCCTCGCTCATACTGTGCCTCCACTTTTGCAGTGGACAAAGAGCCACAGTGCTCATTCTGGGCCTGCTTGTCAACCCACAAGGAACTGACCACATGGCCATCTCCATGTGTCAGCCTGTTACAAGGAAAGCTTCCACCTCTAAACTTAGGAACTTCTGAAAACTTCTCACGGACCCAGGTTGGAAGATCACCGGCCTCCCTTCTCATAGACGTACTTTCATTGGAGAACACTCACTCTAGAAAATGTGATTCCCAGCATCCCATCCACCCTGATGTGACTACATCCAGATTCCCCAGAAGGAACAAGTGCAAAGCCCTGCAGGGCACCGTTCACGAACCTGCCCCACCATACCGCAAGTATCAAAAGACCCAGAACACTACAGCTCAACATGCTTGGTTGGCTCACCTCTCTTCTTCAATGGACCCTAACCCTCCCCCTTCCTTCCCAATGCCTCCTTGTCTTAGTGACTTTTGTGTGGGCAGCCCCTGCAGGCGGGCCACTGCCTGGCATCCCAGGAACGCAGAAAGCACTTGTATTATGCTTTCTTCCTTCTAAGATGCCAGAGCCTGCTGGACCAACAGTAGGGCAACTAACTGCTTGGGTAGGGACCCAAATATTCATTGGATGCAGAAGGTTTAAGGAATGCATGCAGATTCCAGGAAGAAATGTTCATGTACAAATCAAAAGGCCTATCAGTCTTTGCTCCTACCCCATTCCCTCATGCCATTTCTTTACTCCCTACAAGGCAAAGACACAGTCACGTTCAACTCAAAAGGTGACGTACGTATCTAGATAGAAGCCAATACAAACTGACAACTGAGAATGGTTTACAAAGAGTCGATAACTTTGAAGACACATTCTTAGTTGGCTGGGAAGAAGTCTAGTTTAAGAGACAAAAGATATTCACAAGCCAGGTACGACCAGACAGGTCTTACTCAAGTCAGATCTTATAAGGAAAGGACGCAAAGATATCAGTGGAGGGAAAGCTATTCATTCACTATGACTCTTAGTCCTTTTCTGAAATAAGTGCTGACTGGACTTTGAAAATAGCAGGAAGAGGATGAGGATGGGAGAACTGAGTCCAAGACTGAAACCACAAGACAGAAAATTGCTGGCGCAGTGGAGGTAGGCCCAACAACAGGACCTTGGGATTCTGTGGCAGAATCCCACCTCTCTAACCCCAAGACACCAACCCCCGGCTGCTTTTAGGAAAAGACAAGCACCCAAATCCATCCCATGGCTCTGCTTGCTGGTAAGGCAACTGGGCCATTGGGGTGGCCTAACCAATATCCTCCTAGGATAAAGCATGACCCCTACCTTACGGCAGCGAGGGTTAGGACAGCTGAACCTCTTCACATCACTGTCCAGCAGAGCAGGAAAGCTGCAGGAGGGACACCTGGAGACACAGAAGAGAGTTGGAGTTACTCAAGGTACTCTTCCAGTCTCATGAGCTGAGGGACAGGCTCACCTTAAGATGGGGTTTAGGGTTGGACAGCTACACTGCCTTTTTAAAAATATGGATTTGTACAAAGTATTCAGGATTTTTCTTCTTTTAAAATTTTCTGTGGTAAAACTTATTTAACAAACCTTTACCACTCTTATCATTTTGAAGTGTACAATACATTTACTACCACCACAATAAATCAAACCATAGTTGCTATCCAATCCCTTCCCACCCCTGGCATGCCTGTGTGTGTCAGGGGGAAAATGTGTTGCTTAAGGTGGACAACAGCAGATTTTTTTCTTGAAGCAGATCACGTATGTCTATTTAAAGTCTCATGGTATACTAGTAACACATTAGATTAAGTATTACATTCTGAGGTACTGTTGGGGGGACACAACCTTGTGATTAGTGGTGAGCATGCCAACCATTTGCACTGCCCAGAAATCCTCACAGAAATCGGCTTCTTTTTCAGTGTATGTGAGGGCGCACCCCCACCATGCTGGTTCTGACCAAGCAATACAGGGGCCCTCCAGGAACTGGCTGAGCACAAACCATGCAACAAGCACACCCCACGCTAAGCCTACTTCAAGTGAAGAGCTCAGCCCTTAGCTCAACGTTCTTTTTAAAAAAATCATTTTATTAGAGGCTCATACAACTCTTATCACAATCCATACATACATCGATTGTGTAAAGCACATTTGTACATTCATTGCCCTCATCATTCTCAAAACATTTGGTCTCTACCTAAGCCCCTGGCATCAGCTCACTTTCCCCCCTCCCTTCCTGCTCCCCCCTCCCTCATGAACCCCCAATAATTTATAAATTATTATTTTGCCATATCTTGCTCTGTACGACGTTTCCCTTCACCCACTTTCCTGTTGTCTATCCCCCCAGGGAGCAGGTTATATGTAGATCCTTGTAATTGGTTCCCCATTTCCAATCCACCCTCCCTGTAACACCACTCACACCACTGGTCCTAAAGGGATCATCCATCCGCCCTGAAGTCCCTGTTTCCAGTTCTTATCTGTACCAGTGTACATCCTCTGGTCTACCCTTGGCTCAACTATCAGCCACATGATACTGAGGCTGCTAAGGTGGGCAACATAGCACTGAGGTACATAGCCCTAGAGCAGTGGTTCTCAACCTTCCTAAGGCCACAACACTTTAATACAGGTTCCTCATGTTGTGGTGACCCCCAACCATAAAATCATCTTTGATGCTACTTCATAACTGTATTTTTGCTCATGTTATGAATCAGGTGACCCCTGTGAAAGGGTTATTTGACTCCCAAAGGGGTCACGGCCCACAGGTTGAGAACCACTGCCCTAGAGTAATCCACCATTCCAGATCCAAAGGGCAGCATTTTCCTAGGGGGGAAAAAAAAACACTAAGAAGACAGAAAGCGACAGGGGAAAAAAATTGAATAAAAACAGGGAGGGTGGGAGGAGAGTACATCGTTAAACCGCAGGGATTGCAGGGTGTCATGAAACAAAATGCCTATGAACTGTTGAAAGAATGGAAAACCATTTTACCATGTAAATGTTTCCCAAATCACAATGAAAGCACACATACCCTCCCCCTGCTAAGAGGACAGTCCTAGTGGTCCATGATGCAGAGCTCTGCTGTCCATCAAAAGAGTTGGTGGCTTGAACCAACCCAGCAGCTATGGGGGTTCTGGCGTGATGGTAGAGGGAAGACCTGCTCCCCGAGATTACAATCTTGGAAGCTCTATGGGACAGTTCCCTTATCACAGGGGTCACCTGAGTTGGGATCAACTCGAGGGCAAACCACCACAGCAGCCTTTCTTGAGTTCCCAGAAGTTGCCATTCTTTTTTCCAACTCAATGGCTAATGGTCGTACTCCTGAAGAACAGCTGAAGAACCTCCAAGGGCAATGGCTGGGAGGGGTGTTGGGGGTCTCCACAACATGAGGGGCTGTATGAAAGGGTAGCGGTCTTAGGAACGTTGAGAACCACTGACCCAGGGTATGCTGATGCACACAAGAGCTACTGATTGATTAGCCAGCAAGAATGATACCCTTTTGTTTTTCAGCAAGAAATGTCAAGTGATCTAGGAGGCAGAGCTTCACTAAGGAGAGCTCATGATCTGGTGGAAGTGCTCATACAGCCTTCAGACCAGGATGACAGGCCACCCAACTCAGAGAACTCACCTGACGAGCTCATCAGCATAGGCTGCAGCAACCTCTTCCTCCGCTTTCCGTTCATAGTACTTATACAGAATGGTCGGGGGCAGCACCTTTTCCAGTTCACTGGTTGGGAAGGAACACGTGCAGCTGCCTTCCATGCAGCTGAGTTCAGACTGTAATGCAAACCAGAAAACTCAACCAGGTTTCCAGGAAACGAAACAAAACACCTGAGTAATTCCATACATCTTCAAGAGAAGGCAAATTAATAGTGATTAGGAAGACAGATTCTGGATCTCTGCTCCTTCCTCCTAGGATGGTAGGTGGTGGTGGTGGAGGGGGGACACTCACAAATGAGACAAAAATATTGACATCATCTGACACCTCCAGAGGACCTCAATCTGCCCAAATCACAATCAAAGACAGAAGGTCACAGTGCAGTGTCTGCCCTTAGTAAATGCTCCTACACCCCTCACGCCCCCAAATTAAAGTCCACAGCATTGAACTGATACCAACTCACAACCTGCAGGACAGGGTAGAACTGCTCCTACAAGGTTTCCAAAGCTGTAAGCTTTACAAAAGCAGACCGTCACATCGTTCTACACAGGTCTGGTGGGTTTGAACTCAATGCCCAATGAAACAGTATTCATCAAATAATGTATTTCATTGGACAAAGATGTCACTCTGAGGACTAAGCTATGCCTCGGCTTAAGTCATGGTATTTCAATCACCTCGTATGCAGTATGCATCAACTGGGCAATGAAGGAGAAACACCAAAGAACTGAAGTATTTGCATTACGGTGTTAGCGAAAAAAAACAAACAAACAAACACTGATTATACCACGGGCACCAAAAAACCCCAAATCTACCTTGGAAGAATACAGCCAGAATGCTCCTTAGATGCAAGGATAGTGAGATTTCATTTGAGTATTTGGGATATGTTATCAGGTAAAGTAGAGAGGGCAATCAAAAAGGGGTAGCCCCTCAAGACAACGGACTGAGCACTGGCTCCAACAATGACAGTGTAGGACCGGGCAGTGTTCACTCTTGTACACAGGGCCAAGGGGAATTGGGACCAATTTGTCAGCAACTGACAAGGTAAGAGAAAACAAAAGTTCCTTCCCTATTGTGCTACACTGGTGACGTTGGCTTTGTACAAAATAGTTACTCGTTTTAATCCAACTATAAACTCCTTAAAAATATTTGTAAAAACCTATCATCACTGTCTAATATGTTCAATAAGATATAAAACTCTCCTGTTCAGTTCCTCTGTTACTGAGAATACGAACAGAAAGAGCAGTGAGATGTGGGGTCACAGAAGAATTACAGCATCCCTCGATAAGAAACTAAGAGCATCATTCCAGTCAGGGAAGCTTTGGGAAGATGGATTCACACCATGGTATTATTCTCCCATGAGGCATGTGAAGTGTTTGGTATACACTGACTCCAGGCTGGTTTCTGCTACAGGGAGACTCTGCGATTGCCTTACCTTCCCAGACCCGAAGACAGCCTCTTGAGCATATCTGATGAGACACTCTTTGCAGAACAGGTGAGCATCTGCACACTGTGTTAGTTCCTCGAATGGAAACTCCCCATAGCAGCAGCGGCACTCAATCAGCTGGCCGTCCTGCAGGCCAGTAGATGGAAGCATACATGAAATGACCACCATACCATTCAGGTAGTGGCAGCCTCTTTAACTCCCAAATAAAGTCTACAGGTAAAAAGCACCCCCAGGCACCATTAAATCATGACAAGCTGTTTCATTTTAACAGTCTAACTCAAGAGACTAGCACAACACGAATAGCACTAACACGAATAGCAAAAGGCACAAAAATTTCCATGCTTCTCATATTCTTTTTATTAAAAAATTTTCTATGCCTGTTTGGGAGCCTTGCTGACACAAACAATTAAGCCAGGCGTTCTCAAACTGAGGCCCAGGGGCCACATGCCGCCGAGGACATTTATCCCGCACGCCTGGTGTTTTTGCCCCGTTTTTTTAACTTCAAAATAAGATATGTGCAGTGTGCATAGGAATTTGTTCATATATTTTTTTTAAAACTATAGTCCAGCCCTCCAAAGGGTCTGAGGGACAGTGAACTGGCCCCCTGTTTAAAAAGTTTGAAGACCCCTGGATTAAGCATTTGGCTATTTATTAAAAGGATGGTGGTTTGAACTTCTGCAGGAGCTCGGTGAGAAAAAGACCCAGAACTCGGTTCCTAGAAAGATACAGCCTAGGAAACACTTATGAGGCAGTTGAACGGGTTCTCTGGAGTCATACGTCGAAATAAGCTAGCTGGCACCAAACAACAGTGTATGCCTCTTTAAAGGCACGTGTCATGTAAGTCACACACCAGATGAAGATGCCCTTCTTCTGGTGTTATGCTTACATTTAAGACACAATGTTCCGCAAACCACCCTCCTTGCATCTTTACACTATGTTTTTGAATCATCAAACTGTTTGGCTGATCTTACCTACTTTTTTAGGTCTAGAGCGTTTTGTTTTGTTTAGCGTACAAAGTGATCACACCGATCGATATACCTCCCAGAGGCAGCAGAACCAGCCTATAGAGTCAGCTGCCAGCCATGACTGAGACAATGTGGTAATGAGAGAAAAGCCCACGACAATACTCAGAATCAATGAAGTAGGTGAGATTTCAAACTACCTTCTGATACTGTTCTTCATTCATCTGCAGGGCAAGCAGGAAGTCTTCATGCTAAGCAACAAAAAGGGTAAACATGTAGAAAAGGAAAACAAAAGAGGAAAATATATTTAATAAAGATGCCACAAACCATTTATTACTTGTTCCACAGGGATAAATCTAGTTACCAGTCATTTCCTCAGCGACATTGTGTGAAGAGTTACCACCTATCCCATTTCCATTCATCCTTCTTTCCTGCCCCTTCCTACCTCCTGGGTGGGTTTTGTTTTCTTGGACAAATGCTGCCCTTTTGGATTCTCCACATCTAGGACCACCTTCTTTACAAGTGTAACTGGTTTGTTTTTTTTAAAACATTTTATTAGGGACTCATACAACTCTTATCACAATCCATACATATACATACATCAATTGTATAAAGCACATCCGCACATTCCCTGCCCCAACCATTCTCAAAGCATTTGCTCTCCACTTAAGCCCTTTGCATCAGGTCCTCTTTTTTTCCCCCCTCCCTCCCCGCTCCCCCCTCTCTCATGTGCCCTTGGTAATTTATACATCGTTATTTTGTCATATCTTGCCCTATCCGGAGTCTCCCTTCCTCCCCTTCTCTGCTGTCCATCTCCCAGGGAGGAGGTCACATGTGGATCCTTGTAATCAGCTCCCCATTTCCAACCCACTCACCCTCCACTTTCCCAGCATCGCCCCTCCCACCCTTGGTCCTGAAGGTATCATCCACCCTGGATTCCCTGTGCCTCCAGCTCCCATATGCACCAGTGTACAACCTTTGCCCTATCCAGTCCTGCAAGGTAGAATTCGGATCATGGTAGTTGGGGGGAGGAAGCATCCAGGATCTGGGGGAAAGCTGTACTACCTCACACCCTGACTGAGCAGTACTACCTCACACCCTGACTGAGTAGAGTGGAGACCCAAGGTTCAAGTGTCGGCCACTGGAGATCCCCTCATAGAGGGGTTTAGGAGAGGAGATGGATCAGTGTAACTGGTTTTATGGGCTTGTTCGCGGTTTGACTGCAGGGTGATCGCTAGGGACCTCACATGTACCTCGGGTGGTGCACTTGTGCAGACAGGAACTGTAAACACAGGGAAGCCAAGGCAGATGACCCCTTCAGGACCAGGGGTGTGAGTGGCGATATCGGAAGGGTGGGGTGGAAATGGGGAACCCATTACAAGTATCTACATATAACCTCCTCCATGGGGGATGGTCAACAGAAAAGTGGGTGAAGGGAGACGTAAGCTATGACAAAACAGTAATTTGTAAATGATCAAGGGTTCATGTGGGAAGGGGAAGTGGGGAGGGAGGGAAAAAAAAAAAGAGGACCTGATGCCAGGGGCTTATGGGGAGAGCAAATGTTTTGAGAATGATTAGGGCAATAAATGTACAGATGCGCTTTACACAATTGATGTATGTATGGATTGTGATAAGAGTTGTAAGAGCCCCTAATAAAATTATTTAAAATTTAAAAAAAAAGAAAAGAGCTGGAAACACAGGGAATCCAGGACAGACGAACCCCTCAGGACAATAATAAGCATAGTGCTACCAGGAAGGTAAGGGGAGGGTGGGGTAGAAAGGGGTAACTGATCACAATGATCTACATATAACCCCCTCCCTGGGGGATGGACACCAGAAAAGTGGGTGAAGGGAGACATTAGACAATGTAAGACATGAAAGTAATAATAATTTATAAATTATCAAGAGTTTGTGAGGGAGGGTGGGGGAGGGAAGCGAAAATGAGGAGCTGATATCAAGGACTCAAGTAGAAAGAAAATATTTTGAGAATGATGACGGATGGCAACAAATGTGCTTGACACAATTGGATGGATGGATTGTGATAAGAGTTGTACAAGCCTCCCAATAAAATGATTTTAAAATGATGCTATATAAACTGTCACCCAAATTACATACATACAAACACTTTTCTGAACTTTTACTCAAAATGGAGAAGCCTTAGGGGAAGAGGCTGACACAGCATTGTAGAACTGCACAGAGCACCTAACCAAACAAGCCAAATGTCCAGGGGGATCAAAACACCAATAACTAGTATAAGAAAAGTATCTTAAGAAGCATGGTCGTGGAGAGCAAATGTTTTGAGAATTATGAGGGTGATGAATGTACAAATGTGCTTTATAAAATTGATGTATGTATGGATTGTGACTTATGAGCCCCTAATAAAATGATTTTAAAAAACTGTCATCTTGCTAACAAAAAAGTACTGTGAAAACTAAGCTGACAGAAAGAGTAGCGGTAGCTATAGCGTTTACAAACATGAGGAAAAATGACTCAAAAATTGGACAAAACACTCAATTTCACTAGTAGGGGAAAAGCATATTAACAACACAAATTAAGACACCACATTCCACCTATCAAAATGGGGGCAGCAGGAAAGCATGTCTGACAACACAGTCTGCTAAAGCTGGGAAAACAGGTACCCCGCGATATGACATTATTTGGTGAGAATAAAAGACAAGCCATCACTAGACCCCCAGTCCACATGGCCAAAGTCTTGCTCACCTCTGCCATCTCTTTGATCTTCTGTTCATAGAATTCCTGCTCTTGTTGCACGGCCGGGAGGAGGGCATGTCGGTCATAGGACCGACAGTGTCGCCGTTTATTCTCCAGAAAGAACATCCTTTTCTCTATCTTTATGTTACCTAGAAAACAAAGATAATCATACAGACAACTGTTGCCAGGAACCCAGGACAGCAGTCTTCAGTCTCTTCTGGTCCAGAGCGCTCCCCCACCCCCACCCCCAACCCTCCTACAGCATAGCCTAGTCTCTGGGAGACACCTGGGTTCCTGACTACTCCCTGAGCCCTACCAGGAACTGTGGGTCTTCCCTCCCCTTGGCATGCTCCATTTGGAGTCTCCCACTGTCCTGTCGATACTGACCAGTGTGAATACAACTCAACCACGTTCCAGTCTACTGCTGCTTGACAGGTATGTTTAGTTCTGGGCGTTACAAATAAGGCTGTTTGTAGTGCATATTGGTGACCACAGGTCCTCCCTTCAGCTGGGTATTGGATGACTGAGGGCAGGATACTGATCATGGGCTTATCATGAGCTAGGTATGGACGACCAATTGAGACTACTGATCACATCTGTGCGTCAGTAAGAAGAGCCAGTCTCCCAACACGGCCATGTCTATTTACACCTCCCTTTGCCAGCAATGGATGAGAGTTCCAGTTTCACGTGCTCCCCACCCTTAACAAAATGTGGTATCAGTTTTTCTCATCATTCTGATAGGTGTGCTACATGCACATCAGTGACATCATTAGGGGTGTGTGGATGGTGAGGATGCCAGGGTTAAAATCCTTACCCTGTTACTTACTAGCTGTGCAATCTCTGGAAAATTAATATAAGCAACCTGTGCTTCAGTTTTCCCTCATCCAAGAAATGATCATGAACAGCACACATAAGAAGCCTTTCAGGGCTGGCTGAGGTATAAATGTGCTAATCCACACGAAGCGTACCATCAGTACCACCAGGTTACTGAGCACAGTAAGCGCTCAGTAAATGCTTTATCTACATCAATTTAAATGATCGTCTGATTTTTATTCGTTAGACAACATCCCAGGAATAAGGTCTTGGTCATGGTCCATACTTTTTCTTGCTAATATTATTATTATTTAAACACTTTTATTGGCACATAATTCACATATAACTCAATAGTTCAATCATATTAAGAAAAGTTGTACCATCTTATGTTGTTAAGAGATTTTTACACCTATATTTTTGAAAGATACTGATTCTCCAGGACTTCTTTTTTTTTTTTTTTTTTCTTTCTCCAAGACTTCTATGGTGCTTTTGTTTGGAAAAAACATTGGATTCCTTAAATGAATTCCAAAGTGTTTACTCTTCTATTTTCTAAAATATGTCAAATTGGTGCTGTTTATAATTCTATGGTGTAACAATCTAGGGCTGGAAATTTCTGGGAGGTTGACAATTATACTTCTACAGTATGCGGGTTTTTGGATGAACCAGCCCATTTCAAGTTCGCTGTCAAATTCAAGCATGCAGATGGCGTGTCTCATAGCACTTTATTAGCCTTTTGCTCTTTGCAGGGTCTCCAGTGATAGCCCATCTTATTCTTGATGCTGCCAGTGTGCGCGCTCCCCTGTCCCTTAGTCCTTGCTGCTGGTGATAAGTGCTTTTGTTTTTTTTTAATAAATGACACCCAGTTTTACATTAGAAGACTGTTGGGATCTGAACCAAACTCCAAATTCACTTTCAAGTTGATACTGGCTCATAGGAATCCCCTGTGGGTTTCTGGGACCATAACTATTTATAGTAGAAAGCCCAGTCTTTGCTGGTGGTTTCAAACAGCTGACCACGGATTGCAGCCCAACATGTAGTCATACACACAAGGAGCCAACCAGAGGACACCATGTCACCCTCTGGTAGTCAAGTAACATAAAACCCTGCAATGCCCAGATAAAAAAGAAACTGGAAAGACAAAAATAAATTCCTGGAACAGCTGACGGATACTTAGCCAAGTGCTGAGTATTAAGACTGTGCCACAAATATTAAACCATTAATTGTTAAAGAAGTGCATTTACTTCTTGTCTTTACAGACAAGCTCAGAGCCCTAGTGGGGTGGTGGTTATGAGCTGAGCTGTGATCCTTAAGGCTGGCAACAGTCCAAAAGCACCACAGCTCCGAGGGTACAAAAATTGGGCTCTCCACTCCCGTAAAGAGTTCCAATCTTGAAAACCCAGTGGGGGTGGGGGCCCAGCTATGAGTCAGTATTTATTCGATGGCAGTGATTTTTGGTTTTTTAATAGAATACTAAGTGTAGTTTAAGAATTTGTAATGGAAGGGATACACCCCTAACAACGAGTAAGATGACAAAAGAGCAAAGCATCAAGTATTGCAAAATTCAGAGGGGGTGGTGGTATGTGACTTTAAGGCAGAGGTAGGGAACCAAGGCTTCGAGTGAGCCAATGTTTAAGAGGTTTTTACTTGGAAAAGGGAAGGCAGTCTTAAGTCTGTATGCATTGTAGTACAGACTGTCAATCTCACTGTTGTCTCTACAGAGTGAGCAGTCCTCGTTTGAAGCACTATGTCTGGACTTATACATTCAAACTTTGAAAAATACGCTGACATGCTGGATGACTACAAATCTACAGCCCGTCTCATTCTTGATATTGGCAATTTGTGTGCCATCGCCCCGCCCCGCCCCACTCCCTATCAGCCCAGCTGCAGGTGATAGCTAGTGCTTTGCTTTGTTTTTAAACTGATGTTCAGCTTGTATAAGACCACTGCAGTGATCAGTACATAGGACCAGACATCTATGAATATATGTGAGTTTAAGACATTTGTAGATGTGATTTATTTTTGCTGCAAATACATCCATGAATGTAGTGTACAAAGTTGTGAAAGCTTATCCATAAGCAAACTCCTTGAAGGAATGAGTCACTGGGCCTGACAGCTCAGTATCACAGTCTCAGGGGACCCCAAAGTTGTTTGGCTTAACAGTGTACAAAGACAACGTTTCTACATCCTACTTTGGTTGTAGTAATTGAGGTCTTAAAAACTCGCAAGCAGCCATCTAACATACAACTATCAGTCTCTCCCCATCCAGAGAAAACAGTGATGGAAAGTGAACATCTAATGGACTAATGGATCACATCAGTTTCCACAACCCTGAGATCATAACTAGATGGTGCCCAGCTAGCATTGGCAACTACTTAGAAAAAGATCCCATTTACCCAAGGACAATGTTCATAGGGCTAGGAATGAATATGGGGAGAAAGCAGGGTGAGTGAGGGTACAATAAGGGGATTGCTATGGATGAGTTGAAATAAAATGTCTAAGAATTACTGAACGTACAACTGACACTGCATCTCTGCAAACCTTCACCTAATTCACAGTATAAAGTTTAACAGAGAGAGACAGAGACAGAGACAAAGAACATATAGAGGGGGCAATCAGGGTGGTGAAGAGAAAAGAGACATATTATGAATGGCTACAGATTAAAGAATCAAAAGCATAGCAAGAAATTTCAGGAAGGGACATTTTGGCTTGAAACAGACTTTTCTAAAAGACCGAGCGAACCAGCAAAGGAACAGACTGCCTAGCAAAGCAGCATTTTCCTTTCTCCAACCTGTCAGAAGTAAAGACTATAGCTATCAGGCATGGTTGGTGGAAGCTCTGGATCCATTCACAGCTGAAGCGTGGACTGCCTACACATTGCCCTTACTATTCTCCATTTGTCACAGGACATGAAGGCATCCTATCGTCTCATAAAAGCCCTACTCAAAGCCAAGCTGCAAGGACCTTGGGATCATAGCCCAGCAGCCACAGACTCAGATGAACACCGACTCCACCCTTACCTTGTGGGTTTTCCCTGAGTCACTCATGAGATTCAGTTACGTAACTCAGTCCAGATGGAACAGGCAAGGAACAGATATATATTTATAACAATCTACAAAAAGTTATAGTGAACTTGAAGACAAACATCTTAGATGAAATTTGATGTAAAGTTCAACTATTTTATCTCTTGGGAAGGACTTTCAGCAATTCTGCCACCAGTGAAAATAACAGAATTTTAACAAGAGCTCTGTGCAGAAGCCCAGTCCATTCTGAAGTGAAACATCCCCAACCCATCGCTCTGAAGTGATCGCTTTACAGTCACGAGCCCAATGGGATGTTCCTACTGATAAAAGGAATTTTTTTTTAAACATTTTATTAGGGGCTCATACAACTCATCACAATCCATACATATACATACATTAATTGTATAAAGCACATCTGTACATTCTTTGCCTTAATTTTCTTTCTTTTTTTTAAAACATTTTATTAGGGGCTCATACAACTCTTTTCACAATCCATACATATAAATTCTTAAACCAATCTCCAAGACCAGTTTCCCTCCTAAATGTAAAGAGCTGCCCAGACACTTCTCTGCAGTTTTCTAACTGTACCCCAGCTATTCTGTCAACTGTGTATTCTAAGCAGGTAGAAGGAAGCTGAAAACTGCACTCCCTTGATAAAGGTTGTGTGGTGAGAGTGACACCCCTGGCGTGCCATGCTGTAAGCATCCTGCCTCCAGCCTCACCTATCCCCCGGGCCCGATAAAGACTCACACAGCTTCTGCAACATTCACAGTAGGCCATTACCTTGTTCAAATTTGAAATCTATATAAGAATACTGATTCATTTCTTTTCTCTTTTTTCTTTTTCCACTGGTTTCTGGTGATAGTTCCTGCCATTTTTTAATAGCATCAGAAAAGGCCTAGAAATTGAGAAAGGGAAAGATCACTGGCGTGAAAGGAAAAAGGAACATGTCAAACACAGGCAATCCCCACATCTCACCCTGACTCCTAGTCGAGGCTCACTATGTCTGACTGCCCAGAAATAAGCACTTGACGTTTTAACAGCTCAGTAAACTTACTTGACAAGACCCATGAGTGGCATCTTTTGTATGAGTTTGAATTTTGTTCCCCATTTTCTATGGTACCTTGGAATGACTTTAATGGTTCAAATACCCACTGGATCTTATCTGGAGGAAGATGAACCTCAGGTAAATGTGGCTTCGTACTGAGTCTATGTTAAGCCACACTTTACAGAAGATCAGAACAACTGTCCACAAACGCATGGGTCTAAGACGACGGTGCTTAGACACCCTCCACACTTAGAACTTAACCCACTCTCAGGGTGACGTTGCAGCCAAGTTGGCCTACAAAATGAACAATTAAAGACATGTGCTCCTCAAAATATCCAAGTACATGAGACCAAAAGGGCAGCACTTGCCCCAAAGTAAAATTTGGAAGGCAGGAAGAGGAGAGTTGGGAGAATAAATGGAAGCCCAGGGTGGAAGTAGGGACAACACCGACACATTGAGGAGACTGCAACCAGTCACAAAATGACCTATGTATAAATTACTGAATGGGAAACCAATCTGTTTGATAATCTTTCACCTGAACCACAATAAAATAAAAATAACGGCTCCATACTTGTTTGTCTTTTGGAAAATAAGTCAGTGCCAGAAGAACGAAGAGCCTGAGAGCATAAAGGAAATGGCAACAAATCTCTGCAAAAGGAGTACACAAGGGCCAGAAAGGCACTCAACTCTTTTATTCAGGTGACTTCGCTAAGAACAGTACCCTTCTGAGTCAGGGACAGAAATCCTTAGGGCCCGGGTGGTAAGAGACAGAAGTTGAGCGCTATTGCTTTCAGCAGCTACCAACTCTGTTCTGCATCAAATAACCAATCTTTACAAACCACACCTAAAGTAACTGCCAAGGCAGTGCCTGGGAGTAGGCTGAGTGACACTGATGTCAGGAAGCCAATTGGGGAAGGGCAGAACATCACATTCCAGCAGCCCCACCCCACACTCCACTGCAGACTGGGTCACTCTCCACATCGGTAGGCCAAACCACGATGTCCCTGACTCTAAGCTGTTCATTCTTTTCCTGCCGCTCTTCGTCTCAGCAAATCCCTCTATCTATTTCTCCTCACCCTGCCCCAGCCCGATTCCCACAAACTGACTCTTTGTTCAGTGCTCCTGAGAAGGAGCGGTCAGGAGCAAGCCAGCCCACAGGAAGCCCCCAGAGAGCACCTTTCGGGTGATTGCATAGTGTCCTTTGAGTTCATGCAGGGCCCATTTAATGTCCTGGCTGCTGAGCATTTTGAAGTCGGCCATCAGGAGGTCAGCAGCTTGGAGGAAGCATCGCTGGTCAAGAGGAGCCAATTTGGAATAGTCAAAAAAGTCTACTTTAGGCAACTGAAATAAAAAAGCAGCACAAAAAAATCAGTGAGACAATGCATTTCCCAAGGGATTGCCCCAGGAGGTGGGTCACCTTAAGAATCAAGTACTACAGAAAAGAAAGGTGTCCTCAGCATCAGAGCCACTCCGAAAGGAAGTATCCAGCCTGGGACAGTAATGAATGATGGAGGCTCAGGGACTCTATTGGAACCCAGAGCTGGTACAAAGGTACTGAGGGAATTTCAGCACAATGATTCAGGCATCTTCTTTTCATCAAATGCTCAGAAACTTGGACAACTTCCTCTGCTACAGAATGCATCAAGAGAGACGGTGAAGCCCTCCTATGGGGAACAGGAAGGTCGAGCAATTGACTCCAGTGATGCAGGTAGGAACTCATCTGTGAACACATTAACTGCTAGTTTTGATCACCAATGAGGGAAATAATTCAGGTTTTAAAAATCAAATGGTTTACACATCATGACCGAGGATTTGGTTACACAGGTGTATGCTCTCTAGCACGTGAACCTTCACATGAAAAGGGGGAAAAAAGCCATTATCAGATATTGAAGTCTTATTAACTAGCTGCATGTTGAAGTACTTGAAGGTGACGCGTATTGGTGTTTCCAATTCACGTACTTTGAAATGCATTGCACAAAAAGACATACTTGAATTCTATGCCAATAAAACTGTTAGGACAAGGAATTCTGGCCACTTGTTCCTTCTTGGGACATTTGGGTTGCAGGAGTAAAGACTAGAAAAATCTGGGTACTTATGGGAAAGGAAAGACAGTTACAATGAAAGATAGTAACTATAAGGGGGCTTCAAAAAGCTCATGGAAAAAGTGGGGTTAATAGCAGGCAGTTTTTTCAGGGACTTTTTGAAGTCTTCTTACACAGTATTCAAAATAGGTCCAGCTATGGCCCAGGAAGTGAAACTAGAACACAGAAACTTTGGTTGATCTGGAACACCAGCCAGAAAAACTGCAGGTCCAAGTAGACATGGGCAACTCAGCAGAGGTGGTGGTGGACAAATGGGGAGTCTTCCCAGAGCCGGAGTCTTCCCAGAGACTGGAGTACTACCTGGACTGTGGTGAGCAGCTCACCTTCAAAGAGAGGCAGGAGGACACCAGTTCTGAGAGGACAGTTGTTTCCATTTAATCAGTCAAGAGGTTTGGTTGCTAAGCAACACTTACTCCGCCCTCACTTTCTCACAGGGTTAAATCAAATTGCTAGCAGGGCTCCAGTTCATGAGTTATCCCCCTAAGGCTTAGCAACATTTAAAAATGTGGGTCCTTTCTGGTGTTGCTTTGTCAGTCATGACTAAACTGGGCAGAACAGAAAAGGCTCTGATTCAAAGTGCATCAAGTTGGGAAATCCCAGGTGTGAAGGGTAAGTAAACAAACATACCTATAAGGATTTCAGTTCATAAATACTTGGATTTATTTCAAACAAAACATATATTTAAATATGTCTACAATCACTGCATGGCTGTAGACAAGTTCTCTCAGTAACACATTTGTCTCAGTTTATTCAAGTCCCTTAAAAAATAAAATAAAATCAGAAGGGATCTGGTGGGTCAGTTCAAGCCAGAGAGGTCAGCATAGAAGGTGATGGCAATTGTTTTTTAATGAGATTCCAAATGGTCAATTTGGATAGATTTTCTTGAAGGACATAGTCACGAAGATGTATTAGAAGGGTTAAGAAAATTCACAAAACTGCACTGGTGAGAAAAAACTAGGAAAAGTTATAACCAAGCAATGCTGTTGCCATCCATAAATGCACCTGCTCTTTCTTCAAGGAGATCAAAGGCTGCCCTGAGAGGCTTTCTCTGGGAACTACCCCCACTCACCTACAGCAGCCCTGATCTTGCTCCTTCAGATTTTTTTGTTTCCCACTCACAAAGCGCTATTTAAAAAGAGGTCGACTAACGTCCCTTAAATATGCCCAAACTGCTGTTTCGATGTAGTGCCTATTGAAGAGCACAGCATTCTCTGGGGGAAGGATCAGAGAGATGGAAACACCATCTTCTGAAGTGTACAGACCTAAATATAGGCTCGCTTGAAAAAGAACAGCTTCACGTCTTGATAGGTCTGTTTAACAGCAATGATTCTGTAATGATACTGTTTGACTTAAGCCTTATACTCATTCTGAACTCTCCAACTCTCCTACCCTTTCTCTCCCTGCTCATGTGTAAAAATGTGCCCTGACTCAACACTTTTTCGCCTCACCAGCAGGCGAGGAAGGAGTAAACCATTTCCTCCAGGCAGAGGTACCAAAACAAGCCCAGCACTTGCCTTTGTCTCATCTTGGCTGGCGAGCAGGCTGCTGCTGGGGTTTATGATGACTCTATCTTCTCTCTTTGGATAATCTGGGTTTTCCAGAAGAAAATTACAAAGTCTGCAACAACAAACGATGTTACTGTCATACTGCTTCCAATCCCCACAGTGCAGTAGGCCTACCAAGGAATTAAATCTTTGCAGCCCAGAAAACTGAAAAAGGACAAGACAGACAGAGCCCTGTGACATGGAGATTCCACTTTTGCAGCTACTTGAACAAGCAGTGGGCACACTGCAGACTACAGGCTTCTCTGAGGTTTACCGATGGCTGAGCGCCAAAGTCCCTGAAAACACTACTGGCTAAATGGTGTGGAACTGGAGAATGTGGACAGACAGTACTTAATGTTTATCAAGAAAATTATGAAAAATAAGGAGTGGGGAGAAAGCACCCATTCATATTCATAATTTAAAAGTTTGCTAAGCATCCATGAGAGAACTAAAAAAGGCCCCTTAATTTCATTAATACTTTTGTGGCCCTTTTTGTAATACACATCGCTATAAGCAACTGGAGTTACTTTACATTTATCTCACTGCAATGTGCATAGCCATGTTTCTTTACTGTTATCACAGAACACGCCAAGGTAAGGACATAGCACACATCCATGTATGCGTCACCCAGACTAAATAAATTTTAACTATCCTGCAGGCCAAATCTGCCCAACTATATATTTTCATAGAAAGCCCTGGTGGTACTTAAGTGGGCTGCGAAATATTAAGGTTAGTAGTTCAAACCCACTCTGAAGGAGAAACATGAGGCTGTGTGTTCCTGTAGAGTTAAAAATCTCAGAAACACTCTATAGCAGTGGTTCTCAGCCTTCCTAATGCCATGACCCTTTCATACAGTTCCTTATGTTGTGGTAACCCCCCCAACCACAAAATTAATTCCACTGCTACTTCATCACTGCAATTTTGCTAGTTATGAATTGGGCGGCCCCTGTGACCTCCAAAGGAGTCTATAGGGTTCCTATGAGTTGGTAAAGACGCTAAGGAACTCTGTGGCCAAGTGTTCTAAGTGCTGGACTGTAAAGGCAAAGTTGGCAGTTGAACCCACCAGTTGCTCCACAGGGCAAACACATGGTGTCAGCTTCCCTAAAGATGACAGCCTTAGTAAGGCTATGAAATAGACCTCTGGCCTTTTAGGGTCACTATGAGTTGAAATTGACTGAATGGTAATGGTTTGTTGGATCTTATCTTCTAACCAAGGCAGGAGATAACGGTGGCATGACTGAGCCTAGTAAGATGGGCAGACCTAGAGGTGTGGCACTAGCTACATAAAGAAGAAAGCATCAACTTCCTTGCTCCCACCTTCTCGAGGTGAGCCTTCCCTGGCCTAGGGGCCACACCGTGGTTTTCACTTGGTTCCCTTCATCCCATTTCTCTTGCTACCATATCATGAGTGGGGCCAACAACAGTACAACAGAAATAGGAAGACAGCTCAGCAGAGGAGGACAGAGAAAAGGTCAGAGAGGTGGGACTGGAACAGGAAGAGGACAGTTCACAAGGGCCCTGCTGCCAAGCCTCTCTTTCACCTGCCCAAACCCCTCAGCAAGCTCAGCACCTTTTCTCCATTGTCATTTCCAGGAGTCCCATACACTTCTGATCACTAAGCTCTCTCTCCTCTTTATCACCACAGCCTGATTAAATACTGAACAATGCCAAGGGCCCAACACAAACAAATCAAACCAAAATCCAAACCCACTGCCACTGAGTTTGTTCCAGCTCAGAGGGGCCCTTTAGGACAGGATAGATAATCTCAGAGTTCCCTATGCTTTCCTCTTTTCTGAAGCAGTCCAACTCTTTCTCTTGTACAGAGCAGCTAGTAGATTTCAAACCCCAACTAGTTGGTTAGTAGCTGAGCAGAGTAACCACTACACCACAAGGGGGCCTCAATATACTCCCTTCTTTCTAGAAATAAGATGCAACACAACTCGTGGATATTTGTGTCCCAGGATAGATTGTGTGAGTGTGCGTGTTTGTGGGGTTGAGGAAGGAATATGTTTGTGTTGGGGGGGGGTGCGCCAGGGGGAAGATGAGAGGCCAAGGAAACACAAGTGTGGCCTCTTCATATTATTTCCTAATTGACTGATTTGACATGCTGCCAGGAGAACGCACTCCTGCCAAAGTCCAGCCTTTTTCTCCTTGGACAGATGCCGCTCCCCAGAATTAATTTCAGGAGCATCATTCTGTGAGTGAAGGGTCATGGTGAAGCAGCCAAACAGCAGACTGCCTGCCAGATGAGGTGATTTCCAGGTAAAAAGTGGTGAGATCTAAAGGCCATTTTGAAGTGGCACATAAAGTGGCTGAGAGTCAGCTATCACAAAATTCCCAGACTCCTCAGCTCAGCTCTGGGCCTAGTTTACACATTCAGCTTTGTCCTGTTACTCTCATTAGCCACACCCTGCACCCCCGAGGTGAGAATAGGGAGGTCTCAGGGTTAGGGGTCATGTAATACCTCTTCTGTTGCAGTTTAAAATTTCTATTGTAAAGGTCTGAAATTTTAATTAATTTCAGTATACTCATTTCACTTCTGGGAGAAGTGTAAGAGAATAAATTACTTCTTTTTGCATTTCTTTTCTTTGGGACACTTTTCTCCCTGCCCCTCCACTTGAAGTTACTATCTATTTCTGAAGACCTTGCTTGCACTTATCATAAAACTACAGAAATGCTTCCATCGATTCTGCAGACAAGCAGAACACTTTCTGTTATAAAGTTACAAAAGTATTTTTAAACATCTTGACCAAAACACAAGTAGTCACACATCTCTGAACACCGAAACCCCGTAATTCAGTAACTAGGTAGTACCTACAAAGTCTAGGAAATGCTCTTCAGATGAAGGGGCTTCCAAAAATTTGCGTAAAAATGTCAGTAACAAATAATGGAAAATTTCCACAAACTTTCTGAAGCATTGTGGGGGGAGGTCAGATGCTCACAGGCAACCTCCCTGAGAGGGATCAGTTGCTGGACTGCAGTGTGCCCCACTCCCTGCTGTTAAGGATAATGGACGCCTGCAGTCATCTATTTCGTTCCTATAGGTGGGGTTTACACCCTACTAATGGTTCCTATGGAGGTCCAGAAAACAGGTCAAAGTTAAGCTGCCATCCTAAATCTAGGATCCGCCCATCTTATCACATGTATACCCCCAATCCCTCCTCTTCCTATTGTGTATATGTCCCTAGACCACCCCCTTTCATTACTGCATTACCTATAGCACAGCACCCCCTTCCTGTGACGTATGTCCTCACCTGTAATTAGGGGTTTGCATGTCCCCAGAGAAGATAAAAAGCCTGGGCTAGCATTAAACTCTCTCCTTCCACATGGACCACCAATCAGGGTTGAGGTGAACATGCTACCATGAATTGTGTCTGACTCCATTTATTTCAATATTTCTCTTCCATCTCTCATGCTCTCTATAACTTTACTATGATCTTTACTTATTATCGCTGTACAATTGCGCCTACCGGACCCGTAATGATGTGTTAGGGGCTGGCTTCCCCTGACAAAGCCTCATCATATTATGACTGCTAGAATTTTTCTAATACAATCATCTAAACAATGGTGAGCAATTCATCAAGTGAGATCAAAAGGCAGCATTTGCCCAGGGAGACAAACCCAGAAGGGAGAAAGTAACAGGAAAGAAAAAAGACAAAATAGCAAACACAGGGAGGACAGGAAGAGAACTTGTGACACTGTAGAGATTGCAATTAGTATCACTATTTTGCTCACAAGAAAAAGCTAATGTAAAAACAAAAGACAGCGACATACTTACACATTCAAATCATAGTAATTCTTCAAATGAATAATTTCCTCAACATATCCATTTGCTACATCTGGAAATCTTGCTTCCTAAAAATGTATAACATTTATAGTTCATTCACTGTAACAGTTTTTAATACAGTTAAAAAAGAAGGATACACAATGATTTAAAGTTTCAAGAAGCAGGTTTATGCCTGCTTTAAAACTCACACTCGGCTCCTGGGTTCATCTCTACACAGCATATGAAACTAGAAAGGCTTAAGAGAGCAACGGGCCCGCTATTCCCATAGTGCATATCTAGTCTTACTCTTTCAACAAAATTGGGTATGTCTGCCCAAACCTAAGGACTCCAAACACAAATAAGGTGCTCACCTTAAGAAATAAGCAACTTAATGGCCAGTTAAGAAACCTTGGGCAAAACAAGGTTGAGGCATTATCAAATACAAACAGACAAAAAACCCACACATTACTCTCTAGATCAATACTACCCAATGAGGCTTTGTACAATGACAAAAATGGTCTATTTCCAATATGGTGGCTTCTAGCTAAGGTGCCTGGGAAGTACAGGTATGCTCGCAACTTACTACTAATGTGAATGTTGGTGGTTAGAACCCACACGACATCTCCATGAAGGAAGCCCTCCAAACAGCTTCCAAAAAGAGCGCAGTCAAGAAAACTCTGTGGTACTCGGATCCCCTCTATTATCATGGAGTCATCCTGAATGAGGGGCCAATTCCACAGCTAGGAACAGCAGCAACCATTTACCTTCTGTGACTACTGGGCACTTAAAATGTGACTAATGCAACTGGATATACATAAACAGCTTTTAAATTCTTTGTTCAAATTGGAAAAAAAAAAAAAAAGAACCATGTGGGGCTGACAGCTATTGGACAGCACAGCTCCAGATAATCCAGGTACATGTGCTTTAGGGGTCGAATGGGAGGCTCTCTGGAAGTCTTCTTGGCAGTAAGCACAGATTAAGGGATCCTGATTCAGGGTTGTCTGTGTTTAGAGCCTCTCTCTCTCTTTTATACATCTAGATATATGCCTCATAAGAAAATCTTTAAGAAATTTTTTTGGGGAGTGGGGGTTAGTGAAAGAAAGTATTTATCTACTTACTTGTTTGGAAAAATTAAACTTACCGTTTCTTTAACTAATATTGCAACAAGTTCTTGATCTCCTTGCCCCCACATGTTTTCCAAATCGGATTCCTGAGATCTTTGCATTTGGAAGGCCGGCCCTGGCTCGTCATCATCCTCATCTATTATTGCTAGTCGTTGGTCTTCCAGTTCTCCTAAAGGATGGGCAGGCTGAGGAGAAGCAGGCCCTCGAATCCCATCCTGTTGAGGTTCTGGCCTGGGGAAAGCTGGATTAGGGAAGGCTGCCCGTGGTGGCTCATGCTGATACAACAGGAGGCCCAGTTCTGCTTCAGCATGCCGCTCCTGAGGAACAACCTGGCTTATTCTCTCACGGGTCTCTTGGTTTAGAGACTGGAAGTAAGGATGGTCTAACCAGCAGTCTTCTTCAATGGCCTGATCTTCTCTGATGGCACCAGATTCTTCGAGCTCTGTCTCTGATTCTTCAGATGATTGGTTCAAGGGGTCAGTTTCTGAATAGAGAAGATGACTGTCTTCCAAGATGATTTTTCTCTCTGATCCAAGGTTGCCAATGTCACTTGATGCTTGACTATGACTTGGTCCGGGTTGGGGTTCTCTTCTCTGACCACTTGGCTTAGTGAGTTCAGAGATTCCAGTAGGCCCAAGATCCAGAAAGGCATCGTAGTCATCCTCAGAATCATCCTGTGCCCCAGAATCAAACAATGGGTTGTTACACACTGAAAAATAGCTGTTCTGATCTGCTCTAGACATTTTAGGCCTTTCTTCTCCCAATCTTTTCAGATCTTGCCACTCGGCAGCTGGTTTGATGGGATTGGGTCGTGATGTCTGAGGTTTATTTGTCTAAGAAAAAATGAAATTTTAATAATAATAATGGTCATTTTTTTTTGGCCTGGGTCTACATACCTATTTCTGTACTGACAGGAAAACACAAAAAATAAAAACCATGACTTAAAGTAATGACTGTTCTTCACATTTATCTTGATAATACTGAAATCGATCAAACTATAGTATGGTAAGAAAGTGATCACCCATAGATTGAAGCTCTAAATTATAACTTGAAGGCAGGCCAAACATCATCACTTAAGAAATAATCAACTAAGAAGTTACTATAGGAAATTAAAATAAGTTACTAGATTATGAAAGTAATAGAAAACCCAAGACTTCTAAACAAAACTAAAATAGAACAAATTGTACATAAAGGAGAAAAATAAATAAATTAAGAACAACCTTAACCAATTTCAGATTTATTTTTAAGAAAACTCAAAAATCCTCTAGCTAAGGAAAGTAAAAGACTAGGCTAAGTGGAAAGACAAAATTTGTTCTGGGTTAGAAAGGATCAAAATGATAAATATTATAAATATAACAGTAAGATTTTCTTGAATTAAATGTATTAATTCCTTCTCCATTGATAAGTCATCAGTCTGATTTTGGAACTAAACAAACTAATAGCCAAATTTATATAAAAGTAAGTACAAGAAACAACCTAGAAGAGTTAGAAAAAATGTAGAGTAATAAGGGAGAGGAGAGTTTCTGACTGGGGAAATGCATTACAGTATTGTACATTAACACACACGAATAGTTACAGTAGTGTAGCAACTCGGGACTGACACAGCTCAAAACAGACAGCTTCTACTGCCCACTCTATAGCTAAATGGACATCATGTGGGTGAAAAGGGACCTGTCCTGGAATTGCGGACCAGCTGTTCTCCAAGGCCACACGACCCTCCAGATGTGGCTTGAATATAAGCTTCCCCAGGGGAAGTGAACTCACATCCGTCAGGATGACATCATCCACATCTTCATGTTGTTGAGGAGCTGGGGTGACCAGCATTGGAATCCCTTCCTCATCAGAGGAGTCAGATATGGTGATGGGTCCATCTCTGACATTGATCCAGTCTGCAGAAAAGCAGGTAACACCATTACTCAGGAGCCAGCACAATCACTTTCAGTCCATTAGTTCAATGTTGACCTGGAGAGACACAAGCCTAAAGCCAAGTTAACAGCTGTTAGTATGAAGTAAGCAATTTAACTTTCCCAGTGTTCCTTTCTGCAGAAGAAAGATGTAGCTTTCTACCCCCAGGAGTAGAAAACTCACAGGAGGTCGCTATGAGTCAGTATTGTCTGGATCGCAGTAAGTTTTTTGAGTGAGGTGGCATAGTGGGTTACTTGCTGAGCTGTTGGTGATTAAAAACCCACCAGTTGCTCCTTGGGAGAAAGTTTTCTGCTCTCATAAAGAATGACAATCTTAGAAACAAACAGGTACCGTTCTATTTTGTCCAAAAGGGTTGCTATGAGTTGGAACCAACTTGGTGGCAATGAGTTTGTTTTGACATCATTTTAAATATAACTAGAGTTAAAATAATCATCTAAATGTAGTAATCATGATTAAGGTCTCCACTTTTTGAGCACGAAGATAAGTATGATGCAGTGAATTAATACAGTCCCTCTAACCCAGTGGTTCTTAACCTATAAATCCAGATCCCTTTTTGGGGGAGTGTCAAATGACCCTCTTTCACTGGGGTCACCCAACTCATAACACTAGCAAAATTAGTTATGATGTAGCAACGAAAATAATTTTGTGGTTGGGAGTCACCACAACATAAGGAACTACAGTAAAGTTGTTGAGTGGCATGAGTAAAGTTGAGAACCACTGGTCTAAGCAGTCTTTGCTACTTTTACAAAATGCCTGGGTGGGACTATGCAAATAAGATACGGAATCCTACTGAGTAGAATGGGTTAGTTTTGCCATCCTCTAGCCCAAGCATGACAGAGACCACATTTTTTGTGCTGAAAACTCAGCTTATACACAAGTATATACGATATATTACAGTGTCTGATTTCAGGTTCAGTGTTTGTTTCACTAAACCATGACTCCATTCCACAGCAAATTAATAAATATTAACAAGGAACTAAACCCAGGCCCTGAAAAGCACATTGCAAAGGACTTCCAGTTAAATCTGGCAGGATAAACTCGCATTATTATCTCCTGCAACTCTACAAAAATGTCAGAAAATTTGCATACACAATACACCTATTAGGAAAGATTATAGTCTATGAGATTTCAATAAAATTTTGGAAAACAACATTACAGGTGGCAAGCAATGCAGCAGAGAGACAGCAAAGGGAATGTCATCCAGAAACTCAATTTAATAGTTGAAAAGCACAGAACAGGTGGAAAGGGGGAACCGATTACAAGGATCTACATATAACCTCCTCCCCCAGGGGCCAACAGAAAAGTGGGCGAAGAGAGACGTCGGACAGTGTAAGATAGGACAAAATTTTTTTAAAAGATATAAAATAATAATTTGTAAATTATCAAGAGTTCATGAAGGAGGGAATAGCGCCAGGAGGGAGCGGAAAAATGAGGAGCTGATACCATGAGCTCAAGCAGAAAGCAAATGTTTTGAGAATGATGATGGCAACAAATGTACAAATGTCCTTGACACAATGGATGTATGGATTGTGATAAGAATTGTAAGAGCCCCAATAAAATGATTAAAAAACAAAAAAGGCACAGAAAATGCTATTGTTGTTAGATGTCATCGAGGTGCTCCGATCCACAGTGACCCTAAACAGAACATAACAGTGCAAGGTCCTGCGCCACCCTTTACAACTGTTCCTATGCCTGAGCCCATTGATGCTGCCACTGTGTCAATACATCTCATTGAGAGCCTTCCTCTCTTTCACTGCCCCTCTGCTTTACCAAGTATATCCTGATAATCATGTCCACAGTATGAAATCTTGCCATCCTTGTCTCCAAGGAGCACTCTGGCCTTACTTCTTCCAACACCGATCAGTTTGTCCTTTTAACAGTCCATGGTACTTTCAATATTCTTCTCCAGCATCATAATTCAAATGCATCAATTCTTCTTCAGTCTTCCTTATTCAATGTCCAACTTTCACAAGCATATGATGCAATGGAGAATACCCTGGGGCTTGAGTAAGGCGCACCTTGGTCCTCAAAGTAACATCCTTGTTCTTCAATATTCTAAAGGTGTCTTGTGCAGCAGATTTACCTAATATGTCTTCTGATGTCAACTTTTACTTCCACAAACATTGATTGTGGATCCAAGAAAGACAAAATCCTTGACAACTTCAATCTTTTCTCGGGGACATAGGCTCTAAAGGCAGAGATAAGAAGTGCTTTCAAGTCTACATTGTGATGAGATTCTCACATTTCTTCTTCAACTCTATGCAGCCAGATCCCCAGACAACAAAGTGATTCTCAGAACTGCATTGAGTTTTGTGTTTTCTCCCCTCCCCGCTTTTGGAGCCTGTTGAGTTTCTTAGATGAGTAGATTTGACATTTTGATTCGATTTTGAAATGTTTCCAGATATTGTTTCTTCTTTACTCTCCCTTATGAGGCTTCTATTCCTTTGGTACCTTTGTCCCAAATCCCATTCTTTTCCTTCGGGCTCTACAGACAGGATCATCTCTATTGATCCATCCTCAAGTATGCCCATTCATGTCAGGTCAGATCTGCTGTTGAGTAACCTGAGTAGAATTTTCATTGTACTGCAATTTTTTTAAAACTTTGGTTTCTTTTAAATCCACGAGTAGAGCCAACTTTGCAATCAGCTGTGAACCTAATTGTTAGAGGTTTGTGCTCACTCAGTAGTGTCATGTAAGTCTGGTGATTTGCCTCCATAAAGATTACAGCTATGAAAATCTTATGTAGTAGTTCTACCCTATAACACATAAGGTTCACCAAAAGTCAAAATGTTCTCAATAGCAATGTGCTTAGTTCTTTAAACATATTTATTATAAGTTCTTGGAAATCTGTCTCTTTAGTTCATGAGTTAGAGATCTCCACAGAAACAAGTTCTATAGACTGTTCTTATCTCCCTGTGTATCGGCCAAGGCGTTCTGGTGGTGGTGTGCTTATGTTGTTGGGCTGCTAACTGCAAGGTCAGCAGATCAAAAACACCACCGACCCCAAGGGAGAATGAGGGGGTTTTCTACTCCCACAAAAACATACAGTCTAAGAAACTCACAGGGGGCAGTCCTACCCTGTCCTACAAGGTCCTTTTGGGTAAGCATCGACTCAATGGCAGTGAGTTTTGGTTTTGATGTATGTCAGACTTTCCTGTTTCTTTGTAAGCCTCACAATTTCTTGATAATTTTATCTTTAAAAGTGGTACCGTGTGTCAGAGTAACCAGCTCCTAACAAATCATCATGGGTCCGGTAGGCGTAATTATACAGCTATAATATATAAAGATTATAGAAAAGTCAGAGAATAAGATAGGAAAGAAAGTACAATGAAGGAGCCAGACATACCTCATGGTAGCATGCTCACCTCAGCCCTGCTTGGTGGTCTATGTGGGGATGTGGAGGGTGGGAAGGGCAGGAAAGGGGGGAGAGGGAACAGGGAAGGAGGACAGGACAGGGCTGGAGAGGGGACTGGAGTTTAGAGCGATTTACTCCTAACCAAGGGTTATATATCTTTTGGTGACTGCAGCCCCTGATTACAGGTAAAGGCATATGTCACAGAAAGGGGTTGTACTATAGGCAATACAGTAATGGGAGGGGGACGATCTAGGTGTATACTCTTAATAGGAAGGGGAGAGATTGGAGGTACACATGACAAGATGGGCGGATCCTAGATTTAGAATAGCACTCTAACTTTGGATGTCACTGAGCAGGTTTGACCCGTTCTAAGCTCTCCAGGGAAACAATCATTATCCTATCAATAGGGTGTGGGCCCCACCTACAGTAGACCAGACAGTAGTGTAAGACTGCTCTGGATGGCTGAATGCCTTCAGGGAGATAACTAGACAATCATTTACCATTAGTTGCAAGCAGTGTCCTAGTTCTGACATCTATTTGGGGGAGACGAGCTGGGGAACAGCCTTTTCATATCCCATAATGTGGAGTAAAAACAGACTACTAATCAAAGGCTGGCAGCCCCTTCCTGGAAGAAAGATGGGACTATCTGTGCTCATAAAGATTTACAGTCTCAGGGCTCAAGTAGAAAGAAAATGTTTTGAAAATAATGATGGCAACAAATATCCAAATGCCCTTGACACAATGGATGTATGTATGTATTGTGATAAGAGCTGTATGAGGCCCCAATAAAATATTTACAGCCTGGAAATTCTAACAGGATCACTAAGAATTGGAATAACGCTTGATAACAGTAGGTTATTATATATCCATTTAAAATGTACACTACAACTCTGGATTCCAATCCTCTTTCCTCAGGGATGGTGGCTACTTGTGGTTTTATTTCCATGCAAACCACTTTTTAAATGGGCCTACAGCTATTAATTATCTTTGCTCAGGTGTTTTTTGTTGTTCTTCTTCCCAGTTTTTACCAATGATCTTGATCTTCTGTGGCTTGCAGAAAGCATTCTAAGTCAGTCACTTTCTAAGGTCTACCCTGCCTTTTGCTTTCTGCTACTGCATACAATTATTAAGCTTCACACTCAGCCAGGGATGAGTAACTTGCTAGGACCCTCTAGGTCTCTCCTACACATACATATTGCCTTTTGTTTACAAATAATCAAGGCTATACAGAAGCTTATCAAGATCTCTGGCTACTTCATTCCAATCACTCTGTTTAAATTTCTCAATGACTTACTGCTTGCCCTAACCTTTATCAAAACTTCAGCTGGCCAAAATACTGATCTTCCCTCATTGTCACTGAGATTGGTATTATGATATGGCTGCTGAATATGGAATTTTCCACACTGATCCAAAGAGCCACCAGCCAACCCCTTTTACAAGCAGTCTTCTGGGGCCAGCCCCACTCATTCAGGTATAAATACCCCACCACACAGAACAAAAGGAGATGCATGTGGAAAAAGGAGGGAATGATGTGGCCCCAGGCTAAATTACCAGACTTTCACGATTCAGTAGATTTCCTTGAATAACTGTTTTTCAATTCTTATATGCTCTGGGCCAGTTTCCAGTCCTTCAGTGGTAGATTTGTCGCACTTTAGGGGAAGGATATGCCAAGCTCCTCAGTCAGCCATTCTAGAAGTTCTACCTCATGAGGGTTCATTCTAAAGGGATGATGAGCTGTGTTCATTCATTTCTCCTTTTAGTTTTTATCAATTTGTTTTGCATATTTTAACAGCATGTTAATAATTGTGCAGAGATTTGGAATTAAGTTTTATCTTTCTAGTCCATAGACATTTTTATAATTATTATTTCTCATAATACGTCTAGCTCAAGTGTCTATTTCATCTGATACTATACTGACATATAAACCCCTATCTTGTTTATTTTTGTGGTGACAAAGAGTATTTATGATTATTTAATGATGCAACTTTTCTAATCTGTATATTGTCAACCTTTCCTTGGTCACCTACATTTTTTAAAGTCATTGGATTTTAAGTCCTGGGCAGGAAAGTAGAATATGATTCAGCGTTAAAAATGAATGAACTGCTATTTACTACAATGTGAATGAATCCTATTTAAAAAAAAAAAAATCACACTCAGCCAAAAGAATTCAGATACAGAAGAGTAAAATGGTCTCATTTATATGAAAATGTATGGTAACAAAAATCCCTAAATCCGTGGTTCCAGAAGTCAGAGTGGGATAAGGAGCACCTGCAGAGAAAACCTATCTGGATGGAAGCAGTAATTATATGGGTACACTAGCTTGTCAAATGTCATTGAACTATACACTTAAAACATGTGCACATATTAAAAGACGATTAAAAAAAACTACGGGGTTTCCTTAATAAAAATTATTAACACTGCTAACAAAAACAACTTTCCATGCCTGAAAAAAAATATTGTGCTAGATGCAAGGTGCACATACATCTAAGAAAAGATACATCTTCAGAGTCAGTAACTTCAAAAAAAACCAACTGGTTGTTCTTTAAGGAAACATTGTTCAATTAAATTTAAGACTCAATTAAAAAGCCACAACCTTAACATTAACTATGCATGCACATTTTAAATTTAGTAATTATATATTCATGTTATAACAAAATTTAACTTTCTGAATCACAATTATAGTCTCAATCACTACTAAGTTACATGCTACAGTTCCAGAAAAACAAACTATTCACTGCCATCGAGTCAATGCTAACTCACAGCATCACACCTCCCCCCCACCAACCCGCCTCTGGTTTCTGAGACTCTTAACTGTTTAGAGGGTTAGAAAGCCCAGTCTTTCTCCCGTGATGTTTGTGGTGGCTTCTATATGCCCACTTTGCAGATCGCAGCCCAATGTGTAACCACTACACTATCAGGATCTAAAAAGCACTGATTTTTGTACTTATAACTTGCAAACATTGAGCTATTTTAATTATTTTACTCAATTTATTTGCTTAATAAAATGTCCTTAATTTTAAAGGCATGGAAAGCCTTTAATTTACCTTGAAAAATAATTTTTGTAAAACACAAAATATTATCAATGGAAAAAATAGAACATCCTCTTATACAAAGTTTCTGCTTGCACAAGACACATAAGTATATAGTAAGAATTCTTTCTTACTTATCAGCATCTTTTTCCTTTAGCTCAAGTTTAAATAAGATTAAATTTTAAAAGGAAATTTTATAACCATTTAGAAACTGCAAATACCTTTTTTAATGACTGTAAATTTTCCAAACCTTAGCTCTAAGTCTAAAACAAAAGAGCAAGGTTCCTAAAATTCATGAGGTTAAACCAGCATTTTCCAGTAAAATAGAAATTTAGCACAGTATGCCATCAAGGTGGCTTCAGCAGCAAGCAACCTTGGTAGTTTTAAGGCATACACACCCAGAAGACTTTTGCAAATCCAAACCCCAAACTTGTTGCCTTCAAGGCGATCAAAGTCACTTCAAATCTGAGAACTGCCACTGTTTCCATGATCCTATGTCTTAGACGCCAATGACTGTGCATTTGTAACTTTTGTGCTAATAGCTTATCAATCGATATGCCATCCAAATTCAAAATCCACTGCCATCAAATCTATTCCTCTCATACTGACCCTCTTAAACTTAATTTGTGTCAGCCATTTGACACATATTGTAGTTGAGCAAATTATTTCCAATATCCAGAAGTCTAAAAATTAACATCCTAGGATTCTAAACGGTGCAAAATGTCCATTTCAAAGAAGATCTAACTGTAATACTAAGAGAAAAAGCAGTGCAGTAAAAGAGAAGAAACTAAGAGCCAAGCAAATGACTCACTCACCTTGTCCCCGGTGGCAGTGGAAGTTGTTCAAGTGAATTACCTCTTCGTTATTGTCACCTTCTGCCATTTTCAAACGCAGAACTACACCTATGTGCCTGCTAATTGCTAAGCATGGTACCCAGTTGTTTCAAAACATCTGAGAAAGGAAAAAGAGGTACATTTAGGGTGAGGGAGTATCAACACTCTGCCCACAGGTCTGACCAAGGAAACATTCAACGTTTATGCTGAAAATACTCTGAAATAAAAGCACAAACCAGCAAACAACTAAAATATGCCTGGAAATGAAGGTACATTTTTAAAGAAATATATTTAAAGAGTCAAAAAGAACTGGTAAAGAATAACCAGATACGAACAACATTACAAATCAAAACCAAGTTTGTCCAAGGACAACTCAAAATAGCAAAACCTAATCTCCAGTAACGAGAAAGGTAAATCAGACAATGAGCTTCATTTAAAGCCACTAAGCTAGGAAATAAAGCAAATAGAAAAATGGAAAGTGTAATACAATTAATTTGGTGAGGAAGCTCGATCAGATATTTTCAAGTACCTGGTAAAAAACTCAGTAAGTTAAAGAAGCACATTTCCCATGACTGAACAATTGCAATCCTAGATATAGTACCTATAGCAGTGGTTCTCAACCTGTGGGTCGCAACCCCTTTGGAGGTTGAACGACCCTTTCCCAGGGGTCGCAGTTATGATAATAGCAACGAAAATAATTTTATGGTTAAGAGTCACCACAACATGAGGAACTGAATGAAAAGGGTTGCGGCATGAGGAAGGTTGAGAACCACTGACCTATAACAACACATACAAGTGCACCAGAACACATGCCTAATACAGGAGATGTGGACAAGGATGTTTACTGCTACAAGATTTCTAACTGAAAATGACCTGTTTTGATGCCAGTACAGGGATACTCATTGCCACACTGTGAGTCAATGCTGACTCATAGACACCTCCCACCGTGGGTTTCTAAGACTGTTCTGACTTTACAGAAGTAGACAGCACTCTCGGAGATGCTGGTGGTTTTGAACTGCCAACCATGCAGATGGCAGCCCAATGCTTAACCACTACACCACTAGGGCTTCAAAGCACACACACAAAAAAGTAAAATCCATACAATAAAGCAATACAATTAGATCAACAAGAACAAAACAAGTTAACTAAAAATAAGTTTGATCTCATTTATATACATTTCTTAAAAAATACAATGAACCCATATATCTAAGTATTACATTAAAAAAACTACATGAGTGAAAGTCACCAACATAAAAAGAATAGCTATTGCTAGAAAAGAGGAACTGAAGTCTGAACTTTACATATATCTTTAACATATATACACACATATCTATTTGAAGCAAGCATGGCAAAACATTAACATTTATTAAATCTAAATAGTATATGTTTTTCTGTATCCCTCTCCTTCCTTCCTTTTCTTTAAGAAAACAAGACACCCAAACCAAACCAACGCCATGAAGCCAATTCCAAATCACAGCAACCCTGCTGGTCAAAGTAGAACTGAGATGTCCAGGGCTACACAGCTTCAGGGAATCAGCCAGCCACATCTTGCTCCCCTGCAGCAGTTGGTGGGTTCACACAGCTAACTTTATAGTTTGCAGTCGAGTAATTCAAGCTCAGCACCAGCAGGGTTCAAAGCAAGGCAGAGTGATGTTAAAATCAAGTTATTTTATGTTGATAGGACAGCTGAAAAGCTCACTGCCATCAAGTGGCTTCTGATGCTTTGGGTTTCCAAACGGTAAGCCTTTATGACAGCAGAAAGCCCCACCTTCTTCCTGCATAAACCAGTCATGGTAGAGAAATACAAGGAAGTTAAGGAAGGTGCCAACCCTACAGGATGAGTGGATTTCAGGGCTGAACAACAGAGATAAGGACCAAAAAGAGTAGACCCATTAGGGGTACAGGAATGAGAGTGGGAGGAGAGCGCACTAAACTCCTCAGAATAAACAATGCCAAAAGTAATTATTATCTTCAAAGAAGTGAGAAAAACTTATCTGCCAAGGTAACATTCGTTCTATAACCAGCACTGATGACTATTCAAGTAGATAATCCTTAGATATTCAAAGACTAAGAGAGCTGACGTCTAAGAGATTGTCACAAAAGGAGCTTTTTTTGAAAAAACATTTTATTAGGGGCTCATATAACTTATCACAATCCATACATATACATACATCAATTGTATAAAGCACATCTGTACATTCTTTGCCCTAATCATTTTCAAAGCATTTGCTCTCCGCTTAAGCCCTTTGCATCAGGTCCTCTTTGAGCCCTTGATAATTTATAGATTGTTATTTTCTCATATCTTGCCCTATCCAGAGCCTCCCCCCTCCTTCTCTGCCGTCCATCTCCCAGGGAGGAGGTCACATGTGGATCCTTGTAATCAGTTCCCCCTTTCCAACCCACTCACCCTCTACTCTCCCAGCATCGCCCCTCACACCCTGGTCCTGAAGGTATCGTCCACCCTGGATTCCCTGTGCCTCCAGCTCCCATATGCACAAGTGTACAACCTCTGCCCTATCCAGTCCTGCAAGGTAGAATTCGGATCATGGTAGTTGGGGAGAGGAAGCATCCAGAATCCAGGGAAAAGCTGTATTCTTCATTGGTACTACTATCGCACCCTGACTGACTCATCTCCTCTCCTAAACCCCTCTATGAGGGGATCTCCAGTGGCCGACAAATGGGCCTTGGGTCTCCACTCTGCACCTCCCCCTTCATTCACTATGGTGTGTGTGTATATATATGTGTATTTATGTATATGTGTATGTATGTATATACACACACATATATATACATATATACACACATTTTTTACAAAGAGCTTTTATTAAAAGATTAACTCCAACAAAAAGCATAAATCTAAAGGGAAGGAATGGAATTACAGGATTACAAAAATAATGTATAACAAAAATTATGGAACAGAGCAAGGTTCCTCAAACTTTTTAAACAGGGGGCCAGTTCACTGTCCCGCAGACCGTTGGGAGTACCGGATTATAGTTTTAAAAATAAACTATGAACACTGCATTTATCTTATTTTGAAGTTAAAAAAATGGGGCAAAAACACCCGGAGGGCCGGATACATGTCCTTGGCAGGCCGCATGTGACCCATGGGCCGTAGTTTGAGGACCCTGGAATAGAGTCTCAGTGTTAAGTAACTGTCCTAGTTACCTGCCATACAGAAATAATCAACAGTTGAGTAGCTTTAAAGAACGGAAACTTAGGTGCTTGACACAATCTGTGTATAGATTGTTAGAAGAGCTGTAAAAGCCCCCCATAAAATGATCTACAAAAAGGAACGGAAACTTATTTTCTCAGTTCAGTTTAGGGACAGCTCCTTTCTTATCCATGAAGTGTACAATCACTGAAAATAATAATCTATAACTTACCAAGGGTTCATGAGGGAGGGTGGGTGAGGGAGGAAGAAAAATGAGGAGTTGTTATCAAGGGCTCGAGTAGAAAGAAATGCTTTGAAAATGATGGTAGCAAATGTACAAATGTGCTTGACACTAATGATTGTGGTAAGAGATGTAAGAACCCCAATAAAACTATTTAAAAAAATAAAATAGATAAATAAAAGAAAAAGATGATGACAACATATGTAAAGATGTGCTTGACAAAATGGATATATGTATGAATTGTGATAAGAGCTGTAAGAGCCCCCAATAAAATAATTTTTTAAATGTACAATCTCCAGCAAGACTAATTATGTGAAAAGGGGGAGAAGACAGAAACTACCATTAGGAATGTAAAAGATAACATTACAGATACCACAGAAAAAATAAAGAATATTATGGATAACTTTATATCGATTAACATGAAATTCTAGATGAAATGGAAGAACGCCTTGAGACACAAAAATAAATTTTAAAAAACTTCATAGTCCCCTAAGAAGTCAAGAAATCACATTACACAAAGAACATTCTCTTTAGCCAAGAAAGCCTCCCAAGTGAAGTTTTCCAAATATCTGAGGCAGAAACTAACATTACACACACTCTTCTAAAGAAGAGGAACAGAGGAAAGGATGTGTTGTTTATTTCTTAACTCATTTTATGAGGCTGGCATAATTCTGATACTACAATCTGATAAGAACATCACAAGATAGGCTATATCATCTTTCATGAACACAGGTGCAAAGTTTACAACCAAATCAATGTAAATTACATTGCTGTAATAAAGGAGAAAAGCCACATAACCATCTACCAAGACGGAAAAAAATAGCGTTAGATTAAAAACCGACACCTATTCGTGATGAAAGACTCTTAGTAAATGAATATTAGAAAGAAATGTTCTTTATCTGATGAGAGGCACCCCAGAAGTCCTAGCGCAAACCTCTTACCTACACCTCACAGTGAAATCTCTAACAGCTCTCTGAGAAAGGAGAGAATCTGCATCACTTCCTGTCAAGGCTGTACTGAAGTTTATAGCAAGTGCAGTAGGGCAATGAAAAGAAATAAAATTAACACGTAGAGATGAAGAAATAAAAGTTTAATTTACTGATGGCAGAATTCAAGTACTAATTCAAGGACAGATGGAAAAATAGAACAGAAGGTTCACAAACAGTTCTGGTCACCCACATCAAAACAAGGATGCCACTGCAAGGGAATAGAAGAAATGGTCTTGTCTATAACTGGTGCTCAATCAAGTGGACGTTCACATAGGAAAAAAATTAAAATCTTAATCCATTCTCCCGGAGAAAGATGGAGCTTTGTACTCCTATAAAGACTTAGAGTCTTGGAAAGGGTAGTTCTACCCTGTACTATAGGGTAGCTATGAGTTGGCACCGACTTGATGGCAGTGAGTTTTTAGAGCCCTTTCTCTACACACATCACATACATAAATCAATTTCAGTTGAATTATCAATGAAAGCTAAAACAAAAAATTGAAATATTATACAGGACGTGCTTATAAGGGAACATGTACTAGTATGTATATAGAGAAACCACTGGGATGAGTAAGTGAACAAGGTCTCTAGCAACAAGGCCAATACCCAAAAATCATCTTTGTATTTTAGTTTCTTATCTTAGGGCCACTGTGACTAAGTATCACAACTAGGTGGTATGTGGCTCTTTAAACAGAAATGGATCTCACAGCTAGTAATTCAAATTCAGGGTACTGGGAGAATCGTGTTCTCTCAGAAGCCTTTAGGGAACCATTCTGGCTGGCCTCTCTCAGCTCTGGTCGGCCGTTTCCTGGCTTGAAGCTGCAGCATACTGTAATCACAGGGCCTGCCCTGTCAGCCTCTCTCTTCTCTTAAAGGAAGTCACTCAGATAGGACTAAGGGCATAAGAACTCATACTACTCCAGTATGACCTCATATTCATAGACAGCATCTTTTAAGGGCTCTATTTCAAAACAGGTACCAGGGGATAAGATACAAGTTGCTGGGTGCCAGAATTCAATTCATGACACTATACCAGTAAGAAACAATAACAAGATAACATTAAATATTTTTAAAAGGTTATTATTTTGAGCTTCAGTAAGCCTTGGATTCGAGTTCATACATGCACAGGTTTATTACAAACAAAAGATGTTTAAACCGGTCTCTATGATCAGTGGTTGACTGCTGGTAAGTTCTCTGGGTATAAAGCACTTTTCTTAGTTTCACTGGGGTGTCTTAAAGAAGATTCTTAAGAATCTATAGAACAGAGTATTACTACCCCTATGGGTCTCCAAGACTAAATCTTTCTGGGAGCAGAAAGCCTTTCTTTCTCGCAGAAAGACTGGTAAGTTTGAACTTCAGACCTGTGGTTAAGCAGCTCAATCTGTAGCCCAAATGACTGTAAGTGATCCAAAATTATGCTCATTCCAAAGAAAGGTGATCCATTAGTATTGTGGACTGAATTATGTCCTTGAAAAATATTTGCTATAAATCTATGTTTATGTTTATAATCCCATTTGGGAATGGGCTGTCTTTGTTATGGTAATGAGACAACACCAATGTAGAGTGTGTTTTGAGTCAATCTCTTGAAATATAAGAGATTATAACAAGTAAGCAAAGGTAAGATAGTTGCCAAGACACACTGAGATAATCAAGAAACCATGAAGCATTAGAAGAGACGAGGAACTTCCTACCTGCCTTAGAGAAAACCTGCCCCTAGAGCTGGCACTCTGAAGCTGGACTTCTACTCTGTAGGCTGAGAAAATAATTCCAAAGCTGGACTATGAAGAAGAATGCATCAGGATTGGAGGAAGATTCATTAATACCTTGTGATCTTCAGTTGATGAAACAAACAATTTTGCTAGCTGAAAGCAAAGAAGACTGAAGCACTACACTTACTGATAAAGACCAGAGACTACGATCTTGAGCATGGAGTACACCTCAACATAAAAACCAAATCCTCAAAACTGGCCAAATCACCATGATAAACAACAAAAAGACTGAGGCTGTGAAGAATTCCATTTACTCAGGACCACAACCAACACCCATTGAAGGATTGAAGGAACAGTCAAGAACCCAAATGTGCAGATCTTGCTGGAAAAAAACCAACTCTATTAAAGTGAAAATCAATGATGTCACCTTGAGGACTAAGGTATGGCTGGCTGATCCTAGCCACAGTATTCCACATAGCCATGCACAAGCTGAGCAGTGAATAAGGAAAATAACTGAGGTATCTGAATTCTGGTATTGGTGAAGAACATTGACTATAACATAGACTACCAGATGAAGTGCAGTCAGAATACTTAGAAGTTAGGAGGGAAAACCTAGAGAAGGAAATCATGTTTGATACAGTACCAGGTCAAAGAAAATGAGGAAGACTTTTGACAAGATGGACTGACATAGTGGTTGCAATAATGGCTTAAACATACTATTAAAAGTGAGGATAGACAAGCGCTCCCTCAATGCATGAATACTTTTTTCTATTAAATTGGCATTCTATGATGCTCACCCTCCCGACACAACCGCTGAAGCCAAAACGGGTGAACAAGCAAATGTAGTAAAGAAGCTGATGGTGCCCAGCTATCAAAAAATATAGCGTCTGGGGTCTTAAAGGCTTGAAGATAAACAAGCGGCCATCTAGCTCAGAAGCAACAAAACCCACATGGAAGAACACACCAGCCTGTGTGATCACGTGGTTCCAAAGGGATCAGTTATCAGGCATCAAAGAACAAAAAAAATCATATCATTGGGTGCACACCTCCATGATACGATCACTGAGGATAAATGGGTACAAAAGCAAATGTGGCAAAGAAAGCTGATGGTGCCCGGCTATCGAAAGAGAGTGTCTGGAGTCTTAAAGGCTTGAAGATAAATAAGCGGCCATCTAGCTCAGAAGCAACAAAGCCCACATGGAAGAAGCACACCAGCCTGTGTGATCACGAGGTGTCCAAGGGATCAGGTATAAGGCATCATCAGAAAAAAAAAATCTTACCATAGTGAATGAAGGGGGAAGTGCAGAGTGGAGACCCAAAGCCCATTTGTCGGCCACTGGAGATCCTCTTGCAGAGGGGTCTAGGGGAGATGAGTCAGTCAGGGTGCGATGTAGCACTGATGAAGAACACAGCTTTCCTCCAGTTCCTCAATGTTTTCTACCCCCCAACTACCATGATCCGAATTCTACCTTGCAAGTCTGGATAGAGCAGAGGATGTACACTGGTGCAGATAGGAGCTGGAGGCACAGGGAATCCAAGGTGGATGATCCCTTCAGGACCAGGGGTGTGAGGGGCGATACTGGGAGAGTAGAGGGTGAATGGGTTAGAAAGGGGGAACCAATTATAAGGATCTACATGTGACCTCCTCCCTGGGGAACGGACAACAGAAAAGGGGGTGAAGGGAGATGCCGGATAGGGCAAGATATGACAAAATAATAATTTATAAATTATCAAGGGCTCATGAGGGAGGGGGAGCGGGGAGAGAGGGGGGAAAAAGAGGACCTGATGTAAAGGGCTTAAGTGGAGAGTAAATGCTTTGAAAATGAGGGCAAATGAGGGAGGGGGGAAAGGGGAGGGAGGGGAAAAAAAAAGAGGACCTGATGCAAGGGGCTTAAGTGGAGAGCAAATGCCTTGAGAATGATTGGGGCAGGGAATGTATGGATGTGCTTTATACAATTGATGTATGTATATGTATGGATGGTGATAAGAGTTGTATGAGTCCCTAATAAAATGTAAAAAAAGAAAACAGGAGAAAAAAATGATTAGGGCAAAGACTACAGATGTGCTTTACACAATTGATGTATGTATATGTATGAACTGTGATAAGAATTGTATGAGCCCCTAATAAATTGTTAAAATTTTTTTAAAAAAAGAAAGAAAATGAGGGCAAAGAATGTACAGATATGCTTTACACAATTGGTGTATGTATGGATTGTGAGAAGAGTTGTATGAGTCCCTAATAAAATGCTTAAAAATAAATAAATAAAGGCAGGGAAAAAAAGAGTGAGGATGGATAGTATAGATCGGGCAGTGTTTCTGTTGTACATAGGGTCACTAAGAATCAAATTCAACTCAAGGGGACAAACAATTATCATCTAGGCTGTACTATGGTGGCAAAACCAGTTTAAAGAATACTTAAGGGGGGAGCAGGGAGGGAGGGAGAAAATGAGGAGCTGATACTGGAAAGCAAATGTTTTGAGAAAGATGATGGCAACAAATGTACAAATGTGCTTGGCACAATGGAGGGATGCATGGATTATGGTAAGCATTGCACAAGCCCCAATAAAATGTTAAAAAATCTATAAGGGCATGGATATTGAATGTTTCCTGTGCCTAGAACAATGCCTGAAAAATATACAATTAAAAACTGTTCATAAATGAAAGAATTAAAAAAAAGAATAAAAATAAATACACCACAATTAGGTGATTGTAAAGTGGGGCTAATGGTTACTCTTTTAGAGGAAAAGGGGGAGAACCCTGATGCAAATGAAACGGGATGGAAAGCTTGTGAGGATGGCTGCTGATGGAGACACCCCCACGCACACCCCCTACACTCACTGCCATCAAGTCAATTCCTCCTCACAGTGGTCCTAAAGGACAGAGTGGAACCGTTCCAGTGGGTTTCTGAGGCTATAAATTCTCATGGGAGCAGTAAACCTCATCGTTCTCTGGGAGAGTAGCTGGTAGGTTTGATCCCCAGACCTTGTGATTAGCACATAACCCACTACATCCCCAGAACTTCTTGCAATAGCTCACTACACTATGTATATTTTGTGTGCAGTTTCTATTACTGTTTTAGTCTCAAATACAGATAAGCATTGCTCAATATCCATGATAATTTCCGTGAAACAAAATGTCATGATTGGGACATTGTGGGAACACCACAGTATAAACCTGGTCCTTTGTAGAGTAAGTCTCATAGAAAGCACATAGGACAAAGCAGATGGTTTCCCAGGCTGTAATCTTTGTGAAAGCAGACTGCCTCATCTTTCTCTCTGAGCCCAGAGCTTGGGCAAGGTGTGTTCAGACTGCTAATCTATGTTAGCAGCCCAACACCAGGGTTGTATATTTTATACACACACACACACACACACACACACACACACACACACCAAAGTATCCCTCTCAATCTGTCCCTTGTTACTTGAAGCTTCAAGGTTTGCAAATTGTGTACCTGCAATTGGACACCTCGGGGTGCACAGTACTCTCCCAGGAGTCCCAGGGAATCTGGTCAGATGGAATTGGATACAAGTGGGGAGCGTTCATAGCTCCTACAGGCACTGGATCTGAGGAATCCATAGGTAAAGTGCTAAATTTGATGGTCAGGCCCATGGAGTAGCCTGAGACCTGGTGTAGCACAACCTTGTCATCACCCTGCCTCCCAGCACCCTTCCAAGCCCCTCCTCCTTGTTCTAATGACCTCTGTATGGCTAGACATGGCTGATGAACAATATGCTGCTCAGACTTGCTTAAGAGTGTTAAGGGTGAGGGGGAGACCCAAGACCTTTAAACACCCACAGAATTCCTAAAATTCAGGAAACAAATACCAAGTGCTGTCGAGGAGTTGGAGCAATAGGGATGTTCATATAGTTGGGAGGAGTATAAACTGGTAGCACAGGATTAAGAGGTCCTTAATCAACTCTAGTGGAAAATGTGCATATACTAAAATCCAACAATTCCATGGCCAGGAATGTATTTTATAAAAATCTATGCTGCACAAGACCTCTTCAGAATGAAGAGCAAGGATGTTACTTTGAGGATTATGGTGCACCTAACCCAGGTCAACATCACATGCCATGTGAAAACTGGACATTGAATAACGAAGACTACAGATAAATAGATGCATCTGAACTGTGGTGCTGAAGAATATTGAAAGTGCCATGGACTGCCAAAAGGACCCACAAGCTATCTTGGAAAAAGTAAGGCCAGAGTGCTCCTCAGAGGCAAGAATGACAAGACTTTGTCTTACATACTTTGGCCATGTTGTCAGGAGAAACCAGTTCCTGGAGAAGGACATGAGGTTTATTTAGTAAAGCAGAACAAAAGAGGAAGGCCCTCAGCAATATGGATTGATACTGTGGCTACGTCAATGGGTTCAGGCATGGGAACAATTGTGAAGATGGCACAGGATTGTGCAAATGTTTCATTTGTTGTGCACAGGGTCGCTATGGGTCAGAGCGGACTTCAGGACACCTAAAAACAACTTGGTTATAAACATCAGGCACAAACCTATACAACAGTAAGCCTGAATCAATTACAGCCACATATAACAAAGGTAGATTTTAATGTCAATGGCTCGATATGTAAAGTACCACCTAATTCACAATGAAAAGTTTAGGGGGAAAAACCACCTTAATGGCCTGAGTGAAGGAATTCAGATTACACATAAAATGATTGCTTCTATAGTTTCAACACTGGCTAGGTTTCATTCGGCTGTTTGTGATAAACTTTTTACCTGTATTATCTCACAATGGAAAAGTTGGTGGAGGAGGGAAGCCATTATGAAAAAGACTGCCTCTGTGACACACCAGTTGAAGACCAGCCAAAGAGGGCTGCGCCCCCCCAGGTTGGCTCTTAGGAGTCTCTGTACAGTTTTATTTTTGAACCATACCCTTAATGGAAATCAATAAATAAAAACTATTGTAGAAATGGTACATGTTTTTGTTATTTATGTATGACCTTAAAGGAGCTAATTTTTAGAGTTACAGAAAGCTTTTAAGCAGCAATGGTAACAATAAATAAGCCACTGTTGAAATGGTAAATATTTTGTTATTTATCTATGTTAGAAAAAAAAAAAAAGCTTAAAAGAGCCAATTTTCAGTGTTATAGAAAGCTTTGAAGACACACTGGTGGCATAGCGAGTAAGGCTTGACTCCTAACATTGTTGGTGGGGTGTGCTGCTAATTCCAAGTTACAGCGACCTGACAGGGCAGTATAGGATTGCATGAATTTCCTCGCCCAAAATTTTTACAGGGGCAGATCAATAGGTCTTTTCTCAAGAGCAGCTAGTGATTCTAAACCAATAATCTTTTTGGTTAGCAGCCAAGTTGCTTAACCATTGAGTCACAACCACCCCTAACTAATTCACTACCATGGAGTAGATCTCACAAGGACTAATTTACTGAATACAAAGTTATATATGTATATGTATATCCATGTAGAGGCTTCAAAAGGTCCTTGGAAAAAGGCCCTTCATGTATTAACAAAAGTATTTCAACAGAAACTTCCATCATCTCCATTTCTAACTATAAACCACATCTATACTCCAGAATGTTCTTTAGAGACAAGGATGGTGAAAGCTGGTCAAGAGAACAGTCCCTGAAAAAGGACATGATGTTTGATAAAGCAGAGGGGCAGTGAAAAAGAGGAAGGCCCTCAGAGATGGAGTGACAGTAGCTGCCAACAATGTGCTCAAGCATAGGGACAACTGTGATGATGGTGCAGGATATAATGCTGCACGGTCTTGGGGTGGTGACTGTGTGCGGTCAAACCAGTTCTGACTCAAAGCAAATCTGTCTGACAAAACAGAAAGTGAGTATAGGGATTCCTAAGCTGTAATCTTTACAGAAACAGACCACCAGGTCCTTTCCCCAGAACAGCCACTGGGTGAGTTCATACTGCCAACCTTTAATGGTAGAAAACTATTGCACTATAAGGGTTTCTCGACTAAGTTTAGGGTAGTTATCTATTTTTTTGCTTTCTTTTTTGAGCATTTAACAATTTATTGAACATGAAGGTAGAGAGTTCCTTCACGATTTTTGATAACATGCACAATACATAGAAGGTAATTTACACAGCTCTTAGGATACACATTTATAAAAATTACAGTTAACACATTATAAGTATTAGTGTATATTAAAAACTACATTGATTTCACAATTCTAACTTAAATGTGGATCTCTATGAATCTCTTTTTTTCTCCATCATTTTCTTTGGGGCTCTTACAGCTCTTATAATATTCCATACATTGGGGGAGGGACAAAAATATTCCATACATCAATTGTATCAAGCATATTTGCATATATGTTGCCACCACCATTTCCAAGACATTTTCTGCTTGAACTCTTGATATAAGCTCTTTTTTCCCCTGCCTCCCACCTCCCTTAGCCTTGGGCAATTATATATTGTTATTTCATATCTTACACTGGCCTTTGTCTCCCTTCATCCACTTTTCTGTTATTTGTCCCCTTGGGGGAGGAGTGAGTTATATATCCAATTTTGTTAGGTTCCCCTTTTCTCACCCTCCCCCCTCCTTGGCCATTCCCCTCCTGTCATATTTGCTTTCTTATAGCTTCTAATTTTTCTATCCTAAATTGGCATTCTTTGTATTAACTTTAAACATTTTAAATTAAACACACACAATAAGTAATTCAACAAACATTGAGAGGGCTTCAAAAAGTTCATGGAGAAATTTCATTACCTTTCCACAATATATTTGAGTCCCTCGTGTATCATGGAGAACACAAAAAGAAAAAGCTACCATGGGTCTTTGCTTTACTTAAGAGTCCCATCAGTTAAGAAAAGCAATGCATATGAGTAGCTTTATTCCAAAGCATAAAGTCATTAGTGCAATAAAGTGTTATGGAGTAAAGTGTAATATAGTTCAGTGTGGTAATTACATAATCTTCCGTAAACTTGAGGGTATTATGAGGGAAGGGGTGGAGTCTAGCCTGTTAATCAGGTCATAGCCAGATGCATGTGTGGACATGGCCTTCTCTTTTGAGGATTCTGGGACCTCTTCTCTTCCTCCCTGGAGGCGGGACACACTCTGCTTCACATTCCTGATGACAAGCCACATGGAGCCAAGTTGATGGTGGCCAGAGCCCTGGAAATGCATCTACTGCCATTGGACCCACACGACTTTCCACATGATCTTCCTGCATTCAGTATCATTGCATGTGCTGCATGTGTCTGAAGAGGAATTAATGGGCTAATATCAAACTTACGGACTTTATCTGGACTGGGATGTTTTAGTGATGTATAATTACTTCTTTAATTAAAAAAAATCATTTTATTGGAGGCGTGTACAATTCTTATCAAAATCCATATATCCATCCATTGTGTGTCAATCACATTTGTACATTTGTTGCCCTCATCATTCTCAAAACATTTGCTTTCTGCTTGAGCCCTTGGTATCAGCTCCTCATTTTTCCTCTCCCTCCCTGCTTCCCCCTCCCTCAGGATAATTACTTCTTGATATAAAGTTCTCTTACGTATATATTAGAGTCTCTGGATTTGCCTCTCTAGTCAACCTGGACTAACACACTCAGTACGAGACTGTCCAGTTCGGGGTGGGCAGAGTCAGGGAAAGTTTAACAGAGGTAGAGAGAGTTCAGCTAAGCTTAGGAAGGTAAGATATGAACCGATGAGAAGGGCAACTCCGTAAGACGTGAACAGCCTGACATAAGCAGAGATCAGGAAGTAATACAATGACCAGTTGGGAAGATGACAATGTGAGTGAAGGTAAGATCAGTCAGACAAAATTGCTGGAAAGGCCTTGCATGTTTATTAAGGAACTTGTGGTGGTGCCAGTTCTTACACACTTCCCATTGAAAGGTGTGGCCTGCTTCTCCTCCCCTTGAATCTGAATTAGTCTTTAAGGTGTTAGCAGCTTCCCCCTAGGACTCTTAACAAGACTTATGGAGAGGCCCTTAAGACAAGAAGAAAGGGGGGGGGGGCCTGAGCCCTGCATTCTAGAAGTCTCTATGAAGTGGATAAAAAAGTGATGAAGCCATCTTGGAAGCAATCCTCTAGCCTTAAATACCTCAGCTGATACCATGTAGGTACAGGAAAAAAGTTGCTCAGTCAAGCACTTTCCAATTTCTCAACTCACAAAATTGTGAACAAACTATTGTTTTAAGCCACTATAATTATGAGGTAGTTGGTTGTGCATCAACAGCCGAGAGAGCTCTAATTTTATTTTCTAGCCAATGGGAAGCAATGCCGACAGCTGTACTTTAAAAAATTCATTCTACCTGCAATATATAAGACAAACTATGGAAGACACCTGGTGGCGGAAAATGCAAAATCCAAGAGCAATTAAGTCTGAAACAGAGGTAACATAAAGACCCAAACCACTGTTGAGTCAATTCCAACTCAGCAACCTTATGTTAGAGCAGAACAGCCCCACAAGGTTTCCAAAGCTATGATATTTATGAAAGCAGACTGCCCTGGAGGATAGGTTCAAACCACCCAACTTTCTGATTAGAAGTTGAGCACTTAATCACTGAGACACCTTAATGTTAAGGACTCCTTAATGGGAGGTTTGCATATAACAGAATATCAAGAGTTTAAGTTGACCTAGTTGGAACTGATGCAATGACAGGAGGAATGCAGGGATTTCTGCATATAACTGAGCATCAAAAAAAAAGAAAGGAGTCAAAGTTAACCTTGAAGTTAAGACCTAGTAACTGGAGGATGGTGATACTCATAAGTAAAAAGGCAGATGAATTCATGCGCTCTCCCTTGTATTAAAAAAAAATGCAATGAGTGGTTAATTTTAAAACAGACAAAATGAAATAACTGAGGTACAATAGCATCCGTGATTACAGATACAAACAGGCTGAAAATTTAAGCAGAGTTTAAGAGGGCCCTAAAAATTCTGCTACCAAGGTCCTTCTGTAAGAGGAAAGATTTCAGGCCAAAAACTAAACTCAAAATTTTCAATTGGTGGCAAGATTTTGAGTGTCAGTTAAAAACTAGTTCAGCAACTGAGAGTTAGTTCACTTAAAACAAACAAACAAAAAACCTCTGCTATTGCAATCAATTCCAACTCTTAGCAACCCTATACATGGCCTTAAGTCTTTATGGGAGTAATAGCCTCAAAGTGCCTAGTGGGCTTGAACCACAGACTTTCTGATTTGTAACCCCACTGCTTACTGAACAGTGCCACCAGGCTCATTCCATCTTTGGGGGGTGAGGGAGGAATATGATCTTCTCTTACACATGAATCCTATGTAAAGTTATGGCACCCTTGCCCTTTCACCCAAGTACTACCTAGAGGCTTCATCTCCTGACATGACTTCACATAGCACTAAGAGCTGCTTACAAAATGCCTCACAAACACAGCTAACAGCAGATACCTTCCACCTCTCCCTCTTTCTGCAGTGATGAGCAGCGACAATGTTCCTTTACTAGACCATATTCCTTGCTTCCCTTCAAGCTTTTATCTGGGACTTCTATCTTCTTCAGTGCCTCCGTCAGCTAAGCCAATTCTATCTGTCACTTCCTCAGAGGAAAACCCCTCCTGACTATCCCCTTTGTTCATTCACACAACATGCACTACTTCTTTGAAGTACAGGAATATACTGTGTATAAGCCGAATTTTCCAGCACACTTTTAATGCAGTTTTTGTGGTAAAATTAGATGCCTCAGATGATAATCGAGTATATACGGTACTTAAAGCACCTGTAATCATTCAGCTAATGTGACTGTACCTAACAAAAGTAGCAACAACAACAACAAAAAATCTGTTTTGTACTTAAATCCAAGGAAGTTTGGCATCTCAGAACTCACTCTCAGGGCTTTGGAATATAACACAGATGGCCTGGCAAGTAGATGCTCCTGGATCTTTTTTGGCTAAACAGCATTCACAGGTATGGCAGGATAATTACAAACCAAGTCCTCTACCCCTTAGAGGACTAGGTAGGGTTTTCTTGGCTGTAATCTTCATGGAAGCTGACTGACTTGCCAAATTAGTTGAATCCTCAAGTACAAATCAAGTGCACCACCCAGGAGACTCAGTTATTTCTTCCCTTTAAAAAGGAGGATAGTTTTTAACTAACCTACCCTCACTCAGAGGGTTATTATATTAAAAATTCTTATAACAGTGTTTGGCACACAGCACCATATGTGTTGCTCTATTATGATTAATCTTACACATTGAAAATGTATGGCAAGCTTGCGTTGGGCGTCTGTCACTGCCACTTTCCCAACGGCATGTGCTTACTGTCTGTGTCACAGCTTGGACATTCTCACAGTATTTCCAACTTTTCAGCGTATTACTGCACACTTCGTAAAGTCTAGGATAAAGCATGTAACTTTTCAAAATAGATTTTAAATCTATGAGGAACGATTCCCTTGACTCACTTTATTGTGGTATTCACTTATTGCACTAATCGAGAACCAAACCTGTTCTCTGAGGGAGACCTCGATAGATAGTTCATCGTCTAGTTCTCAAATACAGACTTGCTGTCCAGGTTCCCTGCTTCAGATCTCAATTTCCTTTACTTCACAGGGATTTCTACAGAGGGGCTGCAAACCCTTTCTGTGATTAGTGGTCCTTAGTGCTGGTGATCGGTACTGGAGGTCAACTGCAACTTAAGAGCTTCCCAACGTGACCAACTCCAACTGTTCCACAAGTTTTCTAGGTTGTAATGTGGAGGGAAGGAGCCTTTGGTGGGCCATTGGCAAAGAGCCTGGCTATCAGGTCAACAGAACCAACCGGGTAAAAGATGTGGCAGTCTACTGTACAAGATTTGGTGTCTGAAATCCTACGGAGCAGTTCTACTCTGTCGTACAGAGTAAGAGTCAGAACCCACCCATAGGGAGTGGGTTGGTTGGTGTTTTGGTAGGATGGCACAAAAATCCTTTTTGATCAGCTATTAATGGTTGGCACTTCCTCTCAGAAGGACGTGGCAATCTGCTAACAAGTAGAAATGCCCCATGGTGTTTCCAAGGGTGTTATCTTTATGGACGCAAGTCTTCTCTTCCCTCACTGGAGTGGATTTGAAGCTACCTTTTGGATTAACCACCAGGGACACCACCAGTCAGAACCAACCCACTGGTGGGTGAAGGGTTTAGATGGGTGTGTTTATTTGTTTAGGTCTAAATTGTGGCCCTCAGGCTCTCTGGCCCTTTCCTCAAATGTACACCCTCCACCCATGAATAGCGTTCACCGAAGAACAAAACAAACGAGGCGGTCTGCCTTCAGGCAAGTTGGGACCAGAAGTGTAACCCAGCGGGGCTTGGCTCTGGAACCTTCTCCGTTCGGTCAGGCCCCCTCCTCCCAGGCCTCGTGAGGGACGGATCCCAGGAACTCCCAGCCACGGGAACAGTCGGCGCCCGGAAGCTCTAGGCGACTTTTGTCCGCCGACACAAGTTTGCCCAAGTTTCAGGAAAGGGTACGCACCGCCCGGTGCGGCCAAGTCGCCTCAAGGAAGCCGCATCCTTCTCGGGGCGTCCGGGCGGTGATCGCACTGTCGGGGTCGCGCCACCAGGATCCGCGGACCCAGGCGCCCACTTCCGCCCTTTGGCCCCGGGGCGCACCGCCTGGAGTTTAAAGTCCCCAGAGCTCCCCGCGCCCGTCGGCCTTCCCTTAGACAAGGCCTCCCTCCGCTCTCGGGGCGGCGCAGGCAAACGACCCCACACGCCGTCCGACCACCCCGACCCCCGGCCCCTGCACCTTCGCGGCCGCGGGGCGTTCGGCGAAACTTCGTCAAGTAGCGGGAGCGGCAAGGGCCGGGGCTCGCCCGCCGGCGCTCTTTTGTCGCTCCCGCCTCAGCGATGGCCCCCAGCTCCCGGACAGCTGTGGTGGCCCCTTCAGGCTGCCGCCCGGGCCTCCGCTCCGTCCCCGTCGCGGCCCCTCACAGCCACGGCGTCTCACCCCCGCCCCCACAGCCGGGCCTTCCTCCGCCTCCCGGCGCCGACCGAGGAGTCCTGCGCGCCCCACCGCCCGCACTTACTCGTCCCTCAAGCCCCCGGTTAACGAAGAGGTCTCGGCGGACTCGGCCGCAGAGGTGTTTTTTTTAATTCACACAGAGCAGCAGCCGACAGCTCCTTCGCCACCGCTGCCCCTGCTGCTGCTGCCGCCGCCGCCGCCGCGCTCCTTCCGGCCCTTCCGCGGCGTCACCTTGCGCCTGCGCATAGCGCCCCCTCCCGACTACTGACAGGAAGAACCATAGAGCGACGCTGGGTGCTGGGGCGGAGGGGCTGAAGGAGGGGACCATAGAGAGGGCCGCCTAGTCACTGCTCTAGTCCCCCTCACCGCCCATGGAAACTTGACTCCTCCATTAGGCGGGAGGACCAAAAAAAAAAATTGAGTCTTGCTACCCACAAGAGGGGCTACTGTCTCGCCGGAGTTGGGAATTGGTGTGGAAATAGAAGGCTGGGGATATCTAATCCATAGCCACTTACTTGCTGTGTTGCCTTTGGGAAGTCACTCATTAATTCAGCACATTTTTTTCTTTTTCTTTTTTTTAAAACCATTTTATTGGGGGCTCATACAACTCTTGTCACAATCGATACATACATCCATTCTGTCGAGCACATTTGTACATTTGTTGCCGACGTTATTCTATCAACAAATATTTTCTGAGGGCTTCCCATAGACGAAGCACTGTACTCGAAATTGGGGCGTCAACGGTAAAGGGGGTGTTCTCTTGAAATTTATGGTAAAGTTCGCAATTTAAGTTGGTTAAGTTCAATAATTATGGTTCAATAACCTGGTTAAGTTCAATAGCTAACTAGCAAAAGAACTAACTGACGAAAATACTAGCATAGACAGTAACTGTGCAGGGAAAGCAGTCTGAAGGAAACTCAAGTCAGTAAAAGAATGGAGAGTGATGGGAACGGATTGTGGTGAGGGGATGCCTCTCCTGAGAAGCAGGTATTTGATCAGAAAATGAATGAAGTGAAAGAGTGAGCCACGGTGGCCACCTGGAGGAAGACCTTTTCAAGCTGAGAGTGCAGAAAAGACCAAGACTCAGAGCTGGAAATGCTATGCTTAAGGTGTTTCCAGAAACAGCAAGGATGTTAGTTGGCTGCAATTGCTGTGAGTGAGAGGGAGCCAGCAGCCAAATCATGTAGTCTTGGTAAGAAGCTTGTATTTTGTTCTAAGTGTGATGAGTTACTAGAGAATTTGCTTATGCTTTTCAGTGATCACTCTGGGAGCAGAGGGGAGAATCAGAGAGAGGTAAGAGGAGAAGCAAAGGCCAGTTAGAAGGATGCAAGGAGCCTTGGTGGCTTAGTGGTTATGAGTTTGGCTACTAGTCACAAGGTGAGCAGTTCAAAACCACCAGTGGCTCTGAAGAATAAAGATGAGGCTTTTGATTCCCCTAAAGAGTAACAGTCTTAGAAACCCACAGGATCAGTTCTACCGTGTCCTATAGAGTCTCTATGAGTTGGCATCGACTTGATGGCAACGAATTTTGAAATAATAAGGAAGAAATGAGCCTTGCTGGCAAAATGATTAAACAATGGACTGCTAACTGAAAGATCAAAGTTAGACTACACCAGCTGCTCCGTGGGAGAAAAGAACTTGAAATCTGTTCCCATAAAGATTACAGCTTAGGAAACACTTTGGGACATTTCTACTCTGTTCTCTAGAGTTGCTATGAGTCAAAATTGACTCAATGACACCCACCACCACCACCAGGTGATTAGGCAATAGGAACTTAGACCAGTATGGTCAGGATGGAGGTAGTGTGAAATTATTTGATTTGGGGATGTTTTTGAAGGTAGAACACCAGAGAAAGGAGCCGTGGCAGCCTAGTGGTTAAGCTCTTGGCTGCTAACCAAAAACGTTATCAGGCAGACCTACCCTTGCAGTTTTGTGAGAGGAAATATCTGGTGATCTGCTCCAAATCAAACCCATTGTCATCTAATCAACTCTGATTTATAACAATCTTCCAGATGGAAAAAATGCCCCCCATAAGGTTTCCAAGGCTGCGCATTTTACAGAAGCAGAAGCCACCTCCTTCTCCTATGGAGTTCAAACTGCCCAACTTTTCGTGATCCACTGAGCATTTAATAAATCTGATGGGACAGTTCTGTGCTGTCATTGCATCGCTATGAGTCAGAATCAAGAGCACACAAGAGCAGAACAGAAAGAATTTTCAGAAGGATTAGGAGTGAAGGAAAGTTAGCCGTGGATGACTACACAAATGTTGGCTTGAACAACTAGGTGAATGGCAGATCCATTCACAAAGGGAAAGATTGAGGAAGAATAGATTTTAATCAAGGATATGTAGAAGTAGGTACATTATATTGCCAAGAAGACAGTCAGTAGACACATAGGTAAGAATTTGTCATTTACAGGACAGGAGGTCTCAGAGGCTAGGGATTTAAAGTGGGTGGTGTCTTAGGCTGGGTTCACTAGAGAAGCATATATATAAAACTTTATATCAAGAAAATGGCTCAAACAGTTGTAGACATGGGCAAGTCAAGTCCAAATCCAGGCAGGTTCTAAGCCTATGGTTCATATGTTAAGCTAGAAACTTGTGACTGGAGCAGCTTCAGAGGCTGGTGAACCCAAGAGCTGCAGGAACACCAAAGGCTGCTGGCTACAGTGGAGGATAAAGCCAAGGTCAGCAGGCTAGATGGTAGGTTAGATAGCAGGCCACTGAAGGCTCCTGCAGTAGGCAGGCAATAGGGCAGGTCATTGCCTCAAACTCAAGGAACCAAAGGGCAATGCGCCAGATGTAGGAACTAGACAGCAAAAACCAAAGAAACTTTTCTATGGTGTCTGCTTATACAGGAAGTTGACCACTACCCTGAGAAACTATCCAATCAATTGTACCAGGGCTGTGATCTGAGCAAAGGAATTGCATTCTTTCCCTAATCTTACAACTGACTGGTTGCTCATTGCAGATCTCATTATGGATTTGATTATATTGTGTTAGGTCATATCATGGAGGATTATGAGGCATTACCTGCAAATTCTAGAGAATCCTGGCCCAGCCAAGTTGACCAAAAAAACTATCACAGGTTGCATAAGTGGCTTATGCTTGTGTTAGTTTGGGTTACCCAGGGAAACAAATCCAGAGACACTCATATGTGTGTAAGAGAGTTTTATATCCAAGAGTAATTGTATATTAAGAGAACATCCCAACCCAGTCCAGATCAAGTCCATAAGTTCAATATTAGTGTATAAGTCTGATATTAGCCTGTATATCTGTTACTAGTTCATAAATTCTTCTACAGACTCTCACAGCACATGAAATGATGGAAAAGGCAGGAAGATCACAGGCCAGTGGGTGGAAAGTCTTACGGAAGCATCTCAGCGCTGGCATGGGCCTCCACGTGGCTCCTCCAGCTCCAGGGCTCTGGCTGCCACCAGCATGGCTACATGTGACTTATCAACAGGAATGTGAAGCAGAGAGAGTGTGTATCCATCTCCAGGGAGGAAAACAGGAGTTCCCAGAATCCTCAGGAGAAGGTCATGCCCACACAGAGGCATCTTTGGCTATAACCTGATTGACAGGCTAGACTCCACCCCTTTGATCAAGTTGACAGACGATTATGTAACTGCCACAACTACTAACCTAAAGGTGGGTGGTTGGATCTCACCCACTGGCATCACTGAAGAAAGTCCTAGCAATCTGCTGCTGGAAAGATTATACCAGAGGAAACCGTTTGGAGCTCATACCCGATGGGATTGCCATGAGTCAGAGTTAACTTCCGGCCATGGGTTTGGTTTTATTGGTTTTGACATGAACTCTTATTTCAAGCCATGGATTGAAGGTGCTTCTCCGTAGAGAATGAGCTGGAGGAGAGAGAACAGCGGAGGACTGAACCCAGGGTCGCTTCAGCAGTTAGAGTTTAGGAAGAAGATGCTGAGGAGAGACCAGTAAGACAGCACGGACAGCCGAGGAGGGTGATGTCTGAGGCCCAAGAAGACCGTGTTCTGAGAAGAAGGGCTCCAGCTGCCGTAACACAATGGCACAGACGGCGAGCCTTAGGAGAACAGAAATGTGTTGTCTCTCAGTTCTGGAGGTGAGACACCCAGATTCAGTATGCCTGCCAGGCTCTGCTCTCCCCAAAGCCTCCCAGGGAAGAGGTGCTCTTTATCGATCCCAGCTTCTGATAGTTGCAGGCACTCCTTGTGAAAGGTGACCAGATTTTAACAGTGGTAAAGCAGGACACCATTGACTGGGGGTGGGGGGTGGGGGGGTTCTTGATTAAAAATTTGGTCTATATGGAGTAACAAAAATTTTCATAGATTGTAATATATATTTTTAATTTCAACATAAGTACAATTTATAAATATAATACATTAAAAATTATGTATACCATTATTCTATGCTTTGGCATATTTCTCATTTGAGTGAATTTTTTTAGTAGATTGTTGTCGTTGTTTAAAAGGTCATGAAATTTTTCACAAGAATTTGTTAAATTATATTTCACACAAAATGGCTTTCAAAGTCTCACCACTTAATTGTGATTTTTCTGAAGTCCACACTTTATTTACCGTAGAAAAAATGCATTCAGTCGCAGCATTAGTTCCTGGTAAGGACAGCGTGTATTCCACAATTGTTAGTGCATTATTGTATGGAACATGGTTTGCTTCGAAATGATGAAATAGGGAACTGATTACAAGGATCTACATGTGACCTCCTCCCTGGGGGACGGACAACAGAAAAGGGGGTGAAGGGAGACGCCAGATAGGGCAAGATATGACAAAATAATAATTTATAAATTATCAAGAGCTCATGAGGGAGGGGGAGTGGGGAGGGAGGGGTAAAAAAGAGGACCTGATGCAAAGAGCTTAAGTGGAGAGCAAATGCTTTGAAAATGATTAGGGCAAAGAATGTACAGATGTGCTTTATACAATTGATGTATGTATATGTATGGATTGTGAAAAGAGTTGTATGAATCTCTAATAAAATGTTTAAAAAAAAGAAGGTAAAAAATGATGAAATATTTCTAACCATTTGTTCTCTATTGTGATTTTTGCTGATGCCCAAGATTTAACTTTTTCCTTATCAATATATTTTTAATAATGATACATCATTAAAAAGATAATTTTCAGAAATATTACTATATGGGAAATTTTGAGTAATATAATCGAATTATTTTTGCACACCATTCCAATTAAGTTCTTGTTTTAATGTAACCCAATGAAAATGTTCAATATCATTGTAATGTATCATCCACTCTTCTAAATAATCTATGCAGTTACTATAGAATTTTTTAACATGATTCATGATATCTGCACAATTTATTGCACCCTGTTCTTCTAGCTGGCTTAAACTATTACGGATAGTTAGCAGGAAAAAATTATTTTCTAACCGCTCTTGACACTGAAATTTTAAATTATTAACTTAATTTGCTAATTCGATTACTGAAATTTTGTCACCTTCAATAAGTTTTACAGCATTTTGAAAAAGAGTTGCTTGATTGTGTATAAACTCTAGCCAAATTTTTGAAGATTCTTTTTCAAAACACTCTTCTAAAATTCTAGGACATTTATTCTGTGATAGAAAGTAGGATTTCAAAGGATCGTGTATTTTCACAATTCTTTCGACAGCTGGCAAAAGAGCTAACCAGCACGATTTACTGTATCCAAGTATTTTCTGATATTCGGCTTCTGCAGTTTCACAAAATTCTTTAAGCATTTCCATACACACAGTGTATATATAGAAATAAGAATCTATTTATTAACCATATTTTCCACATCTATGGGCAACAAATCAGCAGCTGTTTGAATGGCGTTAAGTAGTATGTAGATTCCCTTCCCGTTCTCCCGCCGTTCCCTAGCTTGTCGTGCATTCTTTCCAAAAATCGGGACTTTTAAAAAATGCCACAGGATGCGGGACAAATTGTTAAAAATCGGAACCTTCCCGCCAAAAGCGGGACGTCTGGTCACCTTATCCTGTGTGCAGCTAGCTCCTCATTGGCCACCCATCCTTTGCCTCTCCCGAGTCTGTAAGCCTCCTTTGTAAGAACACCACTTGAGTTGGATCAGGACTCATATTAACTGATGACACCTTTTAAAGAAACTAGTTCCAAACAGGGTCACATACACAGGTGATAGTTAAGAATTTTTTTAATGAAATCCTTATACTAGGGACTTGTACAACTCTTATCACAATCCACACATACATCCGTTGTGTCAAGCACTTTTGTACATGTGTTTCCTCATCATTCTCAAGACATTTGCTTTCTACTTGAGCCCCTGGTATTCACTCCTCATTTTTTCCCTCCCTCCCTGTTCCCCCTCCCCCATCAACCCTTGATAATTTATAAATTATTATTATTTTGTCATACTTTACACCATCTGACGTCTCCCTTCATCCACTTCTCAGCTGCTGGTCCCCCAAGGAGGTTATATGTAGATCCTTGTAATCTGTTCCCTCTTTCTCCCTCACCTTCCCTCCACCCTCCTGGCATTGCCACTCTCACCACTGGTCCTGAGGGGTTCATCTGTCCTGGATTCCCTGTGTTTCCAGTTCCTACCTGTACCAGTGTACAACCTCTGGTCCAGCCGGATTTGTAAAGTAGAATTGGGATCATGATAGTAGGAGGGAGGAAGCATTCAAGAACTAGAGGAAAATTGTATGTTTCATTATTGCTACACTGCACCCTGACTGACTCCTCTCCTCCCCGTGACCCTTATACAAGGGCATGTCCAATTGCCCTCAGATGGGCCCTGGGTCCCCACTCTGCACTCTCCCTCATTCACAATGCTATAGTATTTTTGGTCTTTGATGCCTGATACCTGATCCCCTCGACACCTCACAAGCTGGTGTGCTTCTTCCATGTGGACTTTGTTGTTCCTCAGTTAGATGGCTGCCTGTTTATCTTCAAGGCTTTAAGACCCCAGACACTATATCTTTTGATAGCTGGGCACCATCAGCTTTCTTCACCACATTTGCTTATGTGCCACTTTGTCTTCAGTGAGATAGTTAAGATTTTATCTCAACTTGACTGGACCAGGATCCTCAGTGCTTTGGCAGTTAACACCTACTCATTCCCGTAACCTGTCCTCGCTTAATGTAATCACAGCAGTTCAGTTGTAAGCCTCTGTGATGGGATAAAGCTAGGGGGAATGCAACACGTGTACATAGCCCTAATACAATTACTTGCCTCAGAGGTGTAGCCTTCTTCCAATAGACGTAGATGCTGTGGAAAGCTTGTTTGCTTTCGTCTAGGTCTGAGCCCTGTATCGGGCTTGACTTCTGGTTCTTTGGACTTGAACCAATGGCCTATCATATTGCATGTCAAAGCTTGGAGTCATCAGTGACCCTGAATTCAACACCTCTACACCCACAAGCCTGGCCGGATGATGTTGGGACTCATCAATCTCTGCAGTCACCAGTCTGTGGCTTTCCAGTTAATCAGCAGCCTCCACAGTTATATGGGTAAGAAGCCTTAAGAATAACATCTCACCCATAAATTTGGAATCTGACTGCACTTGGACTTGCCTACTTCAGTCACCTGAGCCATTTTCTTTTTTTAAGCCTAGTTTTTCAGCACATTTTTAATACAGTTAAAAAAAAACATTTTATTGGGGGCTCATACAATTCTTATCACAGTCCATACATACATCCATTGTGTCAAGCATATTTGTACATTTGTTGACATCATCATTCTCAAAACATTTGCTTTCTACTTGAGCCCCTGGTATCAGCTCCTCATTATTCCCCCTCCCTCCCCACTCACCCCTCTCACACGAACCCTTGATAATTTATAAATCATTATTATTTTGTCATATCTCACACCTGATCCCTTTAACACCTCGTGGTCACACAGGCTGGTGTGATTCTTCCATGTGGGCTTTGTTGCTTCTGAGCTAGATGGCTACTTATTTATCTTCAAGCCTTTAAGATCCCAGACGCTACATCTTTTGATAGCCGGGCACCATCAGCTTTCTTCACCACATTTGCTTATGCACTCATTTGTCTTCAGTGATCATGTGGGGAAGGTGTGCGTCATGTAATGCAAGTTTAATAGAACAAAGTGTTCTTGCATTGAGTGAGTATTTGAGTGGAGGTCCAATGACCATCTCTGAGCCATTTTCTTGATAAAAATGTATCTCTCTATATATCAAAACATCACTGGTTTTGCTTCCCTAGAGAATTAGCCTAAGCTACCAAGGGTTGGGTCATCAACATACCTTTCTGTTGTTATTGTTAGGTGCCATCCAGTTGGTTCTAATCCATAGTGAACCCGGGCACAATGGAATGAAACACTGCACAGCCCTGTGCCATCCTCACAATTGTTCCTATGCCTAAGTCCATTGTTGGAACCACTGGACCAATCCATCTTGTCAAGAGCCTTCCTCTTTTACGCTGCCCTGTGGAATACAGAAAAGTCCCCACCCCCACCCCCGCCAGTGTCCCTGAAGGTATCAGCCATCTAAGGGCAGGGGTGTCAAACTGGTGGCCCACAGGCCACATGCAGCCCCTGGAGTAATTTTTGTGACCCATGATGCTCTGAAATAGAATGTAATGCGGGAATTGTGTGCATGGTGTTGCCTCGATCTCTTAAGGGGCTATTTTCTTCATAACAATTTTTTTCTATTTTCATTTTATTTCAGAGCATTGGGGGCCATAAAATAGAGGGTGGCATACAGCCCACAGGCCGCCAGGTTGACACCCCTGATGTAGGGCAATCAAACCCTATTGTCTGTCTCACCCTAGGTGGGGTCTACTCCCTGCTGATAAGGATAGTGGATTGTTTCCCTGAAGGAGAGCCCAGAGACAAGGTCCAGCCAACTGAAGGAGGACCAAGGTTAGGCTGCTATTGCGAATCTAGGGTCTACCCATCTTGCCACATGTATGCCCCTAGTCCCTCTCCTTCCTATTGTGAATACACCCCTAGCTCATCCCCTTCCTGTCACACGTGTGCCTATTGGACAGCCCCTTCCTGTTACAGATGTGGTTACCTGTAATCAGGGGGCTTGCATGCCCCTAAGTGTGTATAAGCTGTGCTTGGAAATATATTCACTCTCTCTGGGCAGACCTGGCTGCTGAGATCACGGCCTACTGGAGGCGAGCATGCTACCATAAAATGTGTCTGACTCCTTTATTTTATTCTCTCGCCTGTCCCTCCGAGTCTCTATGACTTTACTATAATCTACACATTATCACCATACAATTGCGCCTATGGCCCCTGCGGTTGTCAGAGGCTGGTTTACTCTGACATTGCCCCTCCACTTGACCAAGCATGATGTCCTTTCCCAGGGACTAGTCTCTCCTGACAACACGTCCAAAGTATGTCAGACGAAGTCTTGCCATCCTTGCCTCTAAGGAATACTCTGGCCGTGCTTTGGCCAAGACAAATCAATTGTCCTTTTGCCAGTCCATGGCATTTTCAGTGTTCTTCTCCAGCACCACAAATCAAATGCATTGATACTTCTTTGGTCTTCTTTATTCAATGTCCAACTTTCACATGAATATAAAGCAATTGAAAATACTACGGCTTGGGTCAGGTACCCCTTAGTTCTCAAAGTAACATCCTTGCTTTTCAATGCTTTAAAGAGATCTTGTGCAGCAGATTTATCTAATGCAATGTGTCTTTTGATCTCTTGACTGCTGCTTCCAGGAGCATTGATTATAGATTTAAGCAAAACTTTTGAGATCCTCATTTACTCACGTGGCACAACTCAAAACCAGAAGACCCCAGAACAACTCAGACCTTTTCTATGGCTTCTGGTTCATTCTTTTGTCAAATATTTATTAAGAACTGCCAAGCTCATGGATCTTGAAAACTAATAATTCAGAGAGCTGGCTTTAAAGAGTTCACAAACTTTGCATGAGTTTAGGGAGGGGTGAGAAGAAGGCAGATACTAAACTTATCATCATTGTATTTGAAAGTGATAATAGTTATAAATTAAGGGGGCGGTGGGGCCAGGGAATGGCACTCCATCAGACTCGACTGGAAAACACTCTTAAAGGTCAACAAACATACCTTGAACTATTTATTGGCTTTTCTTTTCATTTCTTTTTTTGTGGTTGGTCTGTTGTTGTTTTGTTTTCTTTTGTTGCTTTGTTTTGCTTTGTCTTGTTTTTGTTCATATTATTATCTCTGCATGTCTATTTCAATAATGTAGGTGGGATAAATAGTCTGGAAAGCAAAACAACAGGACCAGGTTCTGGGGGGACATGTGAAAGGATGAGGGATGGGAAAGAAGTGGATGTTAACAAATCCAGGGACAAGGGAACAACAAGTGATCCAAAATTGATGGTGAGAAGGGTGGAGGAGGCCTGCTAGGGCTTGACCAAGGACAATGTAGCCAAAAGGAATCACTGAAACCAAATGAAGGCTGAACATGACAGTGGGACAAGAGGAAAGTAAAAGGAAATAGAGGAAAGAACTAGGAGGCAAAGAGCATTTATAGAGGTCTAAATACAGGCATGCACATATGTAAATATACTTATATATAACAATAGGGAAATAGATCTATGTACATATATTTATAGGTTTAGTATTAAGGTAGCAGATGGACATGGGGCCTTCACGCACGTACTCCCTCAATGCAAGAACACTTTGTTCTATTAACCTGGCATTCCATGATGCTTACCTTCCCGACATGATCACTGAAGACAAATGGGTGCATAAGCAAGTGTGTTTAGAAAAGCTGATGGTGCCCGGCTATCAAAAGATATAGCATCTGGGGTGTTAAAGGCTTGAAGGTAAACAAGCAGCCATCTAGCTGAGAAGTAACGAAGTCCACATGGATGAAGCACACCAGCCTGTGTGATCACAAGGTGTCCATAGGATCAGGTATTAGGCATCAAAGACCCAGAATAAAAAATCATATCATTGTAGATGAAGGGGAGATGGAGTGGAGACCCAAAGCCCATATGTAAGCAATTGGATGTCCCCTTACAGAAGGGTCGAGGGGAGAAGTGGAGCCAGTCAGGGTGCAGTATAGCACCAATGTAACATACAACTTTCCTCTAGTTCTTTAATGCTTCCTCCCTGCCACTATCATGACCCCAATTCTACTTTATAAATCTGGCTAGACCAGAGCATGTACACCAGTAAAGATAAGAGCTGGAAACACAGGGATTCCAGGACAGATAAACCCCTCAGGACCAAGGTTGAGAGTAGCCATACCAGGAGGGTAAGGGTAAGGTTGGGGGAGAAAGGGGGTACTGATCACAATGACCTACATATAACCACCTCCCAGGGGGATGGACAACAGAGAAGTGGGTGAAGGGAAAAATTGGTCAGTGTAAAAGATGAAAAAATAACAATTGTTTTTAAATTATCAAGGGTTCATGAGGGAGGGAGGGTGGGGGAGGAAGAGGGAAAATGAGGAGCTGATACCAAGGGCTCAAGTAGAAAATGTTTTGAAAATAATGATGGAAACAAATGTACAAGTGTGCTTGATACAATGGATGGTTGTATGGATTGTGATAAGAGTTGTACTGGCCCCCATTTAAAGATTTTTCTTAATGAAGGGGGAGGAGGTGGGTACCCATGAGGGATTCACAGAGATTATGGTACTTGGACTGATCCCAAAACAATTCAAGGGACTTTTGAGAGAGAGAGACTAATCAGCATGAGCAATAGCATGAAAATATATGAAAATTTGTTTTATTTTGTGAATAGCATGCATTACTTGCAGCCTATTTTACATGCAATAAAGTGCACATGTCATACACATGCATCATGAGGAAATTTTGCACACACACCCTGGTGATGCAACAGTTAAGTACTCTGCTGCTAACCAAGAGATTGGCAGTTCGAGCCCATCCAGTAGCTCCAAGGGATCAACCCCTATAAAGATGAAACCAAACTCATAGCTATGGAGTTGATTCCAACGAACAGCAATGCTGTAGAAGAGACTACAACTGTTCTGTAGGGTTTCCCATCTTTATGCCAACAGATGGCCTCATCTTTCTCCCAAGGAGGTGCTGGGGGGCTTGAACTATCGACTTTTGGGTTAGCAGCCAAACACTTAATCCCTGTACCACCAAGGCACGGTCCTGTAAAGATTACAGCCTAGAAAGCCCGATGGTGTCGCTCCTCTCTGTTACCTGGAGCCACTATGAGTTGAAACTGACTCGAAGGCACTTCACCACATCAACAGCATCTCACTATGTCTTGGCCACCTGAATCGAGGACCCAGAACCTTCCCAGTGTTCAAACACTCTTCCTTGTGACCCCTTCCAATCGAAATCCTTTCCCCCCACTAACGATTACTGTCCCATTGACCCCATAGCATGGTTGGCCATTAGCCTTTGCTTAAATGAAACCATGCTGGATATATTCTTTGTGCCTGTACGTTTATAGTCAATATTACGTCTTCAGTGCCCTTCATTTTTGCCAGTGGCAGGAGTTAATTCTTTTTCATAGACGTGTAGTGTTTCGTTGCATGAGTGTGCCACAAGTTGCTTAGCTCTCGTCTCTATTGCTGAACACTAAGGTTGTTTTTGTTTTGCCTTTTACAACTGATGCTGCGATCAACTTCTTGTACACCAGAACGAATTTCTCTTCTCGAGATACCATATGGCGGTAGGTTAGAGCAGTGGTTCTCAACCAAGAGCGCTTTTTCTCCTTGGAGACTATTTGGCAATGTCTGATGACATTTACTATTTTCATGAGTGATGGTGGTGTTTGGTCGGTAGACACTAGAGGTGATACTAAACATCCTACCAAGTCCGAGACAGCTCCCTCAACAACATAGGACTATTCGGTTCACAAATGTCAGCAGGCGTCAAAGAACTAGGCTGGCGGGTGACTTTAGGAGTGTGACTTTAGAGGTCACCTCTCAAAGGAGCCCTCGCAACATCGCGGGCTGTGTTGGGGTACTCACCACTGTCTTGGTGGCTCAGACCTACCAGTACTTCCAACACAGAGAGAGATGAAGTGGTCCGCTCCCACAAAGGTTGACTGTCTTAGACACCCAGTGGAGCAGTTCTACTATGCCATTAGGGCCACTATAAGTCAGAATCGACTCAACGGCCAGCCGTGTGGCTGGGTATGCCATCCATCACCCACAGGCCGGTCTGTAGTACTGTGGTGGCCAACTTGCATGTTGCTGGGTTCCGGAAGCTAGGCTACCAGTATTTCATCTATCATCAGAGTCACCCACGGTGGACCTTCCGGACTAGCATAGACAAGGAAGAAAAGCCTGATGATCTTCCAAATAGTAACCAGTGAAAACCTTATGTATCAAAATAGAACATTGTCCAGTTCCCTTGAACCGGCCATCTGGAGGGACCAGTCACAAGAGCAGGACATTGTGTTTGGTGAGCTGAGCTGCATTAGGACAATAGCCACAAAGATGGACTCAAATATGCTGGTGATGGTGAAGACGCCATGAGACCTGGCAATATTTGGTTATGTTGACGTGAGTTTGCCCCCACGTGATGTCAGTTTAACCACACGACATGCCACCCTGATATTGATGCCCAGTAGGCCTTGGGGAGGCATGAGTGGCTCTGTGATGGAGAGATTTCCATCGGTGGGGACATCTTAGGACAGACATCATCTGCTGTGTGGTGTCAGGTGAGCTCCGCTTGCTGGGTGCTGCCTGGTGCCCTCGGGCAGACCAAACGCTGCAGGGCGCCCTGCATGTCGCGGTTCCTCAGCGTGTAGATAGCTGGGTAGAGTAGAGGCGTGAGGTTGATGTAGATGAGCGAGACCAGTTTGTCCTCCTCCAGGGAACGGCTGCGGAGGGGACGGGCGTACATGGCCGTGGCACAGCCGTAGTGGAGCACGGCAACCGTCAGATGGGACGCCACAGTGTTGAAGGCCTTGCGGCGTCCTGCAGCCCCACCCACACCCAGGATGACCACCAGCACTCTGGTGTAGGACAGCAGGATCAAGGCCAGAGGCAGCACCAGCAGTAGCAGGCAGGCGGCCAGGAGCACATTTTCTTGCAGGTCTCGGTTCCCACAGGCCAGCACCAGCACTGCCGGCAGGTCACAGAAGACGTGGTTGACCAGTCCGCCTTGGCAGAAAGGCAGCTGGAATATGGCAGTGGTGAGGCCTAAGGCCAGGAGAGAGCCGCCAGCACAGCAGGAGGCCAGCAGGCACCAGCAGAGCCCAGAGGTCATGAGTTGAGGGTAGTTGAGAGGCCGACAGATGGCCAGGTAGCGGTCCAAGGCCATGGCTGCCAACAGCAGGCACTCAGAGCCCCCCAGGGCCACAAAGAGGCCCATCTGGGCAGCACAAGTGGAGGCAGCCACAGCCTGGCCCCCTGGAGGTAGGAGGAAGCCAGCCAGCATGCGGGGGGTCAGCACCAGGGTGTAGGCCACCTCGACGCCTGACAGCGCGCCCAGGAAGAAGTACATGGGGGTATGCAGGGCAGGGTCCACGACCGCCAGGGCCAGGATGAGCAGGTTTCCTGCCAGTGTGGCCAGATAGAGAGGGAGGAGGAGGGCAAACAAGAGCACCCGGAGGCCTTGGGGCCACCCTGAGAAACCCAGGATGATGAATTCCTGCGGGCTTGTCCAGTTCCACTCGGGCCAATAGCTCGTGTTGGCGCCTGGGGGGAGAGTTGGGGAGGGGGGAGGCGCACAGGCTGGAGAGGACAGTCACAGAGACAAGGCCCTTGGAAAAAATACAGTAAAGTCTACCAAAGCCAAAAGCTGCCAGGAAAGGGACACTCGGTCTTGCCCCCTCTCCCCCCGCCCCCAAACAAGTGAGAGAAGAGTGACCTAGGTATCCCTTGGCAAAGGTGGAAGACTTATGAGACCAGGAAAAACGGGTTGTCTTAGCGAGTTCCTGCTCACAGGGTTCACTCCTAGCTCTCCCAGATCCAGGAACACTACGCCCAGCCTTCTCTGTTCCCTTTCTTGCTTCCCCGGGTTTCACTACTCACCCAATCTCGAACTCTCCATCATCCACGCCCTCCCGAAATCCAGGTGGCCCGACCCACTGCTCACTCTTCCTGTGTCCTCCCAGCCCGATCTGCTTCCAGGCCCCCATGTGTCACCTTCCCGGCCCTGTCCACTCAAATGTCACTTCTCTCTGGCATTCTCTGTCCTATAGCATCCATACCTAAGGACATCCTGCTTCTGAGGTGATGGTGATGAGGACGAGGAGCTGAATGCCCAGTAGAGGGATTGCTTCTGGTTTCTCCAGGACCAGTTCTTGATCAGCGGACCTGCTCTGCTGATGGCTAGAGAGAGTGGGTCCTGCAAACAAAACCTGGAGAGTGAAGGGGTTTGATCATTGTACACCTGCCCTCCTAGGGGCGTTCTCTGCAGGCAGATCACTGGCCTGTCTCATCTCATCCTCCCTAGCCTTTGCTTTGGGTTTTATTGATTTCTTTCCATTTCATCCCCTCAGCTGGCTTCTGATCAACTCCAGGGCCATGCTGGACCTGTCATCTCTTATCCAGTGATAGGGTGAAAATTACGGGGGGAAAAACATTCCAGCGAAGATGGCCCACCTCTCTCCATGGAGAATGGCCACCCAATGATGAAGAGTTATCTTCATGAGTGACAGCACCCACTTCCATGACCTAAATCAATCTCCAGATTCATCTCCTCTTTAGCTCCAAATAATGATGACCCCCACATGACGGAGTAGAAATACCACATAGGCTTCCCAAGGTCATTGTCACAGGATCAGATCACCCAGTCTTTCTGTTTCATCACCAGCCATTGATTAGCAGCAGGGTCCTTGAACATTTGCGTGCCAGGGTGCCTTTTCTCTTAGCTCAACACCCATTTCCACCAACATGTTCCACCAGTGCTTCCGTTCAACCTGTCCCAAACAGAATCCCGTATTTCTGACCCAACAGTTCTCTTTCTGTGTATGGAGTTAGCCCAGTGACGAAGTTAGAAATCAGGAAGTCCCTAGCGTCATTGCTTCTCCCTTGCCTTCAAGTACACTGGGCATTATGTCCCATTCCATATACCTCATATTCCAAGAGTGTTTGTCCTTTTACTCCTCGCTGGCACTGACTCTTGTGTTCTCATTTCTCAATGATTCCAACAGATTCTACATCGTCCTCCTGCATCCTGTCCACCTCCTCCTAGTTTCTCTTTCTTAACCACCAACTGGAATGACCTTTCTAAACTTTCTTTGCTTAAATTTACCCCCAGCCTTCACCACTCTTTACTTCCCAAACTTTTCACCATCACAAACACAAACTCAATACACGTTAGTGATACCTCCCAGTGCCATCTCCCCAGCCTCTGGGTAACCTCCCATCTACTTTCTGTCTCTATACCTTTGCCTGTTCTAGATATTTCACATAAATGGAATCATACAAGATTTGTCCTTTTGTGTCTGTTTCCTTTAACTTAACATTTCGCATGCCATAATATGTATCAGAACTTTATTTCGTAATAAAGACATGGTATAGATAGAGACCACATTAAGTTTATCCATTCATTTGTTAATGGACTCTTGGCTTGTTTCCATCTTCCGGCTGCAATAGTGCAATGAGGACTTCTGTTCCAGTATTTGCTTGAGTTCCTACTTACTTCCCCTTGTCTTCTGACAGACCCAGGAATGAAAGGAAGGCTCATGGTAATTCAGTGTATAATTTCTCAAGGAGCTAAATAGTCTTCTTTACCTTTAGGATGAAGTCCAAACTCTTTAGCGCGAAACCCAAGGTCCCTCATGATGATTATCTTCCACTTTTCCAGAATCACCTCACACTGCTCTCCATTGTGCAGCACATACTTCAGCTGGACTGGCTGACTCCAGCTCTGTATGTGATATCCCCATTTCCTGACAGCTCCACAGTCTCTACTCATCCGTTAAGGCTGAGCTCATGTGCCACGCCTGGGTAAAGACTCTTATCTCCCATGTCTGTTTGACACCAGCCTCTTCTTCCATGATTGCAGTAGCAACCATAGTAAACTTGGCTTCCTGGAAGCAAAGGTCAGAGTCATATTTATCTCCGTTGTTTATGGAAGATTGTATCTGAAGGCCTGAGTTCAGGAAACCTCACTTATTGCGCATTTGTGTCTCTTCTCAGTATCTCTATTAGTGTCCCTAACCTGAGCTTCTGACCTCCAAACTGCAGAGACCCAGAGACCTCACTCTTCCGCTCTCGACTACAATCAACTGCCCTGATTCTGTTGTCCTCTTCCCAAAAATGACCCTTGGCACTTATCATAAATGTCATCATTAGCCTCAATTGGAACATACAATCAATTGTCTTTGGAGTCAATAGCCTTTCCCCAAACTACTAGAATCAGATTAATCTCCCCAGCCAGCCATCACAGGTCCATTGTCTTCATCCTCTCTAAGTCATTCAACTCTCAGATTATTCTTCTTCATACACTCCACTCCTTAAAACATTGCTTCTTTGACACCCATCTCAAGTTCACCTTCCTGAAGAAGTCTTCCCTGTCTAGGTCAAATCACTAGTCCAAAGCACTTACATATCTACCATGATTACTGTCCACCAATGTCCACCAAACCTGATTATCTACATGGTTTCTTAATATTTGGCTAATTCCTCCTCTGCTCACTGGGGCCTGGGAATACATGGGGGTCCATTTTTGTAGCACATGAATCGATCACCACTGCATTAAAACCACAAAACCCACCCTCCAGCATCGACGGTGTGATGGTGAGCTCACCACTATACTTTACAATCTCAGTTTCCTCACCTGTAAAATGAGACTGTTGAATCAGATGACCTTTAAGATTTCTTCCAGTTCTGATCTTTCATAGTTCTATCAAAACTTGTGCTTGTGTTTTTGCTTTTATTCCCAGGTAAAGTGTTCATTTTTAAAGAGCTATTGCTATGTTTCAAAGGCCCGTAGGGAAGTTAGGAGTTAATAGTTTAATATGAAGTCAGCTAATAGATTAGACAACAACATGATGGTTGGTTATGAGTTGCCTTCAACTCAGACTCAGCTCATGGAGACATCGTGCACATTGGACCAAAACCCTGCCTGGTCCCAAGCCAGGCATCCCCATGACCAGTTGTGGATTGGACCCCTGTGTATCTATAAGGTTCTCACTGACTGATCTTCAGATTGTCCAAGTTTAGAAAGTTAAAACCCACTCGGCATTAGGGTAACACACAGCCTGCACTGAGAGGGGTGGCTGCACCTGAGGTGCATTGACCGAGAATCAGATCTAGGGTTTTCTGCGTGGAAGGCACGACTTCTCCAACTGAACCACCTTAGGCATAATTTAGTTGCTATCATTTTAGAGATCACAGAAGTGCCAAAGTACATTCCAAAACTCTGTGGAGCTTTAACAATGGACTTACATAGTGTCCGGTTTCACGTGTGTGTGCCAGTGCATACAGGGCCTCCTCACTCAACTCTGGGGTAGCCTCACATCACAGGCAAGTTGGAGAGCTGGAGGTGGGTTTGACTTCTATTCTTGGCGGCCTCTGATATGCTACGTGATGTTGTCTGGGTCATGTTTTCTCTCTGGGCCTCTGATTTCCCATCTATACTCCGTGGTGGTCTTCCAGTCCTCTCAGAGCAGGAGCCCATTTTGTTGTTGACACTCTTGGAGCCAGTAGGGGGCCGTGAAACAAACAGGGGCTTGGGGCTTATACACACCTGGCTCTAACTCTCAGCTCTTTGGCTTATCCAGTGTGTGAGCTGAGAGGGCATTTTAAACCTGCCCGAGCAGCAGCAGCAGCAGCAGCAGCAGCAGCAGCATAGGCAGTCCCATAAGGTTGTCTCAATGGTGGATAGTAAAGACGTACGGAAAGCAGCTGACAGAGTGGTCCCTACGCACAGGAAGCGCGATTGAGGGAAAAATGCCAAAACAGTAAGGTAGGCTCAGTCATTCTCTTTCGTCCCTGCCTCCCATCTACCCATTAGGTTCTATCCCAACTGGCATCTCTGGGAGGCATGTCATCTGGAGAGATTGGTAGTCCGGGGATGCAGGGTAAGGAGATGAATGCATGGGTCTGGGAGGCAGAGGCATGCAATAGACCAGCACTTCCTGTAATAGTCTTTCTGATTCCAAGGCCTGGGGGTCTTTATGTTTCCTGTCCCATTCCTTGCCGCTACCTCTTCCTCAGAGGCCCTGGACAATTGCCCATAGAGACCGACAGTGCTTCCAAGTTACCTTTTGTTTTAGTTGTCTAGAGCTGCTATGTCGGAAATACCATGAGGGGTGGCCTTACTTAACAAGTGCATCTATTGTCTCGCGGCTTAGACAGCTCCAGGTCTGAATTCAGGCTGCCGGCACTCAGAGAAGGTTTTCTCTCTGGAGGAAAGAAGGTCTTTGACACCTTGACCTTTGGCTCCTGGGAGATCTTCATGTGGCTTCTCTCTGCCCCACCCCCACTCCCTGCGTCCCATTCTCCTCCTTTTACATTTGGTAAGAATCGGCTGAAGACACACCCTACTCTAAGCCAGTCGCATGAACACATAACAAAGGCAACCCACGCCCAAATGGGATTATGACCACAGGCATAGAGGTTGGGATTTATAGCGCATGTTTTTGGAGACACAATTCAATCATAAAACCCTTCATTGCCAACATCCTCATGGTGCCTCCAAACACTGATGGGAGGCAGACAGCAGAGGCCAAACAGCAATAACTACTACCACAATTGCTGAGCCATTGATTGAGCCCTAACAACATGTCAGAGCTTCTCCAGTAACTAGGATTTGTCCTCAACTGATTGCAAAGTCTGTGCTCTTAGCCCTCTTTTCTGCATCTCTCTTATCAGTTTGTCTTTCCCCCTTTCAAATGAAGGACAACTAGAAGGGGCGTGAAGGAAAGAGAAAGCAGCAGATTCTGGGGCACACATAGAGAGGGGTGCAGAATCAGGGTAAGACATAAAACCAGAAGCAGGTAGAGGTGTGTGTGACCGGGGGCCGGTGGCAGACAAGTTTAAACTAAAGGCATGCGCCTTTTGAGATTGCACCCCCAGCTCAAGGGACTGACCAGGCTTTAGGTTGCTCTACAGAAAAAGAAAGAGAGGGAGTGAGAAAACTGAGAGGGCGAGAAAAGAAGAAAGAGGGTGAAAAGAGGAAGAGGAGGAGGAGGAGGAGTGTGTAGAAGCAAGAAGAAGAAACAGAAAAGAGAAGAGAATGACTCTCTGTTCATTTTTTTCATCAGATCCAAGCATCCTGCCAGGTTTCTGGACCTAGGATTTCATCCTCAGAGAGTTTCTTCCCCATTTCCTTATAGGAGTTTTGGTTGGATTCTGGCAGGAGCTTTGAAATCAGGACCTGGGAACCATTTTCCATGGCTCCTTCACTGGCCCTCTCTGGAGGAGAAAGGACACTTGACACAGCGAACAGCAATATCCAGGTTGAAAGCCATCAGGCACTGAATCCCAGCCCTCTTCCACTCCCAGCATTTTGGTAGGAAAAGCCCACTGCCCACCCTCCTGTCCTGGAGGAAAGGTAAGTCTTGGCAATGACTACTGAGAGAGAAAGAGAGAGAGAGAGAGAGAGAGAGAGAGAGAGAGAGATCAAGTCTAGGCTGAAAAGAAACTGACTGGGATTCATATATGAACACACCGTGTTTTCTGGTCTCCCCTCCACCACCTGCTTCCTTGCTGCTTCCTCACGAGCTCCACAGTATGAATGGTCCATGATCCCCCACTTCCCCCCGACATGATACACAAGTCTCCAATAACAGAATATCCTTTCCCCACCTGGAAATATAGCCATTCTTCAAGGTCCAGAGCAAATACCAACTCCTCTGTAAAGAAAAATAATAAAGTTGCAGGGAAGATTGTAGAGGATTTTGTAGGAAATGAGGACCAGAAGGACTCTATCATATCTCTCTTCCTCTCCTCCCCAACTTCTATTCCCAGTGACTTACAATAATAGGTTTCTCAGGACCCACTTAAAGACGTGGCTTGGTCTAAAGCTCTGGAGTCTCATTAGTGATCTCTCCACGCTGTGGCACCAAAGGAACCTGGTGGTCTCTGGAGAGTGAGGCCAGCAGGACTTGGGAAATCTGAATTTAGATATCCTAAGAGAATCTGAAACTTCTGGGCCAAGGGGACACTAAACAACCTCCCTGAAGTGCTGAAGAGCTTGCTCGCAACAAGAGTTGGGGCAAACTTGAAGCCAGGAGGGATGAGGCAGCCCGAGCAGGTTGGTAGTCAACACTCTGGAGAGAGGCAAGTTACTGCTGTCTTCACCTTTGCTCACAGGTTGACTGGAAACTGGTGGCCTCAGACGCATTGGCCGGTACTGCTGATGGGAGCAGATACCTTCTCCATCATCCTCAAATATGCTCCTCATCCCTGGAAATGACTCAAAAGTGTAAAACAACAAAGCCCATTGACACAGAATTTTTGTGTTCTCATTGTCCATTTGCAGGGAAAACCATGTCATTTTGAAAGATATCCTGCTGCTTCATTCACTATTGAATGATGTATAATTTTCATGGTAACATGTTTTCTGTTTTTGGTGTCAGTTCTATTCTTAAAAATATGAAATACCTGATTTAAAATTTTAAAAAGCACAAAGGTTATCTCTCCCAAAGTTCCTGCCTCTAAACTCATCCAGAGACAATGACTTCTATCAGGTCCTTATTTTTCCATACAGAGATAAGTATATACCAGATAATTCTACATGTATGTGTTACTCTTTCTAATTTACAAACTATCAACAATGTCACCATAGTACTATGTGTATTATTTCATTTAGAAATACGTCTTGGATAGGGCAAGATATGACAAAATAACAATCTGTGGATTATCAAGGGCTCATGAGGGAGGGGGGAGCGGGGAGGGAGGGGAAAAAAAAGAGGACCTGATGCAGAGGGCTTAAGTGGAGAGCAAATGCTTTGAGAGTGATTAGGACAAAGAATGTATGGATGTGCTTTATACAATTGATGTATGTATATGTGTGGATTGTGATAAGAGTTGTATGAGCCCCTAATAAAATGTTTAAAAAAGAAATACATCTTGGTCCGAATTCTACCTTGCAGGCCTGGATAGGACAGAGGCTGTACACTGGTATATATGAGGGCTGGAGGTACAGGGAATCCAGGGTGGATGATACCTTCAGGACCAAGGGTGTGAGGGACGATGCTGGGAGAGTGGAGGGTGAGTGGGTTGGAAAGGGGGAACTGATTACAAGGATCCACATGTGACCTCTTCCCTGGAAGAGGGACAGCAGAGAAGGGGGGAAGGGAGACTCCGGATAGGGCAAGATATGATAAAACAACGAGGTATAAATTACCAAGGGCATATGAGGGAGGGGGGAAGGGGGAGGGAGGGGGGAAAAAAAAGAGGACCTGATGCAAGGGGCTTAAGTGGAGAGCAAATGCCTTGAGAATGATTGGGGCAGGGAATGTATGGATGTGCTTTATGCAATTGATGTATGTATATGTATGGATTGTGGTAAAAGTTGTTTGAGTCCCTAATAAAATGTAAAAGAAGAAAAGAGAAAAAAATGATTAGGGCAAAGACTGTACAGATGTGCTTTATACAATTGATGTATGTATATGTATGAACTGTGAAAAGAATTGTATCAGCCCCAATAAATTGTTAAAATAAAAAAAAAAAGAGTTGTATGAGTCCCTAATAAAATGTATAAAAAGAAAAGAGGAGAAAAAAATGATTAGGGCAAAGACTGTACAGATGTGCTTTATACAAATGATGTATGTATATGTATGAACTGTGATAAGAATTGTATGAGCCCCTAATAAATTGTTAAAATTTTTTAAAAAAGGAAAAAAAAGAAATACATCTTGGAAATCATTTTATATGAGCATTGTTTGTTTACCTAGCAAATATTTATATAGTGTTCTAGCCAACAGAGAAATATTAACCTATTCAATCATCACAATACCTCTGTTGTATAAACACTATTATCATCACTAAGGCGCAGAGATGTTCAGTAGTTTGCCTGGGAGAGAGAAATAGAAACATGTTGTTGTAAGGTATATGCAAATTGGTATATTCACATGAAGAATGTGATCAATCGAATATTTATACTATAGATTCTAAAGTAAACAGCAAAAATCACAACAAATAGCGCTAAAAAGAAAATAAGTTTAAGTAGATAAAAAGATGCTATACAAATGCACAATTATTTCAAAAGAAGGGATAAGAGAACATAGAAAAAAAGAAAGTGAATCCAAAAGTGATGATTTAAATTTAAATTCAAGCACATAGTAATCACATGGCTTGTAAATGATCTGAATACTCCCAATAAAAGACCAGGCATCTCCAGTAAGGGAAAAGTAAAAGCACAGAAAAGAAGCTAGCACAAATCAAAAGAACGCGGGAGTGGCTGTCTTGTTATCAGAAAAAACATCTTTCAGAGCAAAGAACGGTGTTCTTAGGGGCTGTTGATGTGATTCTGACTAGAAGCTTACGTACAACAGAACGAAACGCCACGGGAGCCGCACCAGCCTCCCCCGTGTTCGTAAGCTTGAGTCCACTGTTGCAGCCGCTGTGTCAATCCATCTCCTGGAAGGTCTTCCTCCTTTTCTTTTTTTATAAATCATTTTATTGGGGGCTCGTACAAACCTTATCACAATCCTTACATCCACCCATTGTGTCAAGCACATTTGTACATTTGTTTCGCTCATCATTCTCAAAACATTTGTTTTCTATTTGAGCCCTTGGTAATAACTCCTCATTTTTCTCCTCCCTCATGAACCCTTGATAATTTGTAAAGTATCATTTTTCCATGTCTTGAACTGTCCAATGTCTCCCTTTACCCTCATATCTGTCGTCTATCCCCCTGGGAGGAGGTTATAGATAGGTCACTGTGATCGGTTCTCCTTCCCCCCCCCCCCACTTTCCCTTTTCTTTCCTGGTAGGGCTACTCTCAATATTGGTCTTGAGGAGTTTGTCTGTCCTGTTTCCCTCTTATCTGTACCCATGTACATGCTCTGGTCTAGCCAGATTTGTAAGGTAGAATTTGGGTCATGATAGTGGGGGTGAAGAAACATTAAAGAACCAGAGGAAAGCTGTATGTTTCATCAGTGCTATACTGTACCCTGAATGACCCATCTTCTCCCACAACACTTCTGTAAGGGGATGTCCAATTGCCTACAGATTGGCTTTGGGCCTCCACTCCACTTTCTACCCAACAACATTCACATTGACATGATTTTTTGTTCTGAGTCTTTGATGCCTGATACCCGATCCTGTTGACACCTCGTGACCACACAGGCTGGTGTGCTTCTTCCATGTAGGCTTTGTTGCTGCTGAGCTAGATGGCTGCTTGTTTACCTTCAAGTCTTTAAGACCCTAGATGCTATATCTTTTGATAGCCGGGCTCCATCAGCTTTCTTCATCACATTTGTTAATGCACTGATTTGTCTTCAGCAATCGTGTCAGAAAGGTGAGCATCTCCTTCCTCCCCCAACTACCATGATCCGAATTCTACCTTGCAGGGCTGGATAGGGCAGAGGTACATATGAGGGCTGGAGGCACAGGGAATCCAGAGTGGATGATACCTTCAGGACCAAGGGTGTGAGGGGCGATGCTGGGAGAGTAGAGGGCGAGTGGGTTGGAAAGGGGGAACTGATTACAAGGATCCACATGTGACCTCCTCCCTGGGAGAAGGACGACAGAGAAGGGGGGGGAGGGAGACTCTGGATAGGGCAAGATATGACAAAATAACGATGTATAAATTACCAAGGGCACATTAGGGAGCGGGGAGCGGGGAGGGAGGGGGAAAAAAAAGAGGACCTGATGCAAAGGGCTTAAGTGGAGAGCAAATGCTTTGAGAATGATTGGGGCAGGGAATGTATGGATGTGCTTTATACAATTGATGTATGTATATGTGTGGATTGTGATAAGAGTTGTATGAGTCCCTAATAAAATGTAAAAAAAGAAAAGAGGAGAAAAAAAAAAGAAAATGATTAGCGCAAAGAATGTACAGATGTGCTTTATACAATTGATGTATGTATATGTATGGACAGTGATAAGAGCTGTATGAGCCCCTAATAAATTGCTTTTTTTAAAAAAAGAATAACAAAACTTTTGTAATAGGAATAAGACATTAAGATGTAAGAGTCCCTAATAAAAGCATTTAATAAAAAAAAAGAAAGAAAGGTGAGCATCTCAGAATGCCGGATTATTAAAACAAGGTGTTGTGTTGAGGGAGTAGTTGAGTAGAGGCCCAATGTCCATCTGCTTCTTTAATACTAAACCTATAAATATATGTACAGAGATCTATTTCCCCATTGTCATATATAAATATATTTACATATGCACATGCCTATATTTAGACCTCTATAAATGCCCTTTGCCTCCTAGTTCTTTCCTCTACTTCCTTTTACTTTCCTCTTGTCCCACTATCATGCTCAGCCTTCATGTGGGTTTCAGTAACTCCTCTCTGTTACATTGCCCTTGATCATGCCCTACCAGACCTCCTACATCCTCCTCACCATTGATTTTAGATCACTTGTTTTCCCTTTGTCCTTGGGTTTGTTAACACCCACTTCCTTTCCCCTTGGAACTATTATCCCATTGTTTTCTCCTCTGGCTTGTTTATCCTGACTGTCTTATTTAGATAGACATGCAGACATAATAATATACACAAACACAAGTCTTCCTCTTTTTCATTGCCTCTCTGCTTTTTCAAGGGCTAGTTGGAAAGTTTTTGCACAGTCAATAAAACACAAGTAAACATCTTTCTGGTATTCTCTGCTTTGAGCAAAGATCCTTCCAACGTCAGCAATTATATTCCTGGTTCCATGTCTTCTTCTGAATCAGGTTGGGATTCCTGGAACCCGCCTATTATACTGCAATAAATGTCGTTAAATGGTATTCAGCAAATTTTTACTTGCATGTGATATTAATGTTACTGTTAGATAATTTCCTCATTCTCTAGGGTCATCTGTCTTTGTAATGAGTACAAAGATGGATCTTTTCTGGTCAGTGTGGTAGTTACATAATCTGGTGTCAATTTGAGACTATTAAGAGTGAAGGGGTGGAGTTTAGCCTGTCAATCAGGTCGCAGCTTGGTGACCTCATTTGGAGGCCCTGGGGGATAAATAGCTCACTGAAGGCCAGACCCACACTCTATTTCATCTTCCTGTTGACAAGATCCACGAAGCTACGCTCATGGACCCAGAACCCTGGAGCTGGAGGAACCACGTGGAGACCCACACCAGTGCTGAAATGATTCCACCACCAATGGATCCACAAGACTTTCCACGCACTGACCAGTGATCTTCCATTGCATATGGTCTGTGAGTCTGAAGAGGAATTTAGAGACTGGTATCAGACATATGGGCTAATATCAAACTTATGGACTTGATCTAGGCTGGGCTGGGATGTTTTCTTAATGTACAATTACTCTTTGATATAAAGTTATCTCTCACACACATATGAGTTTCCCTGGATTTGTTTCTCTAGTCAACCAAGACTAACACAGTCAGGTTCCTGTTTTCCAAATTTCTTGGTATAGGTGAGCACTTCCAGTGCTTTATCTGTTTGCTGAAATATTTCCGTTTTTAGCTAATGTCTTCAGTTCTTGATCATATGCTACTTCTTGGAGTTGTTGAACTTGAGGTCAAACTACTTCTTTTTGGTTCAATGACTCTGTTCCTTTCATCATCTTTTGATGCTTCCTTCATCGTTCAATATTTTGCCCATAGACTTCTCCTTGAGTTTACACCTGGAGGCCTGACTTTTTCTTCAGTTCTTTCCATTTAAGATATGCTGAGCATGCGCTTCTCTTCTGGTTTCTAACTCTAGGTCTTTGCCTAGTTCATTAAAATGTGTCTTCTTCAGCTGCCCTTAGAAACGTCTGTTTAGCGCTTTTACTTATTTCCCCTCCCCCATTTGTCTGTTATTTCACGATCAAGAGCAAGTGTCCAAAAAAAAGAACAAGTCTCTCAGTTTCTTCTGACGTTCATTTTGATCTTTCCTTTATTTTTAATGACCTTTTGCTTTCTCGTTATGTGATGTTCTTAATGTCATCACACAGTTCATTAGCTCTTCTGTCAGTGCTGTTCAGTGAGTCCAGTCTGATCTTGAAATTCACGTGGGATATACTCAAGGCCGTGGTTTGGCTCTCATGCACTTATTTTAATGGTCCTCAGCTTCAGCCTGAATTTACATATGCACGAACAACTGATGTTCTGTTCCACAATCAACCCCTGGCCTTGGTTTAGATGCTGATAATAAGCTTCACCATCATCTCTTCTCACAGATATAGTCAATTTGATTCTTGTGCCTTCCACCTGGGGAAGTGCATGCATATAGACGCCTTTTGTGTTGTTGAAAGGAGATATTTTTCTATGAAGAAGTTGTTGGTCTTGCAAAATCCAAATATAGAATGTTCCATACCAGTCCCTTTCAGCTGACTAATGCTTAAGATATTGGTTTTTATGCATGCCATTTCATTTTTGAAGACTTCTAATTTCCCTAGATTCATACTTTGTATATTTATTCACAGCTGTTCCCTCTTATTTTGTGTCATCCCCATCAGTAAGTGAGGATCTGGAGAGCTTTACTCCTTCCACATCGTGGTAATTGACTCTACTTTGAGAAGGCAACTCTTTCTCAGTCATGTTTTGAAGGCTTCCAACCCAAGGGACGTATCTTCTGGCTTTATAGCCGACAATGTTCTGCTGCTAGTCATAAGATTCTCAAGGGCTCAGTCAGGTGCAGTAAAGCACTGATGAAACACACAACTTCCCTCTAGTTCTTTAAGGCTTCCTCTCCCCCAAACCCCACTATCATGACCCCAATTCTACCTTACAAACCTGGCTAGACCAGAACATGTACAAAACACAGGGAATCCAGGACAGATAACCCCTCAGAACCAATACAGGGAGTAGCGATACTAGGAAGGTAAGGGAAGGGAGGTAGTGAGTGTGGGGAAACCGATCATAATGATCGATGTATAGCCCCACCCCAGGGGGATGGACAACAGAAAAGTGGGTGAAGGGAGAAAGCAGTCAGTGTAAGACATGAAAAAAAATTATAAATTATCAAGCGTTCATGGGGGAGGGAGGAAAAACATGAGGAGCTGATATCAAGGGCTCAAGTAGGAAGAAAATGTTTTGAAAAAGATGATGGCAACATATGTACAGGTGTGCTTGACACAATGGATATATGTATGGATTGTGATAAGAGCTGTAAGAGCCCCCAATAAAATAAATTAAAAAAAAAAGATTTTCAGCAGCTCTTTCCTCAGAAGTGGACAGCCTGTCCCTTCTTTGTTCTCAGTCTGGAAGCTCTGCTGAGACCTGTTCACCTTGGGTATTTGCCAGTGATATTGCTTCCAGCATCCCAACAACACTTGAGCCACCACTGTATAACAAGCAAATCGACAGAGAAGTTGCTGTTCTTAGGTGTTGGAACTAAGTACTGAAGGACAAGACACTATCGGGCGTGAGCCATCCCCACCACCATTGCCATGTTAGAGCCCAGGGTTGAAACCACGGGGTCTCTCCATTTCCTTGAGGGTTCACGTTTTCTTCATTGACCCTCTAATTTACCATGCATGATGTCCTTCTTCAGGAACTGGTACCCCCGAGAACATATGCAAAGTGTTAAAAGGAAGCCTCACCAGGGAGGCTCCTGGGAGCGTGCTGTTTGCACTTTCCCTGCATAAAACTGTTTATTCTTTGGGCAATCCACAGTATGGTCAGTATTCTTCAATATTATGATTCAAATGCATCAATCCTTCGTTGGTGTTCCTTGTTCACTGTCTAGCATGCACATGAGGTGATTGAAAATACCATGGCTTGGTCCAGGAGCACCTTCATTCTCAAAGTAGCATCTTTGCTGTGTGGCACGTTCAAGAAGTCTTTGGCAGCAGACTTGTTCAATGCAGTCTGTGGTTGGATCCTTTCACTGTGGCATTCTTGGGCACGGATCCATGTGAAATGAAATACTGGACAACTTCAATATTTTCTCCTTTTATCATGATGTGTATTGATCCAGTTGTGATCCAGTTGTGTATTGATCTAGTTTGTTTTATTTATGTTGAAGTATAATCCATAGTACAGTCTTCAATTTTCTAGTGTTTCAAATTCTCTTCACTTTCAGCAAGCAAGGTTGTGTAATGTGCTTGTTTCAGGCTTTAATGAATAGTCTTTCAATCCTGATGTTGCGGCTTCTTGGATGATTTGCTCAGTGTACATATTGAATACATATGCTGAAAGAATATAGCCTTAATGCACATCTTTCCTGAGTTTATGGCATTCAGTATCCCCTTGTTCTGTCTGCACACCTGAGTGTTGGTCTATGTTCAGGTTGCTCAGGAACAAGATTAAGTCTTCTGAAATTCCTGTTCTATACAATGTCATGTATAATTTGTACTAACACACAGATGAATGCCTCTGTTGGTCAAGCAAACAAAGTAAACGGTATTCTGATAATCTCTGCTTTCAGTCGAGATTCATCGACATAATCAATGAGATCCCTCAGTCCACATCCTCTCCTGAACCCAGACTGAATTCCTCGCAGATCTTTGATGATATACGGCTACTGCCAGTTTTAAGTTATCTTCGGGAAAATCGTACTTGAATGTGGAGTCTGTTGGCTCACCTCTCTTTAGAATGGACACAAATATGTAGCTATTCCAGTTGGTTGACCAAACTTCTCAGGATAGATAGTGCTTCCAGCATTGCACTTGTTTGTTGAAATATTTCAATTGATATGCCAGCAACTCCCGGAGCCTTGCTTTTAGCCAGTGCCTTCAGTGCAGCTTAGACTGCTTTTTGTTTTTTAATACCATTCACTTTTGGAATAGTTGAATGCTGACCAATTGCCTTTGGTAAAGGTATTCTGTGTATCCCTTTTGCTTTCTTTTGAAGCTTCCTGCATTGTTTAATATTTTGCCCATAGAATTCTCCTTTATTTTAATTTGATGCTTGGATTGTTTCTTGAGTTCTTTCAACTTGAGGAATGCTGAGCATGTACTTCCCTTTTTGGTTTGTCAAACTCCAGATCTGTGACCGTTTCATCATAATACATCATTTTGTATTCTCAATTTGCTCTTTGAAGCCTTTAAAAAAATCATTTTGTTGGGGGCTCTTACAGCTCTTATCACAATCCATTGTGTCCAGCCCTTTTGTACATTTGTTGTCATCATTTTCAAAAACATTTTTTCTGCCTGAGCCCTTGGTATCAGCTCCTTTTTAATTTTCCCTCCCTCCCTCATGAACCCTTGATAAATTATTTAAAATTTTAATGTCTTAGACCAACCACTGTCTCCCTTCACCCACTTTTCTGTTGTTTGTCCCCCTGGGGTGGTTATATGATGATCATTGTGATCAGTTACCCCTTTCTCCCTCCACCTTCCCCTACCCTTCTGGTATGGCTACTCTCATTATTGGTCCAGAGGGGTTTATCTGTCCTGGATTCCCTGTGTTTTGAGCTCTTATCTGTACCCATGTACATGCTCTGGTCTAGCTGGATTTGTAAGGTAGAATTGGCTCTTTGAAACCTTTCCAGATTTTACTACATCATTTATTCCATTTATTCTAGCTACCCTGTATTCGGAAGCTTTGGTACTGCTGTCAGGCATACATTGGACTGCTAACAGCAAGATTTGTATGGGCAAAATATTGAACTCGAACAATGCAGAAATCGTCAAAAAAGATGGAAAGAATCCAAGGAGTCACTGCACCAAAAACAACTAGTTGACATTCCACCCTTTCAACAAAAACAAGGCTCCATGAATTGATAGAATCCCAAGTGAAGTGTTTCAACAGGCGAATGATGCACTGGAAACACTTACCTATGCCAAGACATTTGGAAGATAGCTATTTGACCAACTGATGGGGGTTAGGGGTACAGATAGGAACTGGAAACACAGGGAATCCAGGGCGGATGATCCCTTCAGGACCAGGGGTGTGAGTGGCAATACTAGGAGCGTAGAGGGAGAGTGGGTTGGAAAGGGGGAACTGATTACAAGGATGTACATGTGACTTCCTCCCTGGGGGACGGACAACAGAAAAAATGGGTGAAGGGAGATGTCAGACAGGGCAAGATATGACAAAATAATTTATAAATTATCAAGGGTTCATGAGGGAGGTGGAAGCAGGGAGGGAGGGGAAAAATGAGGACCTGATGCCAGGGACTTAAGTGGAGAGCAAATGTTTTGAGACTGATGAGGGCAATGAATGTACAAATGTGCTTTACACAATTGATGTATGGATTGTGACAAGAGTTGTACAAGCCCCTAATAAAACGATTATTAAAAAGCCTGTAAATAGTTCAAGGTCTGTTTGTTGACCTTTCGGAGTGTTTTCCTGTTGAGTCTTATGGGGTGCCACGCCCTGACCCCAAAATCTATTTTTGATATTCCCTTGGGACTTCCTTGCTCTGCTCCCCTTGCTGTTCTGTTGCACGCCCTTAGTGTTTTGCCTGTGTGGTGGGGTCAGATCAGGTGCAAGTCCCACACTGTTTTTCCAGTGTTGTCCCCCATAAGGCTAAACTCCATTATCTTTTAATCCCATTCCCTCACAGACTTTTTTAAGCCCCCCTCATCTTCACATAAAGTGTTATTTTAAATGAGAATTTTTCACCTTGGGAAGGTATTTAAAGAATTATTTTATATCTGTCTCTGATATTGGATGTTAAGCATTAAATTGCACATCAATTGCACAATCGCTTCCAATCAACGGTTCTTGAAAATATCTCATTTGCATGATTTAAGTGGATTTTTAAGAATGAACATTTCTGTTACACTTTCACCAAGGTTTGAAAAATGCTTCTGAAAAGGTAGTTTGAACTGGAAATGTGCATTCACCGCATCTTCTCAGGTTAGCTTTCGACTACACAGGAAGTGCAAAAATATCCCTGATCCTGTGTGTGATTCAAACAATATTAGTTGTCATTGAAATGACTTTGCCATGGTGTGAGTTTCTCATGTTAAGTTTTCCTTTTTAGTTTTATATTGGATTTATTAAGAAATTTCAGGTTGAATTTAGCTAGATTGAATGTATTTCCAAATAAGAATCTCATTTCCAAATCCCTTTGATGTTTGATAATAGTGAAGAAGGCTCATTCTTATTCAGAAATTTGGGGCCGGACCTCAAAAGGAAACATCTCTGCTACATATAAGAAGGAGTTTTATTTCTAAATGGGGCTTTGGTGGGGTTGGTGTGAGTACAGGTCTGTCCCGACAGTGATTAATTTCCCCCCTCCAGGCCTTAGAGCTGCTGAGGAGCCTAAGGCAGTGGTAGTGGTGGGAGGACACCAGTGTCAGGACGGTGCCACTTCCTGTGGTCACTGAAGCTTCTCATTGGGCCACGGGTTTTCTTCTGGATGCACTGCCATGGCAGCCATCTCACTGGGAGGCTGGTTGGAGGCCGACCCTGGCCCTCTGTCTTCTCCGGTTTGGGCACCTGGGGAGAGGAACAGGTTAGAGACCAGGAGAGACTTGTTGGCTCAAGAGGGCACTGATCCCCTGGCAGGATCCCCATCCTTCACTGTGGGCAGCCTTACAGCAGGTCCGCTTGGCATTCAGGGAAGGAGGGGTTCAGTGTAGGGATGAACCTCACAGCTGGGGTGTCCCTTCAAGGCCCTATGTTCCTCCCACCTCTCCCCCTCTCCTCAGGGCCTAACAAGTCTACTCTTTGACCCCTCCATTGTGACCCTCTGACCTAGGACTATTCTGTTCCACTACTCCCTTATGCCTGCCCACGACCGCCTCCCCTCCAGTCTTTCAGCCTCATCTCTCCCTTTCTGCTCCCCCGGCCCCATAATCTGTCTCCCTCCCTCTTTGACTCTATCTTTCTTCTACTCTGTCTATTCCTTGTCCTCTGTGCTCCTCTCTTCCTGTCTGTCCCATTGGATTCTGCGTGTCCTGCCATCCCCTGTCAGAGCCCGGTCCCTCGCTGCCTATTCCGTGCCCCCACCACCCCATAGCAGGAGGCAGTTCATACCTTTGGGTGGTGGGTTCTGGAGGTTATCATGGGTGTTAACAGCCGGGCAGGGAGCGGCCATGGCGCTGGGCACTGGGGTGGCCAGGAGCAGCAGCAGCAGCAGGACCAACGAGGGCCACATGATAGGACGCGCAAGGCAGCTGGCTGGCAAGGGCTGAGCGGTCAGATCAACGCTAGGCCCCTACCTTACTAAGTCCCGCCCAGCGCTGAAGTCCCGCCCATTTTTCAGGCTCCACTCCCAGGTCAGGTAACTCCGTGGCACGTCAAGAACATACACCCTTAACGTCCCCCAACACCAGTCTCCCGCTCCCCACCCCCCACCCAGCCTTGGAACTAGACCTCACCTGTGATTCACGCCCTGCTTCACCTTCGCTTTGTCTACTCTGCCTTCTGCCCTACTTGAGTCAGCCCCACACACAGCCTGATTGCTGCTTTCCAGTTCCCCACAAACTGTTAAATCCAAACCGATGCCCTCTTCCAGCCCGAGCCGCGCCCCTACTGCTGACCACGCTCTCGAGTCCGAGCCACGCCCCTGCACGCGGTTCGTGCAATCCCGCGTTCTAATGGCCACGCCCTAACGGGGCTGAGCCACGCTCTTATGGGGCCGAGCCACATTCCTGCTCCTTAGCCAAGCCTCCTGCCCTCTGGTCTCAGCCCCATCAGCAGACCACACCCCTTGAGCCGGACCTGTGCCTCTTTTCTTTGACCTCCTGCCTAGTGCACAAACGGGGTCTCCATCCCAACGATCACGTGCCACGCACGGGCAGACCACAAGCCTCAGCGGCACAACCGTTGAGGGATCGGCTGCTACTTCCAAGGTCTCCCGTTTTAGTGAGAGAAAGATGTGGCAGTCTGCTTCTGTACAGACGACAGCCTTGGAAAACATGGTGCAATTCTATTTTGTCCCATAAGGTCGCTGAGCCGGAAGTCAGTGTGTTACTTTGTAGTTGATGTTCAGAACCCATATCAGGTCTCCATCCTCCTGACCTCATCTCTAGTTGTCGAGCATGTACCTGGATACTCAATGTGGCCTTTATCTTCTGACTCTGGCCCCTAAGTGGAAAGCCCAAACTGGCTTCTTTCCTAATAGACCATACTCCCTCGACTGCGCCAGCACCTGGGCCACACCTGTTGCTTGACACAGGAACGCCCAGCCCAGACTCAGCTTCATGCCAGCACCTGGGTGTCTCTCCCTAATTCTCCCTGATCCCATCTTTAGGCCTTAAAATGATTAAGAGGCAGTGATGTAGTGACCATGACCCCAAGTACTGTTCTTGGCCTATTAAAATGCCTGCCTTTTCCAAAAACCTGAGCTCCTCAGGACCTAAAGGTTCACAGTGCTGTGGGCCACACCAGTTGGGTGCCAGAAGCCAGGCCCTGAAGCTAAGTCCTCTGTCTGGTTCCCCCTAGATCTGGGGAGGACTGGCACTACTCGCTTTCTCGCTGGTACTCTCTCCTGCCCATCGATCTGTAGCTGTTCAAATTTACTTCAGGTAGGAATGCATGATTTACTTGATGAAGTTAAGAATGGGAAATATTCAGTCAGAACCATGTGCCAGGATACGGTTGTGAATTTCCATCCGTGAATGAGTGACCTTATTAGGGAAATCTTAGTAAAAACACGTTTGAGTGAAATCCTATGCTTAATGCTACAAAATGGAGATGTTGAAAATCATATCCCTATTTGTAAAAAAAAAAAAATCATATCCCTATTTGTACTTGAAAACTGGGAATCAATAGAACTATGCAATACTCTTAGGTGTTAAAAGCAGTGCAGGTATATGGAGTTACTCAGTTAAATAGCTAAGAAAAGCAATCAATACATCGTACAATGAGCAAGGTGAAATAACAGCTAAGAATTTAGGCTCTGGAACCAGAGGTGTAGGCTTTGAAACAAGATTGCACTATGGTCAACAACCTAAACTCTTCTAAGTTTTTAAAAGGAAGTATAGAGGCTAGGCTGGGTGATCTAAGGTTGAATGACTGATGGTCAGATATGACAAAAAACTCGAGCAACAAGGCATCAGAAAGATCAAATAATCCAGTTTACCAAAGGACTTTTCAACAAAATGAAAAGAAAGCCTACAGATTAGGAAAAAATTTCAGAACCATATGTAAGGGCCAAATATTCCAAGTATACAGTGACTACACCTTAAGACAAAGATTAACAACCTGCTTTTTAAAATGAACTAAGGACTTGAACACAGCCCATCAACGAAGATAAGCAAATGACAACAAGTCCATGAAAACATGTTCACTATCATTAGCCATTGCTCTGTGTTGTTTCCCTGTCAGTTCCAACTCTTGGCAACACCATGTGTGCAGAGTGTACTTGCTGCATAGAGATTTCAAGGCAGTTACTGTTGCAGATTGCCAGGTTTGTTTCCCATAGTGCATCTGGCTGGGTTGGAATAATCAATACACCATCTAGCCGTCAAGCACAACCATTTGTGCGACTCAAGGATTCATGAGAAAGTAGACACCCAAATTCTTCCAGCAAGAAAAAGGTCAATAATCAATCAAAAATGTCTGCTAAAAGTTTTAATCTTTCCAAAATATTGGAAATACGAAACGCACAATGGTTACCATGTCACATAAAAATATACACGCAAATTCTAAATTACATAAGATTGGCACCCTGTAAAATCAAATTTACATATTAAATAACAAGATTATTATGAATTGGGGATATTTTATATAGGGCACTTTCATTGGAGAGTATAAGTATTTTTCTTTTCTCTTAGTCAAATAGACTTCCAAATTAGCTGTTTATGAAAATAGTCCCTTTAAGTATTTTCTCGTGTGTAATTGAAAACTTTATAAAACGTAGTCCTCTCTACCAATAAGGCATTCATTAAAAACCATCTGTAAATGCCTCTAAAAAGTAGGAAATTTATTGTGCCATTGTAACAAAGAGGACACACCTTTTCTCAGTGATTCAAATCCAAACTTGCATAGAATTGCTAGGTTGCATTTGAAAGATGGAAGGAACCACCACATATTTAGTGGCCTTGTCCCCATGCTCAGCTCTTGATGATTTATAAACTTATCTAAATGAACGTTTATTCAGTTGACATATTCTGGAATCTTTCCTGTAAGGGAGTCCTGGTAGTACAGTTGTTAAGTACTTAGTGGCTAACCAAGTTGGTGGTTCGTGGTTCAAATCCACCAGCTGTGCTGTGGAATATGTGGCAGACTGACAGCCTTGAAAGATCTATGGACAGTCCTGCTCTGTCCTTGCATGTTTCTAAGTCAGAATCAACTCAAAGGCAATGGATTTTCATTTTTCCTCTAAGCATTTGATTTAAATATGAAATATGGCTTTCACTGTAACAACTTTTAAGAGAATATATTTTCCACATTCATTCCATTGATAGATTTTGTCTCAGCAGTAATCCCTGATATGTAGTACCTTTTTTAAAAAGTGAATTCCTATATAAAGTATCTTGTGTAGAAAGGGTGATGTGGACTTGAAGTTTTTCCTCATTGCATTCTTAGGATCCTCTGCAATATCAAGATTAAAATGAATATGATGCTTTCATGTTTCAAGAGATAGGTTTGTCTATGAATTCTTGGGTAAACAATTGACATTTGATTTCCTATTGGATTCCTCATGCTCATTATACTTTGGTTTTTAACATCATCGTGGATTTCAGAGATTTTCAGCATCGAGTACATTCCTATTCCCTCGTCTATGGATTCTCTGATGGCTATTGAAGGCTGACCTGTGGTGGAACTTTTTGCCACACTCACTACATTCATAGGGCTTCTCTCCAGAATGAGTTCTGTAATGTACAGTGAGGTATGATTTCTGAGAAAATACTTTCCCACATTCGTTGCATTCATAGGGTTTCTCTCCTGAATGGCTTCTATAGTGGACAGTGAGGTTTGACATTCTAGAGAAGACTTTCCCACACTTACTACATTCATAGGGTTTCTCTCCGGAATGAATTCGATGATGTATGGTGAGATATGATTTCTGAGAGAAGAATTTCCCACATTCATAACACTCATAAGGTTTCTCTCCGGTGTGTACTCGTTGATGCCTAAAAAGGGATGAATTGTGGGAAAAGGTTTTCCCGCATTCATTACAGCCATAAGGTTTGTCCTCTGAATGATTCCTATAATGTTCAGTGCAGTACGACAAGTCAGAGAAGAACTTCCCACATATATTGCATGCATAAGGTTTCTCCCCTTTGGGAAGTAGCTGGTGTCCATTAGAGGGTGAATTCTGAAGGACAGTTTTCCCACATTCATTACATTCATAGGGTTTTTCTCCTAAACTGGTTGTTTTAGTGAGATTTGAAAACTGAGTAGACTTTCCACATTCATTACATTCATGGAGTTTTTCTTCTGTGTGTACTTTCCTATGTCTAATAAAGGCAGAATTCAAATTGAAGGTTTTCCCACATTCATTACATTCATAAGGCTTCTCTTCTAAATGGCTTCTGTAATGTATGGTTAGGTATGACACTCGAGAAAAGAATTTTCCACATTCGCTACACTGATAGGGCTTCTCTCCTGTATGTGTTCTCTGATGAGTAATCAAGGTAGATTTTCGGTAGTACGATTTCCCACACTCATTACATTTATAAAGTTTCTCTCCAGTGTGAGTTCTTTGATGATCACTGAGTGCTGACTTCCGGGAAAAGGATTTCCCACACTCACTGCATGGATAGGGTCTCTCTCCTGAATGGTTTCTCTGGTGTAGTGTGAGATGTGTCTTCTGGCAAAAGGTTTTGCCACATTCATTACATTCATAGGGTTTCTCCCCTGAATGAGTTCTCTGATGCTGAGTGAGGTGTAACTTCTGACAAAAAGTTTTCCCACATTCATCACATTTATAGGGTTTCTCCTCTAAGTGTGATCGCCGGTGAACAGTTAGGGTGCCTTTCTGGCTGAAGGATTTCCCACAGACATTACATGCATAAGGTTTCTCCCCTGTGTGAGCCCTTTGATGTATAATGAATTTTGACTTTTTACAGAAGGCTTTTCCACATTCACGGCATTCATAGGGTTTAATTTCCATGTGTGATTGCTGACATGTGTTGAAATTTGACGCCTGGATTAAGTCTGGTCCAGGATGATTCCAGTCACAGGGTTTCTCTCGGATGTAAGTGCGCTCATGAGGAATGAAAACCGTTTCTTTTTTAAAGGTTCCCGGGCATTCAGTATATTCTAAGGTTTTCTCCAAAATTCTAATTTTCTGAGGAATGTTTTCTTCATTTTCAGGGCAGATTTCCCCGCTTTTACTGAACGGACGGGGTTTCTCTCTGTGACGCGCATTCGCACAGTCCCTGCACTCGAGTTTCATTTTCGCATAGGTTCCATCACCAGCGATTAATTCTGAGAGAGATTCTAAACTCTTCCCACAAGAAACACAATTATGAGATTTCATGTTGGAGGGAACATGATTTGCTTCCACATTTATAGTTTTATCAAACCTATCGTCTCTTTCTTCAATCGATAATCTGTTGTTGATGGCCACTGCTTGCCTTGAATGTTTGTTTCCAATTTCTTGGCTTCTTTCTATCAGGTCATCAACTTTCCAGACTTCTGAAAAAAGGAATAAAATTAAACACATTTTGTGAGTCTGAACACACAAACTACAAAATGGGAACAGAACTCACATGGCCTATTTGTAAGGCTAACTGGCTTTTGGGCCAACCTGTACAAGTCAAAATAATCACAAGCATATATTCCTCTTTTTCCCTTGATGTGTAATAAAACACACACATCACACACACACAGGTAAAAGTAAGGGAGAAGGGTGTGCCAGGATTCAGTAGTAATGGGAAAGGGAGAGTAAATTCACAATGAACACAAATATTTTTTTTACTTTAAAAATACTTTATTCAAAACATTGGTAGAAAAGGTAAAACAAATCCATGAAATGAGCCAAAGTCCTTGAAATAGCTCTAGATCTAGACAGATGTGAGCGGACTCAGAGCAAACATAGTCTGTGAGAGAACAAAACAATGAGTGATGGATGTTCAAAGGAAATGTTAAAGTGTGAATTAAATCTAGAACAACTAGATTTTTTAAAAGATTAAAAAAGACTAGATTATAATTTATATTAATTTATAAACTATCACTGCTTATCAAGATTACTATACCATCATCACTAGTTTAGGTCCTTCCAAAATCTTTTACCCTTTCCGATTCTGCACATAAATCCACCAAATTCTACATTATTTGTACATGGCATCCTGGTGGTTAAGGATATTAATTACCTTCCAGCAAGGTAACCTCAATTAAATAGAAATTCTAACAAATTACTGGATGGAGGACCTTGGAAACCTACATGAAATTTCACTTATCTGAAGTGGAGATAATAGTGTCGAATTAGAGCTATAAAAAGATTGATTTAGTTAAGCTGCTTAGAACGTAGTTTATGACACAAACCAAAGGGTTATTATGGTTAGCTAATAATTTTCTTTCTTAAATTTCCTAAAACCCATCATTTCCCTGGCCTTGTACAAAGACAACAAAATGTCAAAGAAAGAAAGAAAACAAGTCTTTCAGGGACACTCCGAAGGAAACCAAGAAAATGAATGAAAACTCATACATGAAATTAGCACTGACTGAACATCCACAGTACACAGGGCATCATCCCAAGGCATAAAAGAACATTTGGGGGACATGAGAAATCCCTATTTGCACTGCTGTATTATCAAATCAAATTGGATGGATTTCAGGAATAAGAATCAGCACTTTCAAATGATATGTGAGGGCACATTACAAGGCTGGGACTGAGTGCATGGCTGTAAGTACACAATGCAGTTTCAGTATCTGATTGCACGGAGAGAGGAGTAAAATTGGGAGCAAGAAACAAGTCTGAGGGGTTTCACAGCTGGAAGATGGAAGATAAAAGGAATGAACATGAAAGTGTCCGGCTAATTTTTATGGCAGATGTTTGAGTGTCTAAAAACAGGGGAGGAGATGAGTCAGTCAGGGTGTGACATATCAGTCAGGGTGCGACGTAGCACCGATGAAGAATACAGCTTTCTTCCAGTTCATAAATGCTTCCTCACCCCCCCACCCCCCTCTACCATGATCCGAATTCTACCTTGCAAGTCTGGATAGAGCAGAGGATGTACACTGGTGCATATAGGAGCTGGAGGCACAGGGAATCCAGGGTGGATGATACCTTCAGGACCAGGGGTGTGAGGGGCGATACTGGGAGAATAGAGGGTGAGTGGGTTGGAAAGAGGGAACTGATTACAAGGATCCACATGTGACCTCCTCCCTGGGAGATGGACGGCAGAGAAGGGGGGGGAGACTCTGGATAGGGCAAGATATGAGAAAATAACAATCTATAAATTATCAAGGGCTCAAAGAGGACCTGATGCAAAGGGCTTAAGTGGAGAGCAAATGCTTTCAAAATTATTAGGGAAAGGAATGTATGGATGTGCTTTATACAACTGATGTATGTATATGTATGGATTGTGGTAAGAGTTGTATGAGCCCCTAATAAAATGTAAATAAATAAATAAAACTGGAAAGTCTTTAAAAAAAAGAAAATGATTAGGGCAAAGAATGTACAGATGTGCTTTATACAATTGATGTATGTATATGTATGGATTGTGGTAAGAGTTGTGTAAGCCCCTAATAAAATGTTAAAAAAATAAAAAATTAAACAGGCTGTGCGCACGGGGGTAGGCAAGTTACTGAGAATACTAGAGAAAGAGGAAGTGATTGACTTCTTGCCAATCATGGAAAATACTGAAGGTGTGAACCAAATGTACAAAAAACGATAAAGAAAAGTGTGAGTATGGGTATAGGGGAGAAAGGGTTACCTGGGTTTCTAGAGGTGTGACTTAGGTTGGAGATGCCCATTAAAAAACTTTGATAGTTACCTGAACAATTCTGACATGGGAATTCACCTTCTACTACCCATGCCTCTTCTCCCTGCTCCAATTTGATGATCACATCTGGTTTGGTAATATCAAACCCTGTTAATGAGAAATAATGAAGGACTTGGATCAGCTGCTTAGTTTTAGGAACTTTTTAATGGGAAAACAAATGGTGCAAATGTTATCCCTACTGCCCCAAATGAATTCCTTATCACCTGTTTCCTTAAATTTAGACAAAAGCATTCACCTGTCAGTTTTCACCGAAAGGAAGCTGTCCTCACCTAGTGAGATGAAGTGGCTGTAGCTCTCCAACATCACCTCGCGGTATATGATCTTCTCATCACAGCCCAGCTGCTGCCACTCCTCCTGGGTAAAGGTCACAGCCACGTCCTTGAAAGACAGGGGCTCCTGTAACAGTACCACGACCCAAAAAACACGCACACTGGTGAGACCTTACAATGCTCGCTGGCAAAGCTAACCACAAACAACGAACACCTTATTCTATGTTAAGATTATGGGAAGATAATGCATCCTAAGCAACACATACATAGATTAAGAAAACCTGCCCTCCCAAAGAAATGACCTCAAATTGTCTCAAATAGACGATGACAAGCGTGTCCATAAGAAACCAGAAAGAGAACAACAAAACGAAAGTAAACAGCAGAAAGGAAAAAAAAAGGTCAAAGAAGAAATACTTAAATTATGCCAAAAACCTGTTCTTTGAGAAATCTTGAACCAAACTGATCAAGAAAAGAAGACATAAGTTAGGAAGGAAAAAGATATAACATCACTACGGAGTCTACAGATAATCAAATAACATAATATAACCAATTTTTGCCAATAAATGTGACCACTTAGATAATCTTGAAAGATGTAAACTACCAGAGTCCATATACAAGAATACCTGAAAAGCTGCATCTATAATTTAATTAGATTTATTTAAATCAAATATATAGTTAAAATCTTTCCCAAATTAAAATTCAGGCTCAAACTGCTTCATTGGTAGAACCTCCCAGAAGTTCAAGGGAGAAATAATATCAATGCTACCCAAAATATTCCAGAAAATTGAAGAGAAATACTCCTCAAGTAACTAATATTGCTTTGACACAAAAAAAGACAGAAAAGCATTTTAAGAAAGTGTAGACCAATATCCTTTATGAACAGAGGTAAAAGATTTCTAAACAAAATTTTAGCGAGTTGAAATTAACAATAAATAAAAAGAGCAATGCATCAAGTCACATGGGGTTTGCCCATAAATGCAAGGTTGGTTTAATATCTCAAAATCAATTAATGTAATACATCAATTTAACATACAAAGAAGAAAAATATGCCATTCTTAAAGCAGATATATTAAATAAAGCATTTGACAAAATCCCAAAATCCAGCATCCATTCCTCACAAAATCTCTCAGATCGACTCAACCTGATAAAAGGTATCCAAAAAAAAAAACCCAAAACACTATGCCATTGTGCAACTACACAGAAAACAAACCTCCAGTAAACTCCCTCTGGAAGAAAGTGGTTACTAAATATTGTGCATTGGAGGGTTGAGTATAGAAGATCAAAGGCATATATTAATTGAACAGTTAAAACTTTGTCAGCAGATGCCCCCTATGATGCATGCTGGACCTGATCTGGTTTCCAAAATTTTCTGTATTTTTGTTTGCACATATTAGGGTGTATCTCAGAGGTGTTAGGTCATTGGGGTCACCCTCTTGAAGTTGTGTTATATGTTTGGGTTTCTTTTTTCTTTTCTTTATTTCAGTAAATATGAAACTCAGGATTGATGAATCTATAGAGAGGGAAAGTAGAATAAGGGATTTGGTGGGAGGTACAGTGGTGGTGTCAGGGTAAAGGGGAAACAATGTGAGGGAATCCATGTGGAAAGGGATGTCTGACAACTGATTGTGGTAGCAAATATACAATTCTGCTGGTCGTGACTGAACTATGGAATGATATAATATACATATATAATTGGTATATATATATATATATATCCCAATTAATTTTTTAAAATCTGTCATACTTGATAGTGAATAATTGGATGCTTGTTCCCTAAGATCATGAACAACCAAAAGATTGTCGATCTTACCACTTCAATTCAACACTGTATAATAGCGGCTCTCAACCTGTGTGTCATGACCCTTTTGGGGGTCAAACGACCCTTTGACAGGGGTCACTGATTCATCACAGTAGCAAAATTACAGTTATGAAGTAGCAACAAAAATAATGTTATGGTTGGGGGTCACCACCACTTGAGGACCTGTGTGAAAGGGTCGCGGCATTAGGAAGCTTAAGAACCACTGCTCTATCAGAAGTTCTAGCAAGTGCACTGAGGCAGGATTTAGAAGAAACACGGATCGGGAAGGAAAACCCAAAACTATCTTTACTTGGAAATACACGATCACTTATATAGAGAATCTGATCGACAAAACCCTGTTAGCAGCAAGTTAACTGTAACTCATGGAGACACTACAGTAGACAGTGGAATCAAACAGACTTTCCAAAGCTCTAAATCCTATGGAACCCAATGTCTACATCTTTATCCAGTGGCGCAGCTGGTGAGTGTGGACTGACAATCTTCCAATTAGCTGCCCGGCACTTGACCAATGTGCGACCAAGCCTCCTTAGGAAATCTGACAGGCTATGCATAAAAGCTATCAAAAGGTGAGTTTAAACCAGGTTGCTGAGTATCATGAGTACATAAACATTGGATGTGTTTTTATATAATTGCAACGAACAATTGGAAAGTATTTTAAACCCATGAGTCAAAATGACAGCAAAATAGACAACAAAAATACTGGTTGGTCAAAAGCCTACATAACATTTTGAAAATCGTCTTTCCTGTAGGTAAGAGTAGTTTATCTTCAGAAAACCATCAGATTAAGCATGGAGATCTAGCTGCCATTCGCAATGTGTACAGGGCCCTGGTGGTATAGTGGCTACATGGGGGGCTGCAAGCAAACCAAAAGGTCAGCAGTTAGAAACCACTAGCCACTCTGTGAGAGAAAGATGAGGCTTTCTACTCTGGTCAGGAGTCAGTCTTGGAAAGCCACAGGGGCAGCTCCACTCTGTCCTATAGGGCCTCTAGGAGTCAGCATCGAGTTTGAGGGTTTTTTGACAGGAAATAAAGAAATGGATGAAACGTAAAACAATGTCAATGTAATTAACACCACTCAGACTATGAGAAACTTCAGGATGAAACAAGTTTTTTCATTAAAAACAAAAAACCCCACAAAACTACAAAGAAAGAAACATGCAGGGAAAACGACGGTTAAAAGGCTTAAAAGTCTTACAACTAACTGCAATGTATAGATTGTGTTTGTATGCTGATGAAAAAGAACGGACTGACATGAATTTAGGGACGTGAGATGCTCTGAATGTCGGAATCTACTCAATGGCAGTGAGTTTGGAGTTTCTGAGATTAAGATAGAATATGAGAGACATTAAGAAAGACTGTGACTTATCCCTAGCACTTCTTAGAAGAATCCTTATCATTTACATGTATGTAGACATTTACCATTAGTTATTTTTTAAAGTCAAGAAATGAAGACTCTATGAAGAAAATAGCAACTGCAAACAGAATCAGGGGCGTGGTGCTACAGAAAGCAGTGACTGCCAAGGGCAGAAGAATGGTAGGTGAGAGGTGGACTGGGTAACACCCACTGGACCTCACCTATTCAAGGACATGGTGAGGACAGGGACGCCTCTATGAACTGTGAAAGGGGAGTGAGGAGACTGCTTCCAGAGGGTACCTTCTGAGTTCTCTGGGGTGCGGCACAGGAGAGAGATGGGCAGAAACATTTAAAGCAGAATATTTAAAGGCTATCTGCTCCCGTAAAGGTTTACAGCCTTGGAAATTCAAAGAGGCAGTTCTACCCTGCGCTACAGGGTCATTTTGAGTCAGAATTGAGTCAGAATGGACTCAATGGCAGAGAGCCTGGTTTGTTTGTTTGTGCCTCTAAGGAGCGTTGTGGCTGTATTTCTTTGTGGTTTGTTTTTTCTTTTGGTTTATTTTTTTAAGCCATCACACCCACGGTCTAGGTTTCATCCCTGGATGAAAGAGTGAAATACTGAAATGCCCTCGTGATTATTTTGGTCCTGGAAAAAGACAACGCAACAAGTTCTTATTGGGCAGCCTGCCCTCTAGTGACACACGGAACAAATACAAGCTTAACATTTTAAAATTGATTTTCTTAATAGCTTCACGTTTATTAACAGGAAGGTACCCCAGAATTTAATAAAGAAAATTCCCAAGTGCTAGGAAACACGGAGGCATTTGAATTATGGTGCTGGTAAAGACTACTGAAAGTACCGTGGACTGCCAAAGGAATAAAGAGATTTATCTTGGGAAAACAACGGCAAGGGCGCTCCTTACAAGAGAGGGTGCTCCTTACAAGACTTGGTCTCCCATACTTTGGACACATTCTCAGAAGGGACCGGTGCCTGTAAAAGTCAAGGGTCCACAAAAAAGAGGAAGTCCCTCAAAGAGACGGACGGACACAGTGGCTGCAAGAAATGGGCTCACACATAGCAATGCTTGTAAGCATGGTGTAGGATTGGGCACTGTTTCCTTCTGTTGTTCAGGCAGCTGCTCTGAGTCGGAACCAACCACTCAATAGCAACTAACACCTGTATGACTACCACGCACATCACTCCCATTTAGAGCTCAAATACAAAAGATCTAAAGTGTCATCGTGCCTGCACCTGTGAACTCCAAACATTCTCAGTGCAGATCTACCAGCCTTTTCCACTACCTGTCTTTTACCGTCCCGTCTTTTAACTCGTTCCGCTTTTCCATTTTAAACATGGACCCTTGCCAGCCCCTAAAACACATCGCAAAACAAAGTAGGAAACAAACAAACAAATTGGAGAACTCACCCGGAATTTCTTCATTTTGGGCTGCTTCTGGAAAAGTGTAGAGAACTGTACTCTTATACCTACGAGTGAAAAAGCGAGTATGTGCAGTTAGGAGTAACCGGGCATACCTGGGCAAGAGTCACCCTGAAAAAAACCACCAGAGCACTCTGCTCAACACAACCATCACCTTTGGAAACTTCCAAACAAAACTCAAAGCCACCCAGTCAGTTCTGACTCACCGTGACCCTGTAGGACAGAGTAGAACTGCCCCTGCGGGCTTCCAAGGCTGTCACCTTTTACAGAGGCAGAAAGCCTCATCTTTCTCCCTCTGGAAACCGAGGCAGAGCTAAAACACTGAACTGGATGTTTAAAATATCAACATGATCAGATCATTACATGGGTTCAACTCCATGGTGGAACCAAAGCATCCTCCTCTTTTAAAGTGTGTCTCCTTATTAAATAAAAGGTACAGACGATGTCTCGGCTCATGCATTTTCTTATGGTCTTCTTGAATTGCTGAAAACCAGAGCCCACACGAATCAAGACTTGAGCTCTCAAAACTAGGGTAACCGTGTTTTTGTTTTGGGGTTTTTAAAGTCATTTGGACCACAGGCAGAAAACTGGATGATGTGGTCAGAACACTGGCCTAGAAGAAAAGACTCCTACTGCGCGCCATCCCACCTACAGACCTTGTGAGATTGGAGGAGCCACCCAGTTCTGAGGCCCAAATTCTCTATCAAGTGAGGCAGCAAGACAGAAGACATGCAGGCTTTTCCTGCACGTGTGAACTGTGCAGGCGCCCGAGTGTGCAAAGCAGCTCGACCTGGGAAGCTTAGTGGTTCACACCTACCCAGCAGCACGGAGGAAGAAAGGTCTGGTGATCTGCGTCAGTGACTCTGACATCCAGGGCCCTGCCTAGCAGTTCCACTCTGTTGACCCAAGGGGTTACGCCACGATCCAGGGTTCCACTCTAGAAATCAACTTGATGGCAGTGGGTTTTGCTTTGTTTGGGCTTTGATCGCACCGCCTGCAATCTCCTCACATGGGATCTTGCTCTGCGCCAGTAGAGCTACCACCTACCCCTTCGGGGCTGCGGGGCCGCTGCCTCGCGGCTTGGGAAGCGGTCGGCGTCCGGCGCTGACCTGTCCGGCGCGGCCTCCGCTCCCGGGTCTCCTAGCCGAGGAGGGTGTCCTGTTCCCGAGGAGCTGGGTCGCGGTCTTCAAGGACAAGTCCACTAAGGTTGGATTGCTCCTCGCGGGCCCCGGGCTCACCGCCCCTGAGGCCTTGGCCGGCGCACTGACAAACGCAGACGAGGGCCGCTGGCGATGCAGGCGGGTCAGGCCCGCGGCGTCCGTCTGGCCCGTGCGCTGGGCCCAGGCGGAGGGAAGCGTCCACCGCCGCCCAGCGCCGTCTCCGTCACGGCCCGGCTCGGCCCCTCCGGCCACGGCGCCGCGGGCAGCAACGCTCGCGTCCGAGGGCCCGCTGAGGCTCCTCACAGTCCCTGCTTGCCCGGCTGCAGCTCCCGCTGGACGGCGCCCTCACCCGCCGGCGCCGGAACTCTCGGCCACGGGAGGCCAGAGACTGGGAACGAGGTCCAGCGCTGACCTGCAGAGCGACCGGAAGGGAGAGCTGCGCGGCGGCAGTACGCACGCACAACCACGCACACAGGGCTCGGTGCGCATGCGCAAGGATATCGGGAGCCCTTCTTCCCGGTCTGGCACGGCAACGAGACTACTAATTGGACTCCATTTCCCAGAAGGCAAAGCGACACTCTTTAGAGCTGGGTCTCTAATGTACTGGTTGAGAGGGCTGCGTAATTGCTAGGAAGGTTGGAACTATTTCTAGATATTTTTCCAGCCCCGTTTCAATTACAAGGGTTTTATAGCATGTTCATATTTAATTAAGGTTATCCAATCAAAATTTCTCTTTTTATGGATTTCTCTGGATATTGGTGGTTTTGGTTTTCTATATGAGCTTCATAATGTACTTGCTCAGGTGCAGCAAAAATTTAAATCTCTTAGAATGTGTATTGGAATCCATTAAAATGGTAACGTAACTTAGGAAAATAATGATTTGTTTTTCAAATGTTGCTGATGCATCTTATCCAAGTTTACCATTTTATTTGGTATAATTTTAAATATTTCCAATGTGTTTTAAGTTTGACTTCTTATAAAGATTGTGCACGCTAACGTTGTGCCTTGCTTGTTTTACTTTTTGCTGTTATTGTAATAAAGTCTTCTCTACCATAACATTTCTTAACTGGTTATTGTTTGTATGTATGGCTAGCAGGTGTGGCCCAGGGGTCATAGCTTATTGACCTCTAATGGTAGGGAGCTCAGGTGGAGGAGGGCTTTGTTCATTGCGCTGCAGCATTTGGAGTCCTCCAGCTGGCTCCATGGGAGAAAGACAAGGCTGTCTACCCTGTAAAGACTTAAAGTCTCAGTAACCCAAAGGGGCAGTTCTCCTCTGTCCTAGAGGATCACTGTGACTCAGATAGCATGAGCTTATTGGGGTAACAATTTCTGCATGTTTGCTTGTATCCTCATTCTCTTTTTGCTCTTAGGGTATGTTTCATTGATTTTCTTGAGTTTTCTAGATATGCAATCATGCTGTCTATAAATAGAGATCATTTAATATATTTATTTGGAATTCTTTGTTCCTCTACTTGCTATGTCTTTTTTGGTTTCATAGGCTAATATCTCTGACAAGATGAAAGATACGTAGCAGCTTCCTTAATGGGAACAGTGTTTAATGAGAAGTTTCAAATGTAAGGGGCAATAAGCTTTGACCCCTGGGCAAAACCTGCTCACTGCCTATAATCTGAGAGTGTCTTTTATCTTTTTAAGTGGCTGGGAAGGGGAGTGAGTAGGAATAATATTCATAGCACATGAAAGTACATGAAATTCAGATTTCAGTGCCCATGAATAAAGTTTTTTTTGAGTAATACCACATTTGTTTCTTTATTATTAGGTTCTTTCATTCTACAACTGCAGAGCTGAAGTGGCAAAGCCTAAAATAGGCACTAACTCAGCAGTTCTCAACCTGTCGCCTGAGACCATCGGAAACACATAAATAGTTCACAATCTATAATTACATATTGTTTTGTGATTAATCACTATGCTTTAATTATGTCTAATTATGTTCAATTTTTAACAATGAAAATACATCCTGCATATCAGATTTTTACATTATGATTCATAACAGTAGCATAATTACAGTTATGAAGTAGTAACAATAATGTTATGGTTGGGAGGTCACCAGGACATGAGGAACTGTATGAAAGGCTCGCAGCATGAGGAAGGTTGAGAACCACTGCACTAACGGTTTTGCAAAATAGTTTGCCAATCCTTGTTGTATAACTGGCTTCTCAAGGTGTGCTTCAGATTGCATCAGCGTCATCTGAAAACCAGTTTAAAAACGCAGTCTCTCAAACTTCACCCTTGCATCCCTGAGTCAGAATCTCCGGAGGAGGGCCCAGCGACCCCTGTTGTAGCCTGTCCTCTGGTGGTTTCACATGGAAACTTTCAGTTTGGAGAGAAAGACCAGGGCACTGTCACCACCTCTCAGAGCTTGGCATTCTGCAGGCCTGAGCAGAGCCTCACGGTGATGAAGATGCTTTACTCCAAGCAAACCGTCGATGACTCCAATGGGCAGGACTTCCTTTCATTAGCTCAATCCACACTTGGTCCTTTAAAACTGGTCCTATTTTCATTTCTCTCTAGCCACACTCCAACTTCTTCCATAGTTCTTTTTAACCCCCTTGGAAGCTTATTTCTCTCCTGTTAGTATCTCATTCATTTTGTTTTGCTTCTAGATGATAACTTAAATCATGCGGAAACTCATTTCCTCTGCTAATCCCATTTTGGTTTCCATACATCTCATGCTTTTCTCCAATAATTCACAACCCAAGTCACTGCCTCTTTATGCAGTGGACTGCTAGCCACAAGGTGGGTGGTACAGGAGAAAGACGAGGCTTTCTACTCCTGCAAAGAGTTACAGTCTCAGAAACTGACAGGGACAGTTCTACCTGGTCCTGTGTGGTTGCTATGAGTCGACATCAACTTGATGGCAGTGAGTGTTTTTTTGGATTTAGGACCCAAAACTGTCTCATGCTCATGTGGAGTCAGTGCTGTCTCATTGTGGCCCTACAGGACAGGGGAGACCTGTGGGTTTCTGAGACTGTAACTCATTACAGGAGTAGAAAGCCTGGTGCCTGGTGGTTTCAAACTGCTGACTTTGTGGTTAGCAGTCCAACGTGTAACCACTACACCACCAGGGCTCCTAACGTCTGGTAAATGGCAGCTGGACCTGGAAATTTAATCTAATGTATGGCAGTGCTTCTGGCAAGACCGTGTTATGCATACATCTGTGGACTTTCTTCCAGAGGCACGTCTTAGCTTCTTGGGTCTGTTTTGTGCCGAGAACATTGATTGAGGGCCATGTCCTTGATTCATCAGTGCATAATCAAGTATGCACCAGAGCTTCTGTCTGCCCCACAATTGTGGGAAAATACATAATGGAACACAATCAGTGAATGGTTTGGCAAGGGGGTTTTATAAGGCTTCTTCCCCACTGGGAATAAACAAATACTGGTTTAACTCAGGCCTTCTCATGTAAATAAGAAAACCAGACTGCGATGATAAATATGTTATACTGAGCTATAATAAAGAGAGAAATAGATACAGACATATACATGGTGGGTGGCAGGTGCCAACAAACGTGAGGAGCACCTAGGAACTCGGGGGGTCTAGAGCAGCCATGGCTTGTTCAGCTTCCAACACCCGTTCTTTGGGGCCTCCTACTCGTGGCCTTTCCATTGTGGCATTCTCAGTCTTCATCATCTCGTGGTGGCGTGCCTGAACAGACAGAGATTTCTTTCCTCACCGTTTGGAAACCCGAAAGTCTTGTTTCCGTGTGCAGGGAAAGCTTTCTCTCTTCGTTGGCTCTGGAGACAAGTCCTTGCCTCTTCAAGGTGCTGCTGCTGGAGATCTCCATGTGGCCTGTCATCTCCCTTCCTCCTTGTCAGCTCCTAGCTTGCCTGTTTGATCTCTACATATCACATAGACTCCAGACACACCCCACACTTGGTAAAGTAGAGGGGCAGTGAAGAAGAAGACCCTCCATGAGATGGGCTGACCCGGTGGCTGCAACCGTGGGCTCACACGAGAACAATTGGAAGGACGGCCCAAGACCGGGCAGTGTTTGGTTCTGTTGCGTACAGGGTCACTGTGAGTCAGAGCCGACTCAAACAGCAAACAACATGCTTGCTTTTTTAAAAATAAGTTTTATTGGCACTTCGTCCACATGTCTTATAATTTAATAATTCCATCCTATCCAGAAGAGCTGTACAGTTATCAACACAATCCATCCCGGAGCATCTTCTTCTTCCTGGTACTCATTGTTATGCGTGTAATTTTTTTAATGTGGCAAAAATCTGCACAGCAAAACACTCCCCAATTCAACAACTTTTACCTCTTTGTGCTGTGCAACTATGCTTGCTGTCCTTTTCCAAGTGACTCCACCACTGACATCACCTCCATGCCTCTAGGTAACAACTCGTCCTCCTCCACCCATTGGTTTGCTTGCTTTCTTCTTTTTTTTTTTAGTAGTTTTCTTGGTAGAGTATTCAAGATCGCACACTCACACAGTGAAATGGCTTTTAAAAGGGGTTGTATGTACATCATCACAATCAGTGCTAATGCTCCCTGCCCCGGCATGCTTCATTTTGAACTGTTGCTGTTCTTTTCCTGGACTCTGGGAAAGTTGTGGGGCAAACTGGAGCTCTGACCAAGTCTACTAAATGGGCCCTGAGTGATAGCAGGGAAAGCTAAGGTTATTGGCTCTCAGAACCACCGGATGAGGAAGTGAGTCCTCCCCCTCCGGAGTGGAATGGTTTCTAGACTCATGTGAAGATTGAGTGTCCTCAGGATGCTATCGATAAGCGAGGCCACACCAAGCAGCAGGAAGAGGCTCGACGCCTCTGATGTCCGGACTGCTGTGGCCACCTGGATTTCCTTCTCCCTCTCTAGGTTTCGAGGGTTTCCCCTGGGAATAGGGTCGCTAAGAATCAGCATCCACCGGGTGGCAGTGAGTTTGTTTGTGTTTTTAGTTTTAGGGTTGTTTGCTGCACGGGCCAGTATGTTGCTGTTGCCTGTACCTGCAGTCACTCAACTCTGCCTTTTCCTACCTGCATAGCTGTGGTGCTCTCCCAGGTCCTCGGGGAGGTGGACATGCCAGCTTCAAGGAGTGGACTGTTCGTTTTTGCAAGACTGAATATGGTGACATTCTTGCTTGCTGCTGGCTCACTCCTCTTTGCTAAATCACTCTTACGGTAGCGCTTACCAGTATGGCCTTGGAGGCCTGGGGTCCTGGCACTGAGCCAGCCTTGTTCACCACAGCTACAGAAACCCCTGCTTCCCTCTATGTCAGTGGTTCTCAACTTGTGGGCCGCGACTTTGGGGTCAAACGACCCTTTCACGGGGCTCGCCCTACTGATCACAGTAGCAAAATGACAGTTATGATGTAGCAACGAAAATGATTTTATGGATGGGAGTCACCACATGAGGAACTGTACTAAACGCAGCATTAGGAAGGTTGAGAACCACTGCTCTATGTGGTGAGGAGACTCCTGAGGCTGCTCAGTGCAATATCTTATGAATGAGCCCCTACAACCCAAGCCTCATTGCTCCGTCTCCTGGCCCCTCCATATTTAAAGACAAATTCGGCGTTACTGGTCTTTGCCTAGGCAATTTGCCTACAGCAATTGTCTAGACTCATAGTCCTGAGAAGAAACACCTCTAGCAATTTGTCTGCTTCTAAGGTTTATCATCGGAACAAATCACAGCCCCAGGGTCCCCAGGTTGCCCCCGCTGGAGGACCACACGGGCTGTGGGAATTTTCAACTAGTGGAATATGCAGAGAAGGTTGAAGGAAAGTTTTTTTTTTTTTAATCTACCAAAACCAAAGAGAAGATCTGTTTCACGGGATCAGAAGATAAAGGTATCTTTATTATATTTCCTTGACTGAAACGCTGCCCTGTCTTCTTTAAGAACGCACCCAAGCATTTCCAGGGAAGCATTTGTAAAGAGCCTGAATTCTCAAAACTCAATAAGAAAGACTAGAAGCAACTAAACATCCATATTTACACTGCCCTGCACGACGGCCGCCTCCCCATGTAACTTCCAGGGGCAGGAAAACAAAACCACCTCGTGGAAAGATTGCGTTATATTTGCATAGAGAATAGTCAAACACCTTGTCACCAAAACGTACAGGAAGAACACGTTTTCAAAAGTACAAAAATGTCTTGAAATACATATGGACTACACTATCATAGTGGTCAATAGTAAAGATTAAGCTAGTAGAATACATGGCATCTACTAAAGTGATGTGTTACAATCTTTTTTTTTTTTTTTGGCTCCCCGTCGGGGAATCGAACCCCGGTCTCCTGCGTGATGTGTTACAATCTTATGACTTGTATTTTCTATTTAAAAAGCCATTTCCCCTATCTTATCCCTTACACTCCACCTTCAAAAAAATATCTAAATACATTACAAACATGGGGCCTTCTGCTTTCACCTCAGGAGAGATTTAAATTGAGCAACTGGGAAATTTTCAGTGGTGTCTTAGGAAGGAATGGAGTTTGGAAAAATAACCAGCCACGTGCCTCACTCTCCCTCCAGAGATTCCTCGGAGGAGCCCTGGCATCTCAGAGTGAGGCATGGCAACTCTCCAGGCCTGGGGAAAGAGCTTGGGTTGTCCTGGGTTATTTGTGTAAGAGATTCCGCTCCTCCTTCCTCGGTCTCATCCATCAGGGTAGAGTTCCTGCTGAAAATCCGTGACTCCTGAGAGGCCAGCCATCTGGAAGCAAAAGAGAGACAACGTGAGCCGTCAAGGGCATAAAGGATGCACATTCTAAGTCAACGCTAACCAGTTTGTCATTGTCTTGGGCTGGCCTGTTGAATGTCAACCCGTGTGCTGCAGGATAGACTGCTCCAGAGGTTACTTGACTCTGCGCTTTACAGAAACATAACATCAGGTTGCGTAAATTTTCACTGAAAACTATACACACACACATGTGCACATCTATATGTAAATTCACAGACACGCAGTTGGAGAAATGTGCTATCATTAGAAGTTCATGGCAAAACAAAACGAGTACAACCCAAGAGTGTAATCGGCGCCACTGAATTCCACACGTAGAAGTTGCTGAATGAGAGAAGGTTTTGATGGGTGTTTTTTGGCCACACTTGAAAAAAAAGAATTATACAAATGACAAGGAGCGCAGGGAGAAGAAAAGCATTCTCAAAGTGATTGTGGTGATGACGGTACAGCTCTTCTTGACGTGACTGAACTGTCGAATCACATGATGTGTGGATGAAGTGCTAAGAAGGCACACCAAAACGAGCTTCTACCAGAAAGCTAAGTCTCTAAGCTCAGGTTACATCCTAATTCAGGAATTCCATCTCCAGATTTCAAAACTGTTACGTTTATATCAGCTCGTAAACAACTCCCACCTCACCTTCTATTCCCCAGTGTTTGCTCTCACCCTTTCTTTTAAACCAACTGCTTATTTATTGCCGTAAGCCCCAACTGTAACTCTAAATTCTCACTTCTGACTCCCACCTCACGATCTCAGTCGATCACCCTCCAAACAGGCCGTCTCAGCCCCACCCATTTGAAGCGGCACTTGAATGCCAGCCTTCGGCCTTACAAACTGAAGGGCAGTGGAGCTGTTCCTGCTTGGATCTTGTTTCTCTTCATTGACGGCGTCTGTATATTTTGTGGGAACATCTGACTTCCAGTGCTGCTGTTCATGTGCTTCTTTAGATCTGGTCTTCCCAACTGGCCTGACTGTGGCTCTAATCTGGTCGTGAGGATTCATTTGGGAGTGAATTTGAATGAAAATATAGTCGGTACCTTTTGCTGTAGAGTTTGGAATTCCTGGCAATGCCGTGCACAATGGCATCAGACAATTGTGACTCATTGGGCTGTCATTGGCTGATTTTCAAAAGTAGGCCACCAAGCCTTTCTTCCAAGCCCATCTTTGATGGGAAGGGTCACGGAAACCCATTCAGTATCATAGCAACAAATACGCCTCCACTGATAAGACAGAGGTGGCTATGGGTGAGATGCATTGGCCAGAAATTAAGCCCAGGTCTCCTATGCACCACACTGCACCCTGGTTATAATCAAACTCACTGCCATTGAGTCGATTCAAACTCACAGCAATGGATCCTATGAGACAGGGCAGAGCTGCCCCTATGGCTTTCCAAGGCAGTAACTCTTTAGATGAGTAGAAAACCTCATCTTTCTCCTGAAGAGCAGCTGGTGGTTTTGAACTGATGACCTTGTGGTTAGCAGGCCAATGCATAATCCACTACATCAGTGGTTCTCAACCTTTAATGCGGCCACCTTCAATACAGTTTCTCATGTTGTGACCCCCCCAACTATAAAATTATTTTCGCTACTGTTATGAATCAATCGGGCAACCCCTGTGAAAGGGTCATTCAACCCCCCAAAAGGGTCGTGACCCACAGGTTGAGAACCGCTGCACTACACCATGAGGGCTCCTAGTTATAATTAATCTATTATTGAATACGTAGATTTTGACACCTACAATCCTATGATTAAACATTTACTTTGCTATCAATAAATTGCTATCGTTGGGATCCTTAGGAGATGAAAGACCAAAAGTGAATTAGAGAAAGTCCAAACATAATGTATGCAAAATTGTGATTAAGGGACACTATTAATTTTCTACCCAAATGAACGTGCCATCAAAGCTGTCAGTTGGCCAAATTACTTTGGGTTTAGTCATTTGGGCAAAGTCCATGTTTGAATGATGGACTGGCTTTCTCACAGTCTAGTGGGCATGTATGCCAAGTGTCCATCATGGCTCACGGAATGTCAACCCAAAACTGTGAGGCCGACCAGGAGCTGTGTTCACTCAGTGGGATTTAAGGTGATGTGTGTGTGTGTGTGTGTTGGGGGCGGGATGCTGAAAATGGGTCAATCAAGAGTTTCCCCAGATTCCCTACATAGAGAAAACATCATCCTGTCTCTAGCGGTCAGGACACAGACGTACCTCTCCTCCGCCGATGTTCTCAAGCCCCTGGGTGCAAAGGGATAAGGGTGCGGTCTCGGCCCCACACCCAGTGCTCTGGGTCATAGGCTTGGATCTGGAAAAAGAAGCCCTGGTAAGTCCTTTGCTACTGAGTCCATGGTGACTCCCACATTCCTATGAGAGAGAGTAGAACCACCCCCACAGAGTGTCCCAGGCTGGCATCTCAACACAGCAGATCATCAGCTCTGTCCTCTCAGAACTGCTCGAGGATCTGAACTGCCAGCCTTTCTGCTAGTGTATCAGGGCTCTTCCGGAAAGACAGGCAACCCCCACCCCCAATCCCACCCCTGGAAAACTGATGATCTCCATGTAGTTTCCTCCCACTCTTTGTGCAGCCCCTCCATTCTTTCCAACCCCCAAATTCCAGTGTCCATCTCCCACCATCCCCTCACTCTCCCCCAAGCCCACAGCCTCACCTCTTCACACTCTTCCCGGGAGACTCTGGTCTTCCAGCGCATGGATCTGATGAATTGAAATCTTAGCTTGTGGAACATTGGGCGCTGGGAGAGGTTGTTTCCATAGAGGAATGAAAAGATGTCTCGCTTCGAAGTCTGGTTGTCCTCTTCCATGTCATTGGCCAGGTAGCTGGGGAAAAGGAGTCAGGTTGCTTGTCAGGAGAAAAAGCAAGGACGGTCTCCTGCTCTTGTGGTCTGCATGGTGCCTTCCCCACCAAGTGAGTGTTTTAAATCCTGGTCCCGATAGCTAAGGAGCGCTGGGGGATTAGACATGGGTCTGCTCACCACCAGACAGCAGTTTGAACTTCATCAGGTACTCAGAGGGACAGAGGAGGCAGCCTGCTCCCATAAAGGTCTATAGCCTTGGGAACACCCGGGGCAGTTCTGCTCTGTGCTGCAGGGTAGCTTGGAGTGGGGCTTGACTTGATGGCATTGAGGTGTTTTTGTTTGTTTAAGGTGACCAGACGTCCCGCTTTTTAACAATTTTTCCCACATCCTGCGGCATTTTTAAAAAGTCCCGATTTTTGGAAAGAATGCACGACAAGCTAGGGTATATGGTTTTGGGCTGCCATGTGGTTACTTTGCCAGGATATGAGTTTTATCAATGGTGTCCCACTTTAGCAATGTTAAAATCTAGTCACCTTATTTAGGGTTTTCTTTGGGAGGAAATAGGGTTTGCTTTGCTCTGTTAGTTTCTCCATGTAATCCACGATGTCACCAGGGGGAAGCTGAAGAAGATAATAATTTCAGGTGGTACTGATTGATGGGACGAGTCAAAAATACTCACAGTGCTATAAAGAAATGGATCCGCTGGTACTGCCAGGAGAAGAGGCCAGCCCGGCTAAAGTAAGCAATGACCATGCTCAGGAGATACTGATGGGAAGCAGAGAGAGAACCACAAGTGAGAAGTCACTTTCCAGCAGGGGACGAATCTTGAGATTAGGGACTGTGAAGCTTGGGGCAAGCCTGCACAGCTCAGGAAGAGAACCTAGGTTGGGTGAGCATGCTTATTTGGAGAGCAGGAAGATGGCATCCATAGGTTGGGGGCAGGTTAGAGATATTCAAAAAAGAGGGTTCCATGATGCTCTCAGGCTGGCAAGCATGGAAAGTTTGAGGGAATGTGCTCGGCGTGGTGGATATCATGAGGGTCTTGGAGAAGCTGGATCAAAGGGGGATCCCAAGGAGCTGAGAGGACGATGCCTGGAAGTTAAGGTGGGAGCAACCAAAGGGGCCAATATCCAGGGAAAAACTCTGACCTAGAGCTTATATTCCCAAGAATCCTGGGCAAAGGCAGGAGCTGCCAATTGTACGTACTTTCCAGGACTTCAAAGAGGGGTTGGCCAGGACTGTGTAAGATATCAGGTTAGAAATAGGTAGATGGAGAAAGACAGAGAACTGTGGGCTTGGGAGGCCTCTCCCAGGATATGTCTGGGCAGGAATACAGTTAGGAGGGGACAATATTACCTTGTCAGAGACTCTCAGGGTTTTGTCCCAGGCCAGGAATCTTTTGATGACAGGATCCTCTGTGAAAAGAAGCACCAGTGAGGTTGAGAACCAGAGCCGTGTTGCTGTGCTGTGACCGTAATCCAGAGCCAGAAGGAGAACCAGCCACCCTTGGTTGGAAAAAGTTCAGTCCGATGGCCAAAGTTGAGGGGGGATGGGAAGAAAACGGATGATCTACTTGGCAGGCGACAATAACTCTCATTCTGAATTTCCCAGGGAGGTGTGCATCCGTACACTATGGGAAGGACTCGGATCTTTAGATAAACATTTGTTCCCTCTCACTGCACAGGTGGCCTCGTCACCCCCTGGTACAGTAGGAGACATTTCGAGCTTTGGAAAGGTCGCTAAGAGCTAATCGATGGAAACCAAGTTTCATTATCTCCAGGGCAGACCTGTTTCAAGTCTAACTGCATTTCCCCATCATTGTCTAGCAGTCTCTCGGGAATGGTGAGCGTAGAGCTGCTTGCCACCTCCAGTGATAAAAGTGCTCACGCAACTAATAGGAAATTCTTTTCTACTGAAAAGGTATAGTTATTGGAATTTTTTTCTTAACAAAAAGGGAGGAAAATGAGGAGGAGCGGAAAGGGGAGGGTTGGAGGGATGCTATTTTGAACTTCTTCCTACCAAGGAGTCTGTTAAAGACATCATGGTATTCAGGCAGCACCGTGGAAACTCGCTGTCTCTTCAGCTTCATCTTGAGTCCACACAGAGTCTCCACAATCCCGATCTCCTCAACGTCCCGGGTTGTTTTCTCCTTGGATACTGCTGTCCAGTTTCTCTTCTGGCCGGTGCTCAGACACTACCCAGCAAGCTGAGTCAAGAAACAAGGGAAGCATAGAAAGCTTTCATTCCTTAGAAGTAAACTGTTTAGAATGTAACAAAAATTTATAATTTACGAAGGGGTCACGAGGTGAGGGGGGGGAGGGAAAAAAGAGGAGCTGATACTAAAGACTCGATAGAAAGTAACTGTCTAGAAAAGTACAAATATACTTGATCCAATTGATGCATGGATGATGATGATGATGATGATGCTCACACAGTACGAATGACACCCCCTTCCCAGGCCTGCTTCAGCGTCCAGGCTGCTGGGACAAGGAGTGTAACAAGTAAAATTATGACAAGCATGTCCTTTGTCGGCCAGGACCAGTCGTCTGGTTTGTTACAACAGAGGGTCAGACAGCACTCTCCGCGTCCTGTCTATCAAAGCCACTTTCATCCACCTCCCAGTAATTTAAGATGGGCAGCTTAACCTTCTTTCTCAAATGCTTGTTCTTCTTGGGGGAGGTGGGCTTCTTCCTTTTCTTAGAGCCACCACCAAGTCTCAGCACAAGATGCAGAGTGGCCTCCTTCTGAATGTTTCCATCAGACAAGGCACACCCGGCTTCCAGTTGCTTCCCCGAAAAGATCAGCCTCTGCTGATCAGGAGGCATCCCTACCTAGCCTGACCCTTGGCCTGTACATTTTCTAGAGTATCGGAGGCTCAGCCTCAAGACGGGAGGGGCGGTTCCCCCATTAGGGTCTTTACGAAGATCTGCATCTTGGTGGTGGCGCCACCCGCAGATGATGAATCAGAAATCAAAAAGACGGCATTTTTATCAGAGTCAGATAAAAACAAGACCAGCCTGCTGAGTGGATTTCGACTCTTGGTGACCTGGGTGAGAAGCAGTTGAGTGTATTTCACGGCCTTAGTCAGCTCTACAGGAGCAGATTGCCAAGCCTTTCGTTTGAAGTGCCACCAGGTGGTCCCAACTGCTCACCTTCGAACGGGGACAAAACCTTTGCCTGCTCGGGAACCTTCAAAATAAGATAAACTGTAAAAAAGCTCCCGGGCACATTGGTAGTTCAAGGTTTTGCAAGGAAGTTCTATAATGCTCTCATCGTATTCAGATTAAAAGCATTCGTTCAAAACACTCAATTTTGAAGAACTAATCTGTTTAATTTCTTCATCACTAGTTTTTGTGGTTGGTGCATAAATTTGAATAACAGTTGCATTGATTGCATTTCCATGAAGGCCCATAGGTATAATCTGATCCCAGACAACACTGCACTTAGTGATGGATGTAGGAAGATCCTTTCTGACAATGAGTGCCACGCCTTTCCTCTTGATGGTGTTATTCCCGGTAGAGTAAATTGTATTTTTTAAATTCAAAATGTCCACTACCAGTCCACCTCAACTCACTAATGCGCAAGACGTCGATATTCATGTGTTACATTTCATTTTTGACCGTTTCCATTTTTCTTAAACTTTTGGCACATTCTAAATTCCAATCATTAGCAGATTTTGTAGCTGTTTCTTTTGACCTTGAGTCACGCCCCACTGGCAAATAAAGATTAGAAGGGTCCCACTCCCACAGCTTTATCCCATTCCCGTTACCATGGTCGACTCCCCTCCAAGAAACATATGCACCAACCACAACACTTAGTGAAGAAGAAATGGAAGAATCCTACCAATGAGTCCGATTGGAAATTGATCAAATGTGCAATCGAGATGCATTGATGGTTATTGGTGATCGGAATGCAAAAGTTAAAAACAAAGAAGGAACAGTAGTTGGAAAATACGGACTTGGTGAGAGAAATGAAACTGGACATCACATGATAGAGTTTTGCAAAACAATGACTTGGCCATAGCAACTACCTTTTTTCAACAACACAAAGGGCGACTATACACATGGACTTCCCCAGATGGAATACACATAAATCAAATTGACATCTATGGGAAAACACAATGGAGAAGCTCATTATCAGCAGCTAAAGCCAGACTAGGGACTGACTGTGGACCAGACCATCAATTGCTCGCATGTAAGTTCAGGATAAATCTGAAGAAAATTAAAACAAGTTCACAAGAGCCTACATCCCACTTGCTCTAGAGCACACCTCAAGAACAGGTTTAAGGCATTGAACACTACTGACAGAAGACATGATGAGTTGTGGGAGGACATCAAGCCCGCCCTTCGTGAAGAAAGCAAGTGGTCATTTAAAAGACAGGACAGGAAAAAAGGATCAGAGGGTCTCAGAAGAAATTCTGAAACTTGTTCTTAATCACAGAGTAGCTAAAGCAAATGGAAGGATGAAGTCAAGGAGCTGAATAAAAAGTTTCAAAGAAAGTGTACCAGTAGGCATGCCTGAGAAAAGATTGTCCTGACTGATGAGCTGTATCTTGATTTATAGCCTGTTAACGTCCCCGAGAATCCCAGAGTTAGCATGAAAAACTATGGCACGGGGAGCAACAAATATTGGAAGCAGAAAATAGAAAATTTTAAAATAGTAGAAGACCAGGAAAAACTGAAAATTTAATTAAAGAAGACTACAGATGCCCTTTCTAAGGCACAAAAGGACGCGATGACAATGAAGAGAATCAGAGAGACTTTCCAAAGACTATGACCGGCTTCTGAACAAACATTCAGATCATGTAGGAAAAGGCATTAAGAAAGTCCCGTGGAGGACAAGAGAACAAGATGGTAGCTGAGAGGATGGAGCTTCACAAGCTGAAGATCTTGACTCTTCCCAGACATCTCCAAACTCCACCAGCCCAGTTCGCAAGAAAAGTACACTACCTGGTTTAACCCTGAATTATTACCTGCAGCTGGGCTGTTCCCCCAACCCATTACCCTACCAACCTGACGAGGACGTGGCTGCTAGCTGGAGACCCAGAGCTGGCTGGTGACTTCGGAGCAGACTGGAGATCTGAGCAAAGCTCTCATCTTCCCTTGACTGTGGATCTACTGACTAAATCAGCCTCAAAGGACGTCCTCAGCCAATGGCAGCAAAGTGCTCAAAATGCCTGCCCCTCCCATCGCCTTCTGATCTCAAACACCAGAAATGCCATCAGTGGGGCCCCGAACAACCAAATAAAATTATGTACAAATTGTCTATAATTTCTCTGTATTAATCCTCAAAACAACCTATAAAATATCAGTTACCAATAAAAAGGCAAACAAACAATAAATGAAAGTCGTGTGAACTTTATGAAAGATGTACTACAGCAGGTCAAGATAATTAACTGGTTATCGTGTTAGGTTTTAGGAAATTTGCAGTTCAGTTCAGAAAAGAGCATTGCTACCGTATGCCCAGCCAATGATCTCTTTAATGCCACAGACAGGCTGTATGGCAATTCCATTGTCACAGTTTTTGTTGATGTTCCAGATATATTATAAAGTCTGGGTTCCAGCTCTTAAGAAAAATAAGAACCTGTTGACATATTTACATATTGATAGCAACACTGGTGTATAGTGGCTGTTTACAATTTTTAAAAATTTCCTTAACCAAAAAAAAAATTTTTCCTTAACCAGTTACTTCTAAAATTAGATTGTAAGTTGCATGAAATCATTAATAAACTTGGAAACTTTATAAACTATTACTTTGTCATATCTTATACTGTCCCACATCTCCCTTCACCCACTTTTCTGTTGTCCATCCCCCAGGGAGGAGGTTATATGTAGATTGCAATGGGTTCTCCCTTTCTACCCCACCCTCCCTCCACCTTCCCGGTATTGTCACTCTCACCATTGATCCTGAAGGGATCATCCGCTCTGGATTCCCTGAGTTTCCAGTTCCTATCTGTACTAGTCTACATCCTCTGGTCTAGCCAGACCCTCAAGGCAGAAATGGGATCATGATAGTGGGGGGTGGGGTGGGGAAGGGGCTGGAGGAAGCTTTAGGAACTAGAGGAAAGTTGTGTTTCATTGTTGCTACACTGCATCCTGACTGGCTCGTCTCCTCCCCATAATCCTTCCCTAAGGGGATGTCTGATTGCCTACAGATGGGTTTTGGGTCTCCACCCTGTACTCCCCCTCATTCACAATGATATGATTTTTTGTTCTTTGATGCCTTAAACCTGATCCCTTCAACACTTCATGATCACACAGGCTGGTGTGCTTTTTTGTTTAAATCATTTTATTGGGGGCTCGTACAATTCTTATCACAATCCATACATACACCCATTGTGTCAAGAACATATGTACATTTGTTGCCATCATCATTCTCAAAACATTTGCCTTCTACTTGAGCCCTTAATATCTGCTGCTCATTTTCCCCCTCCCTCCCCACTCCCCCCACCTCATGAACCCTTCATCATTCATATATTATTATTATTTTGTCATATATTTCACTGTCTGACATCTTCCCCTGCCTTCTTCTCTGCTGTCCCTCCCCCAGGGAGGAGGCAATACGTAGATTCTTGTAATCAGTTCCCCAGGTGAGCTTCTTTTTTTTTTCAGCAGCTGGAGGAGTCTTTATTTAACAGCATCCTAGCATCAAAGTCCACGTAGCTGCTTGTATGACCACCCAGCAATGGGCGCTGAGAGAAGGCGAGCGCAATGCCTTAGAGAGTGAGAAACATTTGCACAGTTCAGCTGGTAAAGGCAGTCCAGCGTTCATGTCGTGACCGCGGGGCGGACACGGCTGCGGTGTGCAGCCGGTAGACACAGCCTTCAGGGAGCTGAGGGACCTTTCTCCGCTCTTCAGGCGCCTCCACAGAACGCTCTTTCTGTGGAGCCTGCTCAGCCGGGTCTTCTTCCAATCTGGTTTGGAGTTTGAGGCTTGTGAGGTCAGGTTTCCTGGAACCTCGGCCGCCTTCCTGTTGAGCCCTCCTTTCTCCGACTCGTCTTCAAATGACACGCTCGGCAGTGGAGCCTTCCCCGGCTGTCTCTCCGAGTTTCTGCAGCTCAGCGTACTTCTCCACAAACCTCTGACAAGTAGACTTGAAGTTTGGATTGAACAGATCAAAAGGTTCTTGACCAGATCCATAGGCTGAATAAAATTTAACTCAAATACGGTCCTCGCGGTAGAAGACGTCCTGGATGTCGGCTTTGGCTTTGCCATATCGCAACCGCAGCCTTTGGAAGACCGGCTCCCTCGCGGGCGGGAAGGCCTCGTAGACGTCGAACCAGAGAGGCTTCTTCTTCAACACCCCAGCCCGAAGGATGTCTCAGTGCGTGAAAAAAATGCTTCCCACGGTTTCCAGCCAGCTTCCCGACATGACCTGCGTTTCGGAGACCAGGCAACCGGCAGCCACAGGAACGGAAAGCAACAGCAGGTGTGCTTCTTCCATGTGGACTTTGTTGCTTCTGAGCTAGATGGCCACTTGTTTACCTTCAAGCCTTTAAGACCCCAGACGCTATATATTTTGATAGCTGGGCACCATCAGCTTTCTTCACCACATTTGCTTAGGCACCCATTTGTCTTCAGTGATTGTGGCGGGAAGGTGAGCGTCATGGAATGCCAGTTTAATAGAACAAAGTATTCTTGCATTGAGGAGTACTTGAGTGGAGGCCCAATGTCCATCTGCTACCTTAATACTAAATCTATAAATATATGCTCATAGATCTATTTCCACATTCTCATATATAAATATATTTACATATGTACATGCCTTTATTTAGACCTCTATAAATGCCCTTTGCCTCCTAGCTCTTTCCTCTATTTCCTTTTACTTTCCTCTTGTCCCACCATCATGTTCAGCCCTCATTAGGGTTTCAGTAATTCCTCTTGGTTACATTACCTTTGGTCACACCCCACCAGGCCCCCTATACCCTCCTAACCATCTATTTGGATCACTTGTTGTTCCCTTGTCCCTGGGTTTGTTAGCACCACTACCTTTCCCCCCACCTCCCCCTCTCCCATGACCCCCCAGAACTGTTGATCCCATTGTTTTCTCCTCCAGATTGTTCATCCAGTCTATCTTTAGACATTCCTGCGGAGATAATAACATGCACAAAAACAAGACAGAGCAAAACCAACCAACAAAATAAAACAAAACAACAAGCCAATGACAAAAAAATAAAACACAACAACAAGAAAGAAAAGCTTTTAGTTCAAGAACTGTTTGTTGGCCTTTAGGAGTGCTTTCCAGTCAAGTCTGGAAAAGTCTATTTTTGTTATTTCCTGGGGACTTCATTGCTCTGTTCCCCTTAGTGTTTTGCCTCGGTGTGGTGGGATCAGATTGGGTGGAATTCCCACACTGTGTCTCCAGTGTTGTCTTCTATAGGGCTATGGGTCAGTGAGGGATGTCATGTCTCATAGTGGGGCCGGCCATGTGGTCTTCTCTGTGGATTGGCTGCTCTAAGCTGGAATATCATCGTCAAGGTTTGGAGGGCCAGGATGTGCTCTACTTTCTCTTCCTCCCCTTTCATTTGCTCCCATGTGCTCTGATCATACACGTCCCTCTCCCAGAGCTGCAGATTCAGTGCTGTCCTCTGAAATAAATTCTTCTGGGGGGAGGGGCAGGTGTCCACATAATTGGGATTGGAGCCGGCCCCTCGGACCTCTCCATGGTTCCCTACTCCATGCCGGCATGTTGCATTCACTTCTTGGAGCACTGGTTGAAGTCTGGTCCCTCTTTCCCTGTGGAGTTATAAACAGTACCCTCCCCTCGGGTGGGTTAGTGTCCTGTGCCCCCGCTACCCATTTCTTTTTCATTTTTTTCCTTCCCCCCCTAAACTTGTAAATTTTGATGATTTTTCAAAAATAATAGTAATCTATTTTATCAGATGATGATGATGTATAACAATAGTATTCAGTATCACCAAAGGTGTTCACAGATAAAATAAACGGATAATTTTTTTTTAATTTTCAAAGGGCAGTTCAAGAAGACAAAACCAAATATTATAGCAAAATGTGCAAGGTCCTAGAATTAGAAAACCAAAAGGGAAGAACACTCTCAGCATATCTGAAATGGAAAGAACTCAAGAAAAAAAATTCATGTCTCAAGTTGCAATCTTGACTGACTCAAGAATCATCGAGAAGATGAAAAGAGTAAAGAGAGTCACTTCACTAAAAAGAAATAGTGACCAGCCCACCATTTCAGCAGGTAGCACATGAGCAAGAGCCAATGGTGCGGAAGGAAGAAGGTCAACTAAACTGAATACGTTATCCAAAACACGGCTCTAGGAATTGATGGAATACCCATGGAAATGTTTCAGAACGCTGCAGAAGCACTGGAAGCACTCACTCACCTATGTCAGGACATTTGGAAGACGGCTGCTTGGTCACCTTTCCAAACAAAGGTGACCCAACAGAATGCTCAAACTATAAAATGATATCATTGATATTTCACACGAGTAAACTTTTGATTACGATCCTCCTACAACAACTGCAGCAATACATCGACAGAGAATTGCTAGGAGCTCAGGCTAGATTCAGAAGAGGGTGTGGAGCAAGAGATACAATTGCTGGTGGATCTTGGCTCCAAGCAGAGAACACCAGAAAGATGCTTACTTGCATTTCATTGACTATGTACAAGAATTAGACTGTGTGGACTGTAATAAACTGTGGGTCACCTTAAGAAGAATGGGAATTCCGGAACATTTCATTGTGCTCAGGAGGAACTTGTACATGGATCAACAGAAAGCTGTGCAAACAGCACAAGGGAATGCTGTGTGGTTTGAAATCCAGAAAGGTGTGCGTCGGGTTGTGTCCTGTCACCATACTTGTTCAATTTGTGTGCTGAAAAAATCATCAGAGCAGCTGGGTTATATGACGAAGAATGTGGCAACAGGATTGGAGGAAGGCTAATTAACAGCCTGCAATATGCAGATGACACGACCCTGCTTGCTGAGGTGAGGAGGACTTGAAGCACTTGATGAAGATCGAGGAGTGTAGCCTTCAGCCTGGATCACAGCTCAATGTAAGGAAGACCAACATCCTCACACCTGGACCAATAGGTAACATCATGACAAATGGAGAAAGGTTGAGGTTGGCCAGGATTTCATCTTTCTTGGATCCACAAGCAATGCTCACAGCAGCAGATGTATTGCATGAGGCACGTCTGCGGCACAAGCCCTCGTAGAGCACTGAAGAGCAAGGATGCTACTTTGAGGACGAAAGTGCGCCAGACCCAAGCCATGGATGTGAAAGCTGGACACTGAGTAAGGAAGACAGCGAAAGAATTGATGCGTCTGGATTGTGGTGCTGGAGAAGAATATTGAAAATGCCACGGACTGCTAAAAGGATCAACTGATCTGTGTTGGAAGAAGGGTGGCCAGAGTGCTCCTTAGAGGCAAGGATGACAAGACTCCACCTTCCATACTTCGGACATGTTGTCAGGAGGGACCAGCGCTGGAGAAACATCGTGCTGGGTAAAGTGGAGTGCCAGCGGAGGAGGGAAGGGCCTCCATGATATGGACTGACGCAGTGGCTGCATCAATGGACTCGGGCACAGGACGATTGTGAGGACAGCACAGGATTGTTCAGTGTTTCGCTCTGTTGTGCGCAGGACCGCTACGGACTAGAGTGGACCCAATGGCACTACGGTAGTTACATAATTTCATTTCAACTTGATGATATATAAAAGATATAGAGGGGTGGTGCTGGTATTCAATCAGGGCACAGCCGGATGGTGCCTTCTAGTGGATGTGATCGTCTCACAACAAGGGTGCTGGGAACCTCCCCTCCCCTGTCTTCACCTTGCTGCTGGATGACCCTGGTTGCTGTCAGCGCCCTGGAGAAGCGTCCACCGCCATTGGATCTGCATGACTTTGCCCCCACTGGCCTGTGATCTTCCTGCATTCGTCGTCATTGCAGGTGGCTTCATGAATCTGAAGAGGGACTTGTGGACTAGTATTGGATTTATGGACTTGAGTCATACTGGGCTGGGATTTTTTCCTGACACATAATTACTTCTTGATATAAAGCTCTTTCTTTTTTTAAAAATCATTTTGTTGGGGTCTCATACAACTCTTATCACAATCCATACATACACCCATTGTCTCAAGCACACTTGTACATATGTTGCCATCATCATATTCAAAGCATTTTCTCTCCACTTGAGTCCTTGGTATCAGCTCCTCATTTCCCCCCTCCCTCCCTCTTCCTTCTTCCCTCATGAACCCTTGATAATTTACAAATTATTATTTTTTCATGTCTTACACTCTTCAGTGTCTCCCCCCACTGCCTTGTCCATTGTCCATGCCCCTGGGAGGGGTACAGGTAGGTCACTGTGATCGGTCCCCCGTCTCCCCCACCTTGCCCTTCCCTCCTGGTATGGCCCCTCTCGATATTGGTCCTGAGGGGTGCAACATAAAGCTCTTTCTTGACGCGTGTATGAGTGTCACTGGCTTTGTTTCTCTAGTCAACCCAGCCGAACACAGGCACCTAACAACAACTTTAGCAAAGGATCCTAGAGAGTTTGTTGAGCTGTCGTTTCATAGCGATGTTATTGGCTAGCTGAGCTGTGAGAGTCGATAAATTGTGACTTGATTTTCTAATGGCAATATGCCATAAGCAGATCCAAAGGCTCAAAGGGCTTGGTTGATCTCTTCCAGGTCTACTTACTATAGGGTTGTCCGAGAGGACTTCTCTACTTTTAAATTTTGTCTTATTGTTTAATCTGTCTTTCATAACCCAAAACTTAACTCTGCTATCCAGAAGGACTCTGAGAGAAATAGGGAAATTAGGGACCCCAAAGAGCTGGAGTGAGAACACCTGATTAAAGATGAAATCTCTGATTAAAGACGAAAGACACCGCAAGCACACTGGGGAGTGGAGGGTGCTTTTCCGAGCTACACGAGAACTGGCCTGGTGCTTAAGATAAAACACGAAATACAGAGCCGATGTATTAGAGCTGCCCGTAGCTAGCCCTGGGGGTCTCCTTACTGTCGTGCCATTCCTGGACTCAAAACACTCCGTGGCTTCCACCAGAGACCACAGGGTTGCCATCCAACAATTCCGTCTGAGCTGTGCAGACACAAAACTGAGAACCGGAGGGAAAAAAGAGGAGCTGATACCAAGGGCGCAATAGAAAGTAATTGTCTAGAAAAGAATGATGGCAACATATGTACAAATATGCTTGATACAATTGATTTATGGATTGTAATATGAGTTGTAATCCCCCCCCAATAAAATGATCTTTTAATAATTTTTTTAACTGGGAACTGTGAGGACTAGGTCTAGCATTTGCCATGGACAGGATGCCAGGGCCTGTGTGCTTCAGGATGACATTCACATTTCTCCCCATAGACGGCCTTCCCATCAGAGCCATTACGGCGTGTGAAGTCACCGCCCTGGGACATACACCCAGGAATGCCTCTGTGAAAGCAGGAACCTTTATCACCAAAACCTTTCTGCCCAGTGCTCAGAGAGCGGAAGTTTTCTGATGTCGTTGAAAAATTGTCTGTAAACAGCTTGAAAGAGACATCGTCCGGGGCTCGCTGTCAGCAGCTATGTCAAAATACACAGCAGGGTGGACCGTGGCTGGACGCACCAGCATCAGACAAGACTACAAATTCAGGTGGCGACCTTGTTCTCTAGTCCACTGTAGGCCCTCTGAATGCAAACGGACCTTTAATGGTGCTCTAACAACCAGTGTTTCTAGGGTATGTTGACTTCCACACCCATCATCCATCTAAAAAGGCAAAGCAATTAGGTGGCACAAGGGTCCCCAGATCACAGATATAATTTGAGGAGAGCGTTTATTAAGCCCTAAACAGGAGAAGGAAAATCCCCAAACATGGGTTCCCTATTCCAAGAGTTCAAAAACAGAACAAGGCATCCTTTACTCTGGAGCAAGTTTCCTCAACCCTCCAGAGATCCTGCCGGGAAAGACAGCTTTGGAATCCTGTTTTCCTGCTTGTTTTAGGGTACCAAAGAGACCTGACATCTCAAATACAATTTAAGAAGAAGATTTACTGAATCTTTTACAGGACAGAGACATACCATCCGGATTAGCATGAGGTCATAATTAGTCATGGCCACATAGCCACTTAAGAAGGACATGGAGACGAGTGGAAAGTGACATAGTCATGCTTGGCGGTGTACATCACAGTTAAAGGTGGGACGCCAGCATCGGGCATGGAACTATGGTCAGGATCCTGCATTATGTTAGACAGCAGTGCTAACAAGATGGACCCAGGGCCTACTGACCAAGGCAGCCAAGCCATGACTCAATGCGTCTGACGTCAGACTAGACAAGCCGCAGTAGAGTGATTCCATCAGGACACACTTAGACAAGCCCCTAAGGGAGACGACCCCTCCCTGGGCTGGCTGGAGGGTGGTGATGGTAATCCACTTCCCAAGGCACTCTGCCCAAGGGCAAAACTGCTCCCATCCCTGGTTAATGGTCAAAAACAATTCCATGGAGGCTTAAAATGCACCTGGGGGGCCCTGCAAACGGATTTTGGACTTTCAGTGTCATCTGCTGCCCTCGGCAAACAGGGGGTCCAGCATGGAAGCTCTACTCTAAGGGCTCAGGAGAAGAGTTTTCTTCATAAATAAACTGCTTCTTAAATAAACTGCTGCTGCTTGTTTATGAGTAAAAGGGCCAGATTGTTTGGCTGTCCCAGACAGCTTTCAACTAAGAAGTTGTTACAAATGAGCAAATCTTAGCTTTTGTAGGTGATCTTGTAGTTGGGGAGCAGATGGGCATTGGATACAATGTTCACCAGAACATCTGCTAGTGTGCACCAGAGACACTGCGATGAAAGGAAGGCACAAAGGGATACATCCGTGAATCAGGAGGATGGTAACATCTGACACAGCTGGTTCATTTCATGGATACATCAAAACCTATAGTAATACCAGGTGTGCTGCTATGATCAACTACTGCCATAGCAAATGGGCCAGATTGTGGGGGAAAGTCGCCTATCCAGCATTTGGTAAAATTCCCAGTACTAACTACAGTGTGGCCCAATTTAACCAGAGAATCCTCCCGAAGCTACAGCGGAGATTAGTAGAAATAGCCAGGAACGCCTCAAAATGACCTTACTAAAGAAGAAAAACTAGCCAGAAGTAGCGCAGACCAAATATCATAAAAGCAACAACTATAATTCGGTAAATTCCTTCAGTCATTTGCATGAGCAAATAAAAATCTTACCAGAGAAGGAGACCACCATAACCAAGATTCAATAAAGGCACAGGGTGATGAAGATCGTATAGAAGAATCCAAAAGATGGAGCAGGCTGTAGCACGTCTTCTTTGTGGTCTTCCTTAGGATGGAATGTCCACTTCGGGGCTGCCGCCTCTTGGCCACTGGGGCCTCTGAAGGTAAGCTTCAAGGCTGCCGCGGGCTGCACAGCCTGGTGAGGGGCTCCTCTTTACGTGACAACTGGATACAGTGTTTGGTTTCCTCTGGTTTTGCAGCACAGGCGGTGGTTGTAAGCTGGTGCCAAGTTCCCTCTGACTCATAGTGACCACACAAAGCACTGCCCAGTCCTGCCTGTGCCGGCTCACAAAGCTATTCTACTTGAGTACCCGGCTGCCCTCGCTGTGTTAGTTCATCTCATGGGGGGGGGGGGTCTTCTCTTCCCCAAAGACCCTCTACTTTACCAAGCATAAGGTCCTTTTCCAGACCCCAGTCTCTCCTGACAAGACGTTCAAGGACACGAGACGAAGTCTCATCAGCCTCACTTCTGAGGAGCATTCGGGCTGTCCTTCCTCCGAGACCGATTTGGTTGTTCTTGGGGCAGTCCACAGGACTTGCAAAATCCTTTGCCAACATTGTTACTCAAATGAATCCATTCTCCACTCTTCTTCCTTATTCATCCCCAGATTTCGTGCACATAAATGAAAGACTAAACTCACTGCCATCAAGTTGACGCCAACTCAACTCATAGTGACCCTGTAGATCAGGGGAGAATTGCCCTCTGTGAGTTCCCAAGACTGTAACTCTGTAGAGCAGGAGAAAGCCCACCTCGCTCCTCTTATGCACATAAAGTGACTAAAAATACCATGACTTGGATCAGGTGCACTTTAATCCTAAAGGTGACACTTTAACATTTTAAAGAAGTCTTGGGCAGCAGATTACCCAATGCAATCAATTGTTTGATTTCCTGATGGTAGCTTCCATGACTGTTGATTTTGGATCCAAGTAAAATTATGTCTTTGACTACTTCAGTCTTTTCTCTCTTTAACATGAGGTTGTCTATTGGTCCAGCTGTTAGGTTTTGGGGTTTTACACTGAGTTGTAATCCACATTGAAGACTGTCGTCTTTGATCTTCATCAGTAAATGCTTCAAGTCCCTTTCTCTTTTAGCAAAAAGGCTGGGTCACTGGCATAGTACAGGTCATGAGTAAGCCTTCCTCCATCCGTGAAGGTCTGCACATCTTCAGACAGCGCCCATTGGCACACAGACTGAATGAGTATGGTGAAAGGACGCCGCACTAATGCACACCTCTCCTTATTTAAAACATGCAGAACTCTCTTGTTGTGTTCAGACACCTGCCTCCTGGTTTATGTCACAATCTGAACGAGCACAAGGAAATGTTCTTCCAATCCTGTCATTCTCAATGCCGTCTCTAGTTCGTGATGGTCCACTCAGTCGAATGCCTTTGCCTAGCCAATAAAACACAAGTATACTTCTTTCTTTCAGCCACGATTCATCATCTTTCAGTAATGATACTCCTGGTTCTACACCTTCTGAATGCAGCTTGGATTTCTGGACGTTCTCTGTCAATGTTCAGCTGCAACCATTGTTGACTGGTATTCAACAGAATTTCACTTGCATGTGATATTAGTGATACTGTTTGGTAATTTCTACATTCTGTTGGGTCACCTTTCTTTGCAATGGAGATCCCTCCTGGTCAGTTGGCCAGGTGGCTGTCTTCCAAATGTGTTAGCATAGATTAAGGGGTGCTTCCAGAACTGCATCTACTGGTGGAAACATTGAAAATTAGTATGCTGTCATCCTACAGCCTTATGTTTGCCTTCTGTGTAGCTTGGGCTTTTCTTTCCAATACCACTGGTCCTTGATCATATGCTATCTCTCTCACTTTTACTTTGCTTTTCTCTAGTTTCTAACCAATTTTTAAAAGTCATTTTATTGGGGCTCTTACAGCTCTTAAAACAATCCATACATCAATTGCATTAAGCACACTTGTACATATGCTGCCATCATCATTTTCAAAACATTTTCTTTCTACTTGAGCCCTTGGTATCAGCTCCTCTTTTCCCTCCTCCCTTCCCCG